>NC_084506.1:27172632-27508466 GCF_024500385.1 Phyllopteryx taeniolatus | reverse complement strand
TAATAATTATTATGGTGTTGGCCTCTTTGCAAATGTAATAAGTGAGCCCAAAATGTGATATTAAATAACATTATGGGCTTATTACATTTTAAAAAGGACATTTATTATCATAAGGGCCATTATTACATTATGGGCTTCTAAACTGTAATAGGCCCATAGCGTGATAACTGGCCAGTAACGTAAAAAAGGTCCTGAATGTACAGTGTAACGTCCATTACAGTTGAAACTAGACGTTTACATACACTATTTAAAAAGACAAATACACTTTCTTTTCCCACTGTCTCACATGAAATTAGACTAAACATTTCCTGTTTTATGTCCACTGGGATTACCAAAATTATTTATATTTGCTCAATGCCAGAATAACGAGAGAATTATTATTTTTTGTATAATTTAAGTCAGAAGTTTACATACAATAAGGTTACTATGCCTTTAAACATCCATCTGTACTGTGCTGCACTGTACTGTACTGCAATTTGGAAAAACTCAGATGAAGATGTCATGTATTTTGAAGTTTCTGATTTTTTTTAACAGAAATGTTTATTGACAACATTTCTGTTAATTAGAGACACAGCTATGGATGTATTTGACGGCACACCTCGTATACATTCTTCAGGTGCTCGATCAAATTTGTGTTGAAGCATTTAGATGACGTTCTCTACGACGTACTTCAGTGGTGCAAAAACTGCAAATAACTTGTTGTTTGTCTGAGACACCGCAAAATGGTCCCACACCGACGACGTGTTTTTTCACCGACAAGATTGAAAAAAACTTGATTGGCCGTCAGATAGTTACAGTACTGCGCAACAAGACACGTGACAAGGCTAAAAATAATGTACATTTGCAGATAGTTTAAAAGGGTAAGGACCAGACACAACTTGTAGAGATTATGCTAACCATCAAGTTAAAAATACAAATACATCGAGAGAGGGAGAGTGATAGAGACAGACTGAGATGCACTTTCACAGTTATATCCAAAAATAAAAAAGTAAAAAAAAGTGATATTAGGATATTATTACAGTATGGGCTTAGGTATTAAATTTTCAAAAAGATATATATATATATATAATATATATATATATATATATATATCTTTATCTTTATATCTTTTTGAAAATGTAATACCTGAGCCCATACTGTAATAATATCCTAATATCACTTTATTTAACTTTTTTATTTTTATATTTGCTCAATGCCAGAATAACGAGAGAATTATTATTTTTTGTGTAATTTAATATATATAATATAATATATATATATATATATATATATATATGTGTGTGTGTGTTTTTACTTGGCCAATAATGTAATAACCAGTCAATAACATAATAAATTACTACATTATTGGACAAAAGTTATTAAGTTATATGCCCAGGACGTTTATTACATTAGTGGCCAGTTATTACATTGTGGGCCTACTACATTTTAAAAAGGGCAGTCAATGTACTAAAGAAACCTCGTCGGCTGTCGTAAAAAGGGTGTATGCAACAAAACTTGACAGTACGTAGTAGTACAACTTGGAGGCAGTCCATAGTGGGCAGGGAAGTATATTTATTTCCCATCTCACACCCGCTGCCTTCAACTCTTCTAAAGCTAATGCCTAGATCAGACTACAGGATTTTAGCCCCGATATAGGCCCGATTAGCTATCGCAGCCGATTTCCCAGATCGGGCCCAACAAATTTTGTCGGGAACGACAAAAATTCTTGTAGCGTGACATAATCCATGAGCAACGATTTGGCCCTATAATAGCTCTACAACGTTAAAATGAAAAGTCTAGCAAGTTAGATTTTTTTGGATAGCTTCCATGTAGTGTGACATATCAACGACAACTCTCCGACAGTGCACCTTGACATCGACCAAAAGGATTGCATATTGTGACCGGCGCATCACCTCCCGTGCTTCCCGTTGTCAACATTTATTCACACGTACAAACCATCCATCCATCCATCCATCCATTTTCTGAGCCGCTTCTCCTCACTAGGGTCGCGGGCACGTACAAACCAATGTTTACCAAAGCTTTAGAGCATGATTCGACAGAACGCTGACATGTTTACGTACAACCGTTAGTGCTAGCACTAGCTTGCTTGGCTACATAACGTTTTGTTACCTGCGTGCGAGCCGTATCGTATTAAAAGTATGTGAACATACCTCAAGCAATCCTTGAATGAACGTTCTCTCCCAAGCACCAGTGACGAACACCACACGTTTTTCCTCATTTTGTCCCCCACACGTTTTTTCCCCCCACACTGACACACACATAAACAATACATTGGCGCGGCGCATTGTTGTTGTCGTCGCCATGGTAACGAGTATTACTGGTCGCGTTGGCCGGTGACACACGTTTTCCGCTTCCACCTCTCCGACAGTGTTTGATTTGACAAGATAAAGCCCAGTGATCTTAAAAGACGGGATACGATGCTATCGGAATATATGTCGTGTAGTCTTGCCACTTCTGCCCGAGAAACGGCAAGATTTGATGGCAGTAGTCTGACAGAGTGCAATCGGGAAAGATCAAATTTGTCTTGTAGTCTGATCCAGCCATAAACCATGTGTTTGATTTACCTATAATGCCTGCCGTGGCATATCTGTTTATAACGCTTAGTGTTGAATGTGTGTGGCAGGTATGCACTTTGAACTTGGGCAGCCACAAAAAAAATGTTTAAAACAAAAATTGACTTTAAGAATAATAAATTCATAAAATTGATCAATCCCCCAGCCCTACCTTCTCGCTTTTGAACTTGACAGAGGTAATACTAAAACAAAAACATAAAATCTGCTTATTTAAGTAGATAACAACATGTGACATACAACAAGAAAAAACAGTCCAAACAATGTCAGTTTTTGAGTTCTACATGCAAACAACAGTAGCAGGTTTTAGAAAATCACCATTGGCAAAGTTAATTATGGCTAGAAGCCCTATACGGCCCGGTGTAACCACTCAATTCTAACTTTTTTCCAAAGAATGGAAGAATTACCTACATATAAATAGGAGGTGAAAATAATCCCCAAAAATCTATATCAATTTGATAAGTGAATAAGTAAATCATCATTTTTGCACAATTCATTATTTTATAACAATCTGTTTGGATAGTTGGCATCATGTTTTTAATTTCAACAATTTTACTTCATACCTCGTGTGTAAAAGCAAAAACTGGTGTAAAAGAAGATAGACGAGCTATAAACTACAGTGTTAGTTCTGCTGTCAGTGCTGTGTTCACTGCAAGGCAAAAAAGGCGGGTGGGGGTCTACCTCCTCACAGAAGACTTGCACTGTCACACAGGGAGTGTTACCACATCTCAAAAAGGGGACGTCACAAAGCACTACCTCCCTTGTTCCCGCTCCTCTTTTCTCCCTGCTTCACACATGATTCTCATAGGCTCCCACTGATTCATGTGATACATTGGAGATGGTGAGCATAAAGGAGACCTTCCCCAACACTCACACATCTCAACACTTCTGCCGTGAACCTGAGTCTCTGAATTGCCTTTCAATCTCGTCTAGTTATAAAAACCTCGTCCTTGCATCAAGTCACATAACAAAAAAATCCTTTTTTTTGTTCTGTAAACATGGTGTATTATAAACTTCGCTTAACTGAATTGTTGAGAGACTCACTCATCAACTGTCTGAACAGGATTATGTGTGTTCAGGTCCAAGGAGAAGAACGAAATATCTTTAAGTCAGTCTGGCCACATTACAGCAACAGCTGCCTCACACACTTATTGATGGCAACAGCGGGAAAAATGAGGTTGAGGCCAAACTTGATGTCAGTTGAGATCTGCATAGCGAACCACAGTCACTTAACAGTGATGTGAATATTTCACTGCGATTGGCTGGCGACCAGTCCAGGGTGTACCCCACCTCTCACCCAGAGTCAGCTGGGATAGGCTCCAGCATGCCCGCTACCCGAGTGAGGGATAAGCGGTATGGAAAATGGATGGATGGATGTTGAATACTTCAACTGTCTGGAGAATAGCTGAAAAAAATAACAGTACAAAGATGGCCAAACTTCCAACATCTATGTGAAAAAGTTTTGTAACTGTTGATTATGAACATACAAGCATGGATGAGGACAGTCTGCTAGTGTAGCAGGTGCTGTATTGTCAGCACTCTAGGCTTTGTCATCTTACACACAACGGTAGTGATGAGTCTGTGTGTTTGTATTTTTCACCATCAAAAATGTAATGCTGTGCCCAACTCCATGAATAAAAACACTAAAAATGATTTATTATACCGGCGTCAAGCTCATTTCATATCAGTGAAGTTGTCCTCAGAGGTCCTGTTAGAACTAAGAGTATAAATATATGTTCTTCTTTTATCATAATAATGAAATAAAGGCCTCTGAATCAGATTTTTTTTTTAAGGCGAGAAAAATATTAGCAAGCAGATATTCATGTGTAAAACTATTGAACATTTTAGTATAGAAAGAGTAAATAGTACTTTTGAATTGATGTCAGGCAGTGGTTCTGAAACGTTTTACACCAAGTACCATCTCAAAAAATACCTGGGTCTCCAAGTACCACCATAATGACCAACAATAAAATACAGTAGTTTCGTAAGTGTTCATCAAAAATTCATAAAATGAATATTTAATTTTACTGTAAACCAGAGTAACAAGATTAACACAAAAAAAACCTACGTAAATAATGGTTTAATTTACAAGTATTACACAAAAGTTCAATAACAACTGTACCTATATAAATGTTTGATAACCAACAGTTCTAAAAGATTAAATGTATTGTACTTAAACGTGAAATAAAACGGAACTGTACTTAACAAATGTATTATACTGGATAAAATAAAATGTTTAAGCCACTGCAAGCTATACACAAACTGAACATTTAATAGTGATTCTTTCACATAGCGCTCGAGGGAGCCCACGTACCACTAGTGGCACTTGTACCACACTTTGACAACAAATGATGAAACTACACTATATTGCAAAAAGTATTCGCTCACCTGCCTTGACTCGGATAGGATTTAATGTGACATCCCATTCTTAATCCATAATCAGAATCAGAATTAGAATCAGCTTCATTGGCAAAGTATGTTACAAGATACACAAGGAATTTGTCTCTGGTAGTTGGAGCCACTCTAGTATGACAAAAAAATCCACTATGACAAAATATACATTTAGGACAAAAAAACACCAGTATGGAGAGTCATTGAGCAATGAAAGTGTACCACTAGTGCGTTGATGCTGATATAATGTCAATTGTGCAAATGATGCAGAGTTCTCAAGCAATTTAGAGAAATTTTGGAACAGGGTGTCACAGTGTCCGACTGCTTAGCACATCTGCCTTACAGTTCTGAGGACCCGGGTTCAAATCCGGCCTCGCCTGTCTGGAATTTGCATGTTCTCCCCGTGCCTGCGTGGGTTTTCTCCGGGTACTCCGGTTTCCTCCCACATCCCCAAAACATGCATGGTAGGTTAATTGAAGACTCTAAACAGCCCATAGGTGTGAATGTGAGTGTGAATGGTTGTTTGTTTGTATGTGCCATGCGATAGGCTGGCAACCAGTTAAGGGTGTATCCCACCTCTCGCCCGAGGATAGCTGGTATAGGCTCCAGCACGCCCGTGACCCTAGTGAGGATTAGTGAAAAGGAAAATGAATGAATGAATGTTGGAACAGGAAGGGGACATCTCCAAACTGTTCCCACAAAGTTGAAAATGTCCAAAATATTAGCCCCCGAGCTCGACTGAAATGAACTCTGAATGCTTCAGCATACCAAGAGATTTTTGAAAGTCAAACAGTTTGGGGATTACACTTTCCCCTTCCTAAACATTGTTGAACACCTTCCCACAAATGTTGAAGCTGTTATAGCTGCAAAGGGTTACACCACATCATAATAAACCATATAGATTTAGAATGGGATATCACTTACAATCAAATGTGAGTCAAGGCAAGTGAGCAAATACTTTTGGCAAAAAAAAGTGTAGCTGCCCAGCACTGATCTTTACTTGCAGGGCACATAAAATGGCTTGGTGGGTAAGGTAAATCATTGAGTTTGACCCATAAACTTACTGAAATTTAAAAAGAGCCAAGAAAGATATTGCTCGGAGATGTAGAGTAGCAGTGTAAGGTAAGAAGAATAGATGGTGGCCCCAAGTACGCCAATATCCTTACATTTTGTTCATGTGGCCAATATACAGTATTGCCAACTTCTCAGGGAACCTGCAACACAACAAACTTGGAGTGTACTCTAATTTTGTGCCATTATGGGTTTAATTATTTGCTTCTTGATTCAAATGCTGAATTTGCTGTTTTGAATCATCATGTTTGTCCAATAAGAAAAACTGGGACTTTCTAGACTTCGACCCAAGTTTTACCAGGGCAGTGAGAGAAGAGTGTTGTTCCAGCAGCCAACCATGAATCAGGTAAACTTTGTTATGTAACTTGGTGCGATTGCTTTCCAGTGAAAGCAGTGGTAGCCTGAGACTTTTCAGTACAAAGCTTACACGTGTTCATAGCCCTTACTTAGCGGGTCTACGTAATAGAGAACGAGCAGCTGAGAGCCATCTGCTGCGGAGGGCAAAGCCTTAACAAGTAGGAAAACTGTCAGAGAGGATTAATGTACTACCTTAAACCTGAGTTAATAATAAATGGGATGTTTATTCGTTCAAGGGGGAGGCCATAGATAACAGCACTCCAAACCCCTCCCCTTACTGCCAAAAAGATAAATTCTGGTTAAGTGGAGGACCCGCCTGCTTTGTGGACGCCAGTTCCTAAATTATTATGAGCAAAACACAAGTTTTATAGTAGCTATTGTCACTAATGGAAAAGGTCAGACTGCTTGTGTTCGTATTAAGAAACTTTACAATACTGCTTGGTATCAGTGTATGTCATAAAATTAAATATCTTAAGATACCTTGAAAAGGTTAATGACAATAGTTTAAATGCAGAATTTTAACGTATTAGTGTATTTATTATCGTGGCTGTAATTTGAAGTGGGATAGACCTGATAGGTATGTTACATAGTGAAATATTAATTAATTACTTATATTCACCATAAAATAAATACAGTTGCTCCAAAAAAATTGAAAAGCCACCTAACTAATTTAGTGTGTCACCAACAGTGCACTTTTTAGTTCAGTGCAACAAATTAAATGCAGAAGTCAAAGTTCACGTATGCACGTAAAGGTTAGAGTCCCTGTAAAGCAAGAATGTTTGTCTTGTAAATTTGACACACCACAGAGAAGAGTGTTGTTGACAACTTTGCCTAATTTAAATGATTAAACAAATTGCCAAGTATATAAAATGAGGCTTAGAAAAAAATAATTTAAATGCAATTCCTCATCTCCACTCGCAAACGCTGTGGGCATGTTCGCTAGGGTTGGGAATCTCTGGCATGAGGCCGATTCGACACGTCTAGACACACAGGTCACGATTCGATTCAATAACAACATCTTTACGGGTGCAACGATTCAATACGATTCAAAGAGGTTCACCTCTTTGTGAACAAGTGCGTGAGAAAATAGTCGAACAGTTTAATGACAATGTTCTTCAATGTACAATTGCAAGGAATTTAGGGATTTCATCATCTACGGTCCATAATATCATCGAAAGGTTCAGAGAATCTGGAAAAATCAGTGCATGTAAGCGGCAAGGCCGAAAACCAACATTGAATGCCCGTGACCTTCGATCCCTCAGGCGGCACTGCATCAAAAACCGACATCAATGTGTAAAGGATATCACCACATGGGCTCAGGAACACTTCAGAAAACCAATGTTAGTAAATACAGTTCGGCGCTACATCCGTAAGTGCAACTTGAAAGTCTACGATGCAAAGCAAAAGCCATTTACCAACAACGCCCAGAAACGGCGTCAGCTTCTCTGGGCCCGAGCTCATCTAAGATGGACTGATGCAAAGTGGAAAAGTGTTCCGGGGTCCGGCGAGTCCACATTTCAAATTGTTTTTGGAAATTGTGGACGTCGTGTCTTCCGGGCCAAAGACGAAAAGAACCATCTGGACTGTTATGGACGAAGTTCAAAAGCCAGCATCTGTGATGGTATGGGGCTGTGTTAGTGCCAATGGCATGGGTAACTTACACGTCTGTGAAGGCACCATTAATGCTAAAATGTACACACAGGTTTTGGAGAAACATATGCTGCCATCCAAGCAACGTCTTTTTCATGGACGCCACTGCTTATTTCAGCAAGACAATGCCAAACCACATTATGCACGTGTTACAACATTGTGGCTTCGTAGTAAAAGAGTGCGGGTACTAGACTGGCCTGCCTGCAGTCCAGACCTGTCTCCCATTGAAAATGTGTGGCGCATTATGAAGCGTAAAATACGACAACAGAGACCCGGGACTGTTGAACAGCTGGAGCTGTACGTCAAGCAACAATAAGAAAGAATTCCACCTACAAAGCTTCAACAATTAGTGTCCTCAGTTCCCAAACATTTATTGAATGTTGTGAAAAGAAAAGGTGATGTAAAACATGACCTTGTCCCATCTTTTTTGGAATGTGTTGCAGTCATAAAATTCTAAGTACATGATTATTTGCTAAAAGCAATAAAGTTTATCAGTTTGAACATTAAATATATTGTCTTTGTAGTATATTAAATTAAATATAGGTCGAAAATGATTTGCAAATCATTGTATTGTGTTTTTGTTTACGTTTAACACAACGTCCCAACTTCATTGGAATTGGGGGTTGTACTACTACTGCAACCTGAAAAATGGCACCCAAAAATATGAGGGGCACAGAAATAGTGAAACTCTATTCAACGCTAAATCACCACAATACAGTACTACATCTTTTCGCATGTTTTCAACAATTATATTTAAAGATGTATTATGTATTTAGAAACAGCTCTATGAATTTACTTTACAGGGTCTTGAATGAAAACTGATCTTAAAATAGAATCACCACTGATGCAGTGCAATCTATCAATCAAAACTTTACGTACAGTATATAGCACTTTTTATGCATGAGAAATGCAGCACAAAGTGCTGTACATAGTAAAACAGGAACAAAACAGAACAAATGTTATGAGCATACACACACACACAAACAGACATACATGCACATTTGTGCACTTACACATATGCAGAGTGATAAATGAAAAACTAAAATAAGAAATCACTTACTTTGTAATGTAATTTGTAATGAGGAAATACCAGTTAAAAAAGAATTGGAAGTTAGAGAATCAAAAATGAAAAGATTGAGACAATTAAAGCTAAAATATAGTAAAAAAAATAAAGATAAATAAATTTTAAAAAAGCTAACAGAGGACATAAAAATACCAAGCTGAAATCAATAAATATGCTAGAAGAGTTAAAATAAATAAATGAATACAAATATCAATAAAAGTATAGAATATACTACAACCTCACTGTTTATTTAAAGGCTAGGCTAAACAGACACAGTATGTCTTAAGTTTACTTTTTTTGTAAAATACCAAAACTCTCGGCTGCTCTCAGGTTTGCAGGTAGGCTGCTCAACAGGCGAGGAACAATTGTTTTTGTTCTAATTAACATGACGAATGATACAAAAATCTAAAGTATTTCATTGAGGGTTTTCATGCTTCAATACAGGAAATATTGTGCCAATATTTGCACTTCGATTGTAATAGGTACAGCACTTGTGACCACCTACACAGCACCTATCAATGCAAAATCCCCACTAAAGCGCTTCAAGAGAACGCTAAAGGCAACCTTTAAACTGGGGATGCGCATCTCTTACTTAGCTGCTGCTGCATGCAAGAAAATGTGGGAAAGAAAGCCCTGAGAAGAAGTCAAGGAAACATCTTCTTCTCTCCACTCTTTGCTTCCCTCCTGGAGGGCTGCATTAGCCCATGGTGAGGATTTAACTAATGAGCCTCACTTTCTCTCCACTGAGCCCATCCCAAGACGGCCTTCCTCTCACAATTGGCTCCAAAGGGTTTAAATGTGGCTGGTCGCTGTAAAGTTCAACTGTCTGATAGATTATAGGAATATACAATAGATAGACAAGATAGAGTAGAGGGGCAATATTAAATTTTATTTAAGCATATAGTATGTAAATGCATACCGAGGCAATTTGATCTGAGGATTTTTTAGCATTATTACCTACGTAAACAAAACCATGCATTAATGTCTATAAAAAGTTAATCTAAGGTCAAATACACCTACAGTTAAACAAACAGGAACTCAAAGACTTCAGGGAAAAAAAGCCTACCGCATTTTCACAACCATAAGGCCTTTCCCTGCTTGCTGGTCTGTCACACAGATCTGGACTTGTCTTGCGATACCAAGGGGATTATTTTAGGGTGGCTTTGGCTCAGTAGGTAGAACAGGTTCAAATCCCTGCTACGACTGTCCGTCCGCATGTCGAAGTGTCCTTGGGCAAGACACTGAACCCTAATTTGCTCCCAGTGGGTCTGGCAGCGCCTCGCATGGCAGCAGTCGCTCATTGGTTTATGAATGTCTGTGTGAATGTGAGGCTTTGTAAAGCGCTTTGGGCACTGTGATGGTGTAGATAAAGCGCTATTTAAGTGCAGTCCAGTTACCATTTATTTTTCACAAGATATCACATAAACTACATTTTTTAATGCATCTCAAGATTCAAATTAACCTTGCTGGTTGCATTCCTTAACCGAAGAGCATTGACGTCCGTATTATTGGGAACCTTTTATTTTGAAGGTGGCTTTCGCCGCGAGTTGGCGACCTATTACCGTAATGCCTAGTATGAACAAAATTAGGGGCGGCTGGCTTGATTGCTACTTTACGAGTGGAGGCTGGCTTGACCGCAGTCATTTTCGGAGGTCCTTAGCCAAACCGATGTTGTTTTGCACAATGCACATACCGGCGCTACATACCTACTGGGGGCGTGCCTTTAGAGTCCTCCTTCACGCGCGTCCTTCCCCCTTTAACGGCCGCATGCTGTCCTCAGCCACGTCCGCTTTTCCTCTGTATAAGTAGCGTGTCGGCAGGAAATGCTCCCAGTCAGTCAAGCAGAGCGCTCATCACACAACAATATTTATAGATTTTGGAACTCGGTGCACACATAAGGCACGCCGCATTGTAATGTGCCCCGTCCATTTTGGAGAAAATTTAAGACTTTTAAGTGCGCCTTATGGTCGTGAAAATACGGTAACTTCTTTTCACGTATGACTGTAAATAAAACTGGAAAGAAAGGTTTTACAGGCATGCCAGTTTCCTGTAGGAAATATTGTTTCCAAAACCACACAACACAGAGGTCGACCATGGTCCAGGAATCTTCTGTGTTTGACCTAAGATATGAAGTGAAGTCACAGTGAGACTTCTCTTCTGTCCAGACCCTTCATTGACGTTCTTTCTAAAACCTACAACTATAGGTGATCCTATTCATACAAAACGGGCTGAAGACTTAACGACTAACATGAAGTGATGTAAAGGTTTTCTGGTTTCATTTTGAAATGATAATGGCCACCATGGCTATTTGCAATAAAAATATATAAAATAGAAAATGGAAAAATATCCAAGTTTCTGAAAATATGTAACCTCATGTCAGAAATAATTTATATTCATATCATGCAGTGAAAACAGTTCACATTATTGCTGGCTTAAACTGCACATTCTAAGTAAAGACATCTACATTGCAAATTCTCTCAGGATCTACCATACCTTCTCATGTGTCCATTGCACAGACATCACTTTTGCAATATGGATGTGCGTGTGTGCGTGTGCAAGAATTCTCTCGACTGTTCCACTCACAGGAACAGCTGACAAAAAGCTTATCACAGAGGATTAACTACTGCTTTTCAATGTGTTTTTCCACATCACAACTCTATTTTTTTTGGCAGCCCACCAAAGAGGATGGGTGTGGCAGGAGGCAAATCTCTTTCGAAATCCCACTGGCGATGGTTCCAGGCTGACATGACAACTTGTCAAGCGGCAAGCCAGGTAAGCATTTACGCTGAGAGCGTGGCAGATGAAAACTGACACACGGCATGATTATTTAGTGCATGTGCGAAGCTGACGAACATTACCTGATGGCGTCAGACAGGAAACAAACTTTATGTAATGTCTCTTTCAATCCTCACTGTATTCATCATCTCTGAGTAACTGCACTGACCTTACTCCACACTGAACTGTAGCCTGGGTGTGTCCCTGCGTTTAAATAATGCCTTTTCAATAGCCGCTGCTTTGTATGCATGGCAACCAATAATAAACAATCCTTGCACTCTGATTCATCATTCACCATCTTGAAGCCTGAATACCTCAACCCTCATGACGATGAAGAGAGCGTGTTTAGAAAAGGTGTTCCGTGATCCAGAAGAGAGTGTAACAGTAAAAATGGATTTATTTTACAGAACAAGCAAGCTCCCTCATTAGGCGTCCGGGGGACACTCATTTGCAATAGCGTGAATATCACCCTCAACTGTGAATTCTCAGAGGTTTTTGGGGCGATATAAATCATTAAGACAGAAACTCCTTGGAGATGCTCCAGTGGTCATGCACCTTTTGAGGCAAAATGCATTTGATTTCATTTGTTTCACACACAGTCATTTCTGCAGCGCATAACAAGCCAGTTGATGTCAAATTTAACCCCTTGTTGAGATCATTTGCATTCGTATTCCAGCTCATTTGTACACCCGATCTGCAAAATGGTTGTTGAGGGATTGGAAGCCAGGGGTGATAAATGAGATCAGGTGATTTATAGCACGCTTCTTAAATGTCATTTATGAAGCAAAGACTTATGAGCAAACAGGGTGGACTGAGCTCATTTCGATGCTTTAGGTGAGCCATGCCTCTGAAGCGGCGATACGCACGATGGAGGAGGATGTTCATTGTGATGGAGCCATTGTTCTTCTGCTAATCCTAACTCTGCTTCTCCACCAACCAGCGCTGCGGGCTTAAATGAAGCTAGCTACCCGTTTAATTCTCTACTTTGGGCACCCATTGTTTTTGTTCCACTCATAAATAAAATAGGCTCAAGAAACAGCAATTGAATGTGAAGCATGTCTGTAGAAATGCATTGTGACTCGCAAACAGAGGGTGCCCAACACACTCCCCCACTTCCCGCAGCTCGCTTCGGACTGGCTCGTGTCGTCTGCCAGGAGATGTGCAGTGGCAGCGATACGACTGTGGTGCTGAAGAGCACATCAAAGACGAGGGGGAGCGGGGGGCTGTGAGAGGTCCGCTTTACCTTTGAACATAGAATAGGATTGGAGACTGTGCCAGCTCTCTGCAGGCAAGGCTCAGGCTGATCAGAGGCTGCCCGGCACGCCGAATGCGGCAGCAGCAGTGGGCACAAACACTCGCACTATAGTCGCTTTCAAAGCAGCCCTCTACCCAACACTGATAGCCTACACACAGACCCAGTGCAAGCGTCTCCACCGAGGGAGCCCGCACGGCAAACACTCGGAGCTGAGGCAGCGTCAGCGTGAACACAGTCAGTGATCCGACAGTCTCTTGCATAGTTCCTCCTAAATACTGCATTTGCCGCTATGGTAAAATGGCTTGAGGAGAAATGATATGTGCATACTTGAACTGCGACTCGGTGTAGCCACAGTGTTATTACCGAAAATGAATTACACAAACACCTTTATGTCTGCACAGGCCGACAGTAACAGGATAGCAGGCATACATTTAGCTTGCTTTCCAGACGGTTCCTAGGGATTGATGCAGTTAAATTGACCATTTGGGGTTTTTCTTCTAGTTCTTTTTACAAAATATTTATTGCATGCGTCTCGTTGATTGTTCTGCTGTAGAGTTTGGACAGGGCCACAGCTGAAGCCTGGGAGATAAAAAGAGGATGGAGGTGTGTGCGTGTTTGTGTTGCGGGGTGTTTAGGATACGGGGGAGGAGGTACTAATGCTTCCTGTACTGTCACTGGACTGTAAAACGCAGATGGGACCCCGCCGCGTCGCTTGCTGAGCCGAGAGAAAATCCCCTTATCCAAAACGATTTGATCAAAAAGTCTCACGTGTGGCCTTAATTATTCCTTTTCATGACAATAACCTAGATCAATAAGGTGCTTTGCACACCCCAGCACTGGCATTGAAATATTACTTAACTGTGTTTAGCAGTAAACATTCGTGAGCATCCTCCTTTCTCCTCAAAATCTGAATGGATGGCATCGCTAAGGTTGAACAAAATTGATTCTGGACAAGGGTCAGATTTTGTTTAGATTTCAAAATAAAATAAAAAAAATCAAGAGGAAATAATGGCAATAAAAATATTTTCTGGGGTCAAACTGCCTCCATCATAAAACCTTTATTAACTGTAAAGGTAATTTTGGAAGAAATATTTTAACACTTTTAATTGTAATCATATACAGTATGTGACAAATACCCATACGGTTAAAGCGTCCGAAATTTTCCCGAAATATTGAGTTGAATCTCTAATTTTAAGACTTCTGTAGACAAACCACTGCATCTCAAAAGTAATGATATAAAGTCCCTGCAATCTTGTAATTTCTGCGCCATGATGTTTTAATAATAAATTTCACAAATTATCTCCAAAAACATGCGTAGGCAGAGAAGCATTTACAGGCCGAAAGCATTATCAGGTTAAGCAGAAGAAAGCAATGAGTTGGCAGTTTGCTTGCTTTGCGTGTAATCTCTGCCCCCATATCAACGTAACAAATTTCATGTGGACCAAAAAAGAAAAAAAAAAACAAGTCAGGGATGGGGGGTAGTGTGCTGGCAGAGGCACACCAATTAAACAGATAATTATGTAAATGTAGCCTTTACTTAGTCAGCGAGTGGGCAGTGTACGCATCCAGCACTTTCTACAGGGCAAGGGCCACCTTGCACTCACGGGAGACTCTCGTCAAGCTACCTTTGTTTTCATTTACACACACACACACACACACACACACACACACACACACACACACATCACCTTTCATTATCAGAAACAAGAAATTGATATGCTTAAATCAAAGACAACAAAGAAAGGGAGATCCCCTCCTGACTATGCAAGAAGCCTTTTTTGTGTTTGTACTGTCAAATGTTGTGAGGGGTACAAATAACATCGATCCTTAAAGTACTCCAAATAGGCATCCTCTATTTGGGCACCAACTGCAAGTGTGTGGGACTGAAGGAGTGCAGCACCGCAGGCCAATGATTGCTCAACACTTCCATGTGACAAAGGAAATGGAACTTTGCTTGTCTTTATTTCCTTTATTACCTTTATTTCAGTTTGCCACACTGTGTTCGAAATAGTAAATCCCAATCAGGGCAGGATAGTGATAGTGATACATAATAGTATCCTTTCTATTTGCCTATACATGAATTCGGCAAAGAAAAAAGGGCATTCTTGCACATTGTCATTATTCGCCAACAACCACACAAAAAGCAATAATTCTTGTCTCCATTTTTCCAATGGTGCTTTGTGTTTTTCTTCCCATTCAACTTTAATATTCAATTCTAATAAAGACGTGAGTATTCTCAACAGACAATAGCCTGTAAAGCTCCACCCTACACAAGCAAACTGTACGGCACTATTGGTCCCCCTACCAAAGAGTACTTAAAAGTAGGACTGTTGGCGCTTGGATAGTTCATAAAAAATGTGCCATACGGAACGAAACCAAATCGCACTATTTGTGAACAACTAAGCTACCGATGGTAAATTTCGAGTTTGCAATTTGTAAAGGAATCTTGCCAACCTTTGACATTTGACATTCCAATTATAGACTACACACATTAAAACCTTCACACTTCAGGCCCAATTTTCTAAAGTTGTAATCATGCAAAAACGGGCATGAACTTGATTACTCACATAAACATGGTGTATATGAAAGCTGATCTACTAACACAGGATTTCCTTGAAGTTCATTTTGCATGTTGTTGGAGGGGTTTATGGAAATAGATGAAGTCAGCACAGGCAATGTGATTCAACCAAACTGAGATGAACTGCAGTGGCTGATTTTGAGTCTTTAAATTCTGCGTGAGGCAAGTGCAAACTGGCATGCACAGTGGTGCCAGCGTAGCCCAAGTGAAATGAGAGGCGGCGAGGAAACCTTCTCCACTCATGTAAACATTTTTGAAATGCCAGAAACAACCCAAAATTTGACATATGTATTGATCAATGCAATTTCAGAGCTTCTGAATGATGAAAGTAGGGCAGCCTGTAAATCAAAGGGAGTCAAGCCATATCTGACAAAACTGGTTTCAACTCTGTATTTCCTTGCGTATGGATCAATTAAATTTAGCACACAGTGACAATTGGCGCTGGCTCTCCACGAGCAGTTTTTCGTAAGCACTATCCCAAGTTTTAAATGCAATGTTACACAGGATTGGCAGATGCACCTAGTTCATGTATACTCAAGATGAGTTAAATCAAACAAAACATGGCTTTTATGTGATTGCTTGCTTCATCAAAATTATTGGAGAAATAGATTTATTTTCTGTAACTGGTAATGTTTCTTTGCCTCTTCCACTAACACTTCCAATTCCATCACGTGACTTCATTTTGCGCAAGCAGTGCTCTCCTCAATTTTCCATGGTGAACACCATCATAGCTTCGTAAAGCGCAAACCCCTCTTTTTAATACAGCGAGTGCCACCATTTTTACACCTGTTGCCAACAGCGCGCACAATATGTAAACATGAGTGAACACTAATTTAGCGCCAGCCATTTGAAATCTTAGTCAATTCGGCCCTTAGTTGTGTGATTTCGCCTGTGCCCGTTTGTCCAACCACTTGTCATGGTGCAAAGAAGGAATGGTGAGAAAACAAAGCACAACTGTGATTGTGACAGGTGCCAGTGCAAGTTTATTTAGAAAGAGCCCTCATTAGTATTGGACGTATCACCTTATTTCTAAAGACGCCTGCCAGATTGTGGTTTTGGAAGCGTAAAGAGCCATTCAAGATGCACACCACAACAAAATACTAATGGAAAACACAAAGCAGTGTGCTGACAGGATTTCGATAAAGGGATTGTTAACAGTGAGTGAGTGAGTGTGTGTGTGAGAGAGAGAGAGAGAGAGAAAGAGAGAGAGAGAGACAGAGAGACAGAGAGAGAGAGAGAGAGAGAGAGAGAGAGAGAGAGAGAGAGAGAGAGAGAGAGAGAGAGAGAGAGAGAGATGATGGAAGCCCGGGTGCTCTAATCCTCATTGCTGTATCTGTACACAGGGGATAAAACGAAAGTAGACCCCAGGAGTTTTGGTATCGGCATCTGCTTGACCACATCTCAGCTGCTTTGATGAGAAGCAGCGGCACATTGGCAAGGTGAAGCAACGTCTCTGCTCAGGCACTCCGCTGCAACATTTATAAAGTTGCCAGCATGGAGGCCCAGAGACAGGGGTCAGCCTCTGATCTATGCATGGCACCCTCTTCCTGAGATGGACCCCAGCTGCTCCTTAACTAAGGTAACACAGCAAGGTCTAGGCCACTAACCATATGCCCCCTGGGAGCTTCTGGAACGTCCAACAAAGGAATGTGGTATTACAGAGTCAGAGTTGAGACTTTTCTGCACATGTGTCAGGGTTGTGAGGGATGAACGGTGAAGCCGCTTGTGCTCGACACAGTGAAGCTGACATGTTTGGATTGGAGAGCGGTCAGTGCCGTCTGCATGGTCGCAACAGAGGCCTCAGCTCAGTCTGACAGCGGAAACCAGGACCAGGTTGTTTTCCTACTCTAGCTCATGGACACTGTTAGAATAACACAAATGTTGAAATACTGACAGTAACTTGGAAGTACCACCGTTCATTACCGGACTTATAACAAAACCATTTTTTCCCTAACACCAGTTTATTCAGTCAGTGTTCTTTTTTTTTTTCCTCCAGATGCATCTGTCCGGATCCAACCTAGTGATTGATTGTAAAACAGTTTCTGGGATTCATGAGTCATGTGTGTCTGTCATGGAATAATAGATGTTCTTTTTTCCCTCCATTATTACAGTCATCCTTTTAAAGAGCAAAGCTAAGTAAAACCATGTGATGTATGTACCTCAAACAAGAAACAAACATGTTTAAAATTGTATTGCTTTGATCTGTGAACATTTAATTGCTTACCTCTCATTCACTTTCAAGTAAAAATACATAGTGAAACAATACTGAGATAGTGTGTGAGCATTTCAAAAACTACAGAAACAAAGTTTCATCGATGTGTACAGCTAGGTCCATAAACATTTGGACAGTGACAGAGGTTTTACCTTTACCTTTATAAAGCACCACAATGGACGACAAAAAACACAGTCAAAACGTGTTAGAAGGGTATGCTTGAAAATCATGATTCTTGAGATTTCACAAAAATATGGACCTTTTAGGACTTAAGGCTTCTTTATACTCACGCGGGCGGCGACCGCGCTGACATCACTGCGGCTATCCCACGCGCGGTTTACCTTTATACTCGAGCGCAACCCACACGCACTGTTTTGAAAATGTCCTGCAGTTCTCCTCCAAGTCGGGTGTGTCGCTACGGCTGGTATTGGCTAGGACACCACAGGGTGGAGTTTCCTCTGCATTTTACGTCTACCATTTGCGATAGCCGTTTTTACAAGGAACAAGGAACAAAGCAACAACAATGTCGACCGTGGAACAGTGTCTGCTAGAACAAATGGACCTAGATGACCAGATGATACGTTTAATTGTACTGCAAAATCAATCAAGAAGGCGGTGGCGTAGATGGTATGTAGAACTAAGGGGAACGCTGAGATGAGAGATGATCTCTGCGGGATTCTACGCGCAGCAACAATTTTTGCCGTGTGCGCGTCAAGTGCCGCACGGCCCGATGAGTCAGTCACGAGATGCAACGTTTCCTTTCTGGATATGCTTTGTCAGGCCAAGTGACATTCTTGATGCCTTCATTTTTGCCACAAACGTTCTCATTCAAATTGTTTGCTGTCAAATCTATTATGGTGGTGTGGATAGGAAAACTCATAGAGGCTATGAATTTTCTAAATACTGGATCAAATTCTACTAAAACATAGCTCACACAATCAGTACAGTACACAAAGCTGAGCCCACAATTCATGAATCCAAAAGTCTGTTACCCTGTTAAAAATGCGCTCCACAACAATCACAGCACCACAGACAGAAAGTCGGGCTGCATTAATTTGTGCGCCTCGTATCCACAGGCAATCTGCAGCAAGACACCAATTACACAGAGTTTTAAAGTGTCTAATTGAGGCCCTTCAGTCTGAATATGTTATTGCCAGCTCTGATTCAAGGATGAAGACAACATGCTCGACTGCAGCCTGCTGCTTACTCTTCAAGGGATATGTGATGTGTGTTAATAGGATGGATGCTCAGCCTTTTGGTTCAGCGTCCTTCGACTGAACCAGCGTGCCTCTGGGTGATAATCCTTATTTTGTTGCATTGGTTTATTACAATGCCAGCAGTCATTTTTTGCATTGAACCACAGGGCCCTTGCCATGTGATGTGGCAGAGAGAGACCCTCCAGTGGCGGCGTCGAGTCGGCAGCATATCACACAGTGGCCTCTAACACATAATGGCGAAAAATTATTCCAAAAAAAAGAATTCTTGAAGAAACCAAGCATGCAGTTGAAAATTAATGTTCTCATTTTTTCTTCCCACGATTCTATCTGCAAGAGTCACACTTTTAAAAACGTCAAACTATGATGGAGACAGGCCAAAAAGAAAAACAAGACCCTTGCGTAGTCTAACTTGAAGAAATCCCTAAAATATGTAGCGTTGCTTTCAATGCACAATAAAGGCAACACTTTGTCCAGATACCTAAGTACGGGTCACAGTGATTACCATCAGTAGAACTCTTTAAAAAAAAAAAAAAAAAAAAAAAAAAAAAAAAAAGAAAAACAGCCACCAGACTCTCATTAGGAAGCCCATGATGGAGTACATAAATAATGCAGCGCACTTAGAACAGTGGCCAGCGTCTGTGCATCCACAAGTGTGTTTGATCTCGTCAAGTTTAGCTCACATTCCTGCATTTATTCTGAGGCGTTTAACTAAGCAAGTTCCTGCAAACGCACACAGGGGTGTCGCGGGGCAGTCACTGGCATTTGATGGGTATAAATATGGGATCGTTTGAAGACGAACCCAAAAGACTAATGGCGCTGTAACACTTCAACTGGGAAGATGGGCTAATGAGAAGCCGACCCCGGTCTTTGGCATCATAAACATTTTGCCAAATTTATTCCAAGCTCCCTATGGAAATGCATCCTGAGAATTATCACTTCATTTCCGTGTACTAAACTTTATCTCATTACTAGAAGGAGTCCAAAGCATCAGCAGGGACTTTAAAGCTCGAGTGAGAGTGGGAGTATTAGAAGAAATATAGAATAAACCCCAAATAAGGTATTTTACAAAAACTGCTGAAATACACACAAACACAACAAGTGCATCTTTTAGATAGTAAAATATTACAACTGAGTGTATGTAAGGGTCACACTGAATTTAGTCTGTTTTGATATGATTCACTACATTACCACACACCAATCTGGCAAATACGTTATTGTTGCTAACTTAAAAACAATATAAGGGGAGGTACTAGAGCTAATGAAAGTTCATTTGAAGTGCACGAGTTATGGAAATGGGTGCGCTCAATACAAGTCATAAAATGTTTTTTTCACTCAATGGAGAAATTTTAGTCTGTTCATTCAATTGAATTAGCGATGATTACATTATGCACTTGAAATTTATGGAATTTACACATTTTAGTATAACAGATTATTCAGAATTTGTGCTACGTATAGTTTGGCTTTCATAGCTTTGCTTATATATATACACACACACACACGCACACATTCTGGACCTCGGGAACTATGGATTAAAACTTTCTGGCCTTCGCAGGGGGGGAACTAAACGTGCCCATTTCTGGTATAAAATACAGTGTTTTAATGGCAAAATGGGGGCTCTATGGCATGATGTTTGCCGTATTGGTGTTGCAGATGGAGAGGGGCTCTGATGTTGTTTGAAATACTGGACATTCTGACATATAAAATACAACTATGTATTATATGTATTTTTATTCTCATGACAACATGAAATATGCTGTGGTTAAAATCAAGAGCTGTTAAGAGAAAAGTTCATTTAAAAATATTAATTAATCAACACAGAATAATGAAATGTGGACCGCAGATAGACAGATAGAACGTCAAAAAACAATGTCAGAAAATTATATATTTTACAGGAATCATGTTACAAGGCCGTCAATTTGAGAAGCCCGTAGAGTGACAAAGGGGGTAAAATGGTCAGGTCAAGTTTTTGCTTTATTGAAGGTCAGAGCAGCCTACTTGCAGTGTGGGCTGGCTTCCCCTTACGTTAATTTCCACATCTGATATCGCCAATCGTGCTACCTGTAAGCGGGATACGCTCAGCACTGGCTAGAGCTAAAAATAATAAGTCCGAGATGTTAAGAGACCAATGTTTGTTCTGCCAAGTCATGAGCTGAGATAGCCATTACACTGACTTTTCTACCCACAGAGGAGGAAGGAGGTGCGCTGCCCGCTACTGCCTCCAAAGTCATTCCAAAGTGTTTCGTCTTAAAACAAGATTTGCCAAGAAAAAGGGTCACAAAATAAGGTGACAGAAATATTAATGACCTAATGGAGAGCTTTCTTTTTCTTTTCTTTTTTTTCCACTGAAAGAACGCTGTTAAAAATTACGATCGAAGCTTATCAAGTTAATTTAACGATACTTATCCGAGCACACAACCATCGGATGACAAGCTGCATCATCAGCATGAAAGATAAGAGCATCTTCAAGCACACTGGGGAGATGTTATCAATGCCCCGCTGAAAGTAGAGATGATGAGAAAGTTCATCAAAAATGCCAAGTACTCATCGAAGAACTCAATTACAGTAAACAAATGAAAAAAAAAGGTTAATTTGTTGCCAGCAGATAATCAAATAGGATTAAGCCGATAAAAGTGATTTCAAAAAAATAAATAAAAAAGGTATTGTGGCACTGAGAGTAAGCCAAGTTTGGTAAGTCCTCCTTAAAGCAATACATTGGGATATTTGATACTCTCATCCTGCCCCTTTTCAAAGCAACGAAGGTCAAAATAAATAAATAAATAATTATAATAATAAATAAGTTAAAAAAATCGTTAGCGGCTATAAAAATGATATACATGACAACGGCATTTCATCATGTGTTGTACCAGCTCCCAGACACTTAGCTCAGGACCCAGAGGAGCTTCTGTATCTCCATGATAAACTCATCTGGCATGATTTATTAACTAGTGAATCACTCTTTGCTCCTGCACCGCACACACAGAGAGACAGTGTGTGTTGCTACACAACTTCTCGGGAACAGTAAGCCTTTCCACAGGGACAGTCAAAGTCATTAGCACCTCCAAACTTCCTCCATGCTAATTTTTGCTTTGATATACTCATATCTCATTTAAAGCTGACTTCACAGTGCGGATGTTTCAAACTTTCACCATCATTACAACTTCTTTGCAGAAAACCCGCGACAAATTGTGCAAACCTTAATAAACTGTCTTTGAAACGACTATTTTAAGTTTTAAAAAAATCATGACTGGCTTGACTTTCATCCATCATTCTGCTATCGTCTTCAGTGACCTTGTGGAGGTTCAAGCTCAGGCAGCTGTCTTTTCATCGAGGGTCGATGCTTCTCTCAGGCGGCCTACTTGGTGCTACGCTGGCACCCGACTGCACAAAGAATGCTGGCATCACTTCCTCCTATGAGCCTCCATCTGCCACATCCCCGACCAAGGGGGTACTTCTTATTTTGGGCTGTCTATTCGTATTGCTGTGATTCGTGTCCTCTCATCTAAACCCCCAGCCCCTGCCGGCCCGTCGCCCACGTCCCATTTAGCCCTCCCGTCCACTCTTCAAAACGCAAACTTTGGTTCCCAAGGTAAAGTGAAGCGGCGCTCAATGAAGTGAACTGGAAACATCCGCGTCCTTTTCCAAACTCGGCAATCCTTCACTGTCAGGTCAAGAAGGATAGTCAAGTTCTGCTCTGCTGGCCAGAGGAACAGCTTTGCTCCTCACTTATGCAGTACTTACAAGAAAATCCCACAGAGAACAAAAAACGTTCACAAGTAATAATCACTTTGTAAACATCACAGTCTATTAAAGAGGTGACAGCGAGGTCAGGTGAGATGAGATGATGCTCATCAGCTGAACTCAGACGGACCATTATGGCACTTTCTTTTTTTTTTCCCCCTTGAATATATAAAATGCAGTGTTGCCTAAACTTTATTGACCCAAGGCGCACACTTGAGAAAAATCTCATGGAACACCACCAAACAGCTTGTTCTTAAGTTGGAACGCACCATAGTCGATCACTAGATTCTGATGTAGTAAAGTCATAATCAAAGTGAATATTTCTATCCATCCATTTTCTGAGCCGCTTCTCCTCACTAGGGTCGCGGGCGTGCTGGAGCCTATCCCAGCTGTCATCGGGCAGGAGGCGGGGTACACCCTGAACTGGTTGCCAGCCAATATTTGTTCATAAAAATACAATTTTAGGCCACAGATATAAAACAATCATAATAAAATAAAATAAAAGTAATGTGGTAACTGAACATGCCTTCTTGAGCCTCTACACCAATTAGTTCATAACCTCGTATGTCACGGCAGTCGTAAACCCAGGGCCCCTGTAATTTTTAATTTTAACCAAGACTGTATGGCCAAGCTATTTTATGTCAACTTGTCAAATATTTCAAGTCACATCCTACCTCATATGTTTTTTTTTTGTTTTTTTTCAAACTTTACTTAATTAGTAATATGTGACGGCTTAGTTTGAGTGATAAATAGTCAAGCTACTTTACTGAGGCAGTTTCCATCAGCTATTTTCTATCAATGTTCTTCACAGCGGCAGCATGGTGATCGACTGATTTGAGCGTCTGCCTCACAGTTCTGAGGAATGGGGTTCAATCCCCGGCCCCCCCTGTGTGGAGTTTGCTTGTTCTCCCCTTGCCTGCGTGGCTTTTCTCCGGGCACTCCGGTTTCCTCCCACATCCAAAAAACATGCATGGTAGGTTAATTGAAGACTCTAAATTGCCCGTAGGTGTGAATGTGAGTGTGAATGGTTGTTTGTTTCTATGTGCCCTGCGATTGGCTGGCAACCAGTTCAGGGTGTTCAGCCCCGCCTCCTGCCCGATGATAGCTGGGATGGGCTCCAGCACTCCCGCGACCCTTGTGAGGATAAGCGGCTCAGAAAATGCACAGCAGTTGCAGAAAATGCAGTTTTCATTACTTAAAACCAACATGCGCAGTTTGTGACAGCACCATTTGATAATGTATAAAAGAAGTTCAAACCACTCCAACTTACTACTTACTTCTTTCATTCATGTCAAGAAATCATTTGTCGAATATGGCTTCAAAAGATAAAGACATACAGTATACACAGTACTTTCTTACATTTCATCATTGTGGCTTTTTCTTAACCTTCGTCTTGGCTCAGCCAGAGCACACAAGAGTTATGTAGTGAATGATTCCCAAGGCAATAATGTGGAAACGTCTGTAAAAAGTATTCCTCTCCAGCTCCATTGTACCTCAATAGAAGAAAAGTACACCTGGCAAATTGTGCAACAGTACTTTGGGTCTTGGCAGCAAAGCTCTGAAGGGAGAGAGGCCGTCTCATCAAGCAGAGGTTAGTGGTTTAACCCCTGGATCCCAGGAGAACATTAAACTAAACCCCCTAACTGCTGCTAGTTGGCACCCAAATAAATCTATGGTATAATTGCCTTGACTTTATGCAGCCAAATATCACTTTTACAACAAAACTTCCACATTTTAAGCATTCCATCTCAGCGTGTTGACGTACTACTTAAGATATAGCCCAGCAAGAAAGAAAACGTTTTTGATTTATCCTTCCCTTTTTCTTATTTTTCTTTTGGTTTTAGAGATAACGAACGTCCCTTGGCTGCCCAATTCCAGCACATTGCCGGTTCTCCAGGAGTTAAAAAAGGCATGGGTTTTGGTGAATTTGAATTGTTATAAGATTACTCCCCTGAGTGTACATCACAGCGATAAACCGGTAACTTGGAATTTAAAAGAATCTAGATTAATAAATCATAAGCCAAACTCCGCTTTGTTCAGTCACCTTTTTTGTTGTACCTAACGCCCCAATTCCCAGCAGGGCAGGCACTGAAAGGCATGTAAGAGAGAGTGCCACTGCGGAGAAGCGAGACAAACGGGTGCCGCAAACCCCGGCGGGGCCCTGCATCTCTACGCGAAGCCTCGCTGACTCTGTCCTATCAAAGCAGGTTGGGGGACCTCGCCACAGTTCCTTGGTAGTCCCTCGCCGTACACACTAAACGGCCGCTGGGAAAAACACTCCAGGTGCTCATTGACTTGCATGAGGGCTGCCTTTGGTTTCTTATGCCGGTGCATAAGAAAGACCAATGAACTGCTATTGATCTATTGTAGTAAATTATTTTTCTCATGCACAAAGATGAGCACGTAATAGGCAAGCTCTAACCTAACCAATTATCTCCATTGATTGGAACTATTGTTGGCCTGGAAAATAGTGGCAGGGTGAACAGTTCAGAATGTGGGTGTTGACAATGTGCGCAGACTGCTTTTACCCATGAGTGCTGTTAGCCACCCAGCATAAGTGAGATGCAGTTTGCTTTCAAGGACACTTGGCATCCCAAGGTACTTGTTGAAATTAACCCCAGTGGCATGCACTTCCATTTCTTTATATTTCGCGGGCAGAACCATCAAACCATTACAGTACCACATTTCTTTGAATGGAGAAACCTAATTGAACTTTGGGAAAATGTCTCTGTGTAAGGTCAAAACAATGCCACACCAATGACAGAAATACTGTAGGTCATTGTGAAAATAACCCGGCAGGAGAAGAAACTTCAACGATGCATGCTGTTCTCTTTTTTTTTTTTTTTTTCTCAAGGTCAGCTTGAGCCAACGTGTCATGACCGGACACTTGTCTGAGTATAAAATGGTAACTGAATTACTTTTGATTTTTTTTAGAAAGATAAGAATGTATGACTGAAGTTGAAACCATGTAGCCTACCTCAGTCTTTCACAGATAAATGGAATCATCACAGATGGGTTTGTCTTCTGAAAACTAATGAAAAATGAATTTAAGAGAACTGAAGGAAGTCAGGCTGCTAGTTATTATAATACAGTTACTGTACTTCATTTGGCTAATTTGCCAGAGGAGTGGGACCAGAAGAAAGGTCACACAATGACCAAATGGACTGAAATCTTCTGGGAAATATAACCAGGTATAATGTCGACGGTAATATGCCAGTTAAACTTCGAGAAATGTTTTGAACAAATGGCAATTTTGGCCTGAGGGGGAACTAAAATAAAGGTCATAGGGTAACAGTGTAGAAAAATGTTCTTCCCAGAGGATACTACCTTCTTGCGCTCAAGTAGAAATCTTTGTCTGAGTTAATATATCCAAAATATAAAACACGATATTTGAGTAAAACAACAGACTCAGCCCAAAATTACTCATAGCCTTGCCAAATTTTGAGTTGATTTGTTTTTTTGGTGAATGGTTATCATTTAGGTGGTAATAATACATGAAATAGGGAATATCAGTGCATGAATAATTGTAGGCTTGTACAGTAAGTCAAACCATTTGGACATAAGGAAATAAAAATGGATACACAGATTTTCTACAATGACACGCAAAACAGATAAGCAGTGCTTTTCTCATCAAAACGGCTGAAAGCACGAACACATCTGGCATTTTAGAGGTTTCCCTTCCAGAGTGGAATAACTAATAGAGATGAGTGCTACTGAAACCGTAGCTGAGCAGGTGGGCTTTTTTTACTCTTGTCAGTATAGGACATGGCAGTATGACAAAATTCTGTCTTCCAGCCTAAGTGACACAAGACTCTGCAGCTTCCCTATAATTAACCCTGGCTGCGCTCCAGACCAGGTAGTGAAGGAGAGCAGGAGCAATGACTGCCAGCTTGTCTGGCCCACACCATCCATTCCCTCAAACCTGGAGATGATCCTACACGGGAGACACTTTGACACTCTCCACCGCATACACGGAGGACTTCGGCGAACCGCCGCCAATAAGCCCATCTGTGAAACTCATTATTGGATTGCCGCTAAAGACACACGCAAGAGTATGCACAATGAAACCAAGCAGATATCCTCAAACGATTATACTGGCTCATTTTGCTTTTCAACCTTACTCAAAAACAACAGGAAAAGTGAAATACTGTAACAGCAAAAACACTTATATTTTTATGTTAAGAATGACAGGTAACTACGACTCCGAATCACTCCAACAGTATTCAGATGTGGCCATGAGGGCTATAACTTTCGAGGCACTATCATCTCAGTCATTGTTGACTAAAGAGAATTTGTAAGTCTCTCCTTGCTTGCAGTTTGACCAGGTGCTTGGCACATACAAACAGTGCATTCATCTGCCAAGAAGTGTTGGCTCGCACACAATACAGCATACATTTCCTCGTGCACTCTGCTCGCAAAATGTGCTTGTCAAAAAGCTGCATTCCCTCTGCAAATACAAAACTGTGGGTGTGTAAAATATATATCATGCATTGTCACTGGTACTTACACCAAACTTGCAAAAATAAAACTATATTTGTTCATACAAATGTACAGAAAAAAAATATATTATAAATATATAAACCAAGAAAGTGTTGTGTTTACTTTTAATGTTGCCCCTGGATGTGTTTGAACTTCCTTACAAGAAGCAGCATGAATTAATATTTCATTGCAAATTAAAACATTGAGAAGAGCAAAGCTTTTTATGTCTCCGCAACTTTTGTAGATGAAGGATGAATACAGTTTTGATTCCTCTTCAAAATGTTTGAGTTCCAGATGTCAAGCAGCAATACTAAGAATTAGCTTTTGTGCTGATCTGGCTTAATTTTAGCAGATGATGTCATCTAAAACAATGGCTTCTACTGTGTTTTGTCAATACTGTACACTGCAGCACGAGTGAACAAAGTAACAATGATATCAGTGCAACTTCTTTGGTGATGATTAAGGTCCAATATTACTTGATGCTTGTTTTGCATAAAATCTAATAGTAGATTGCACTGTATAAGATTAAAAACTCCTTATTTAAAGACATTGACATTTTTTATTTCAGTTTCATCCAATTTAATTTCCCTCATTTAGAATGTGCTTTTTCAATTAAGTGCAAATTGTATTTTTTTTTTGTATTCTCAGTTTGGCTGGGCTGCTGTTAAAGGTCAACCATTATCCAAATGTACAACACAGTGGAACCAGTTGGCCCTGTGCAAATCAGCTGGGCACAAAATATCCTTCTGTTGCTTCTGTCACCTCCTGGTACCTTGACGCTTTCTGCATATATCAGGGAAGGGAAGGCAGAGGAAGGGAGGAAGGAGAGAAAGTAGGGGCAGAGGACCCTGGATAAATTAGCCAAACCACTTAGGTGATTTCTACTAAAATTAGCAGTGCTGCCTGTGGGCTCCATCAATTCTGAACTTGCTCAAACTCTGACAAGCATGGGGGAACTTTCCCCCCCCGGCCCAACAATCTAGGAGCCCCGTCTGTCTGCTTTGCTCCCTTTCCTGTATCTGCTGCTCTTCCTTCCAATTAGACTTCTCCACTACTTTGGATGATCAGTACATGCTAAGGAATTATACTTCTTTCATTCGGTTCTTACTTCATGTCAGTGATATCAGTGTTTTTAATTCAATCATTATAGCCCTTATTTGCTTATAAAATATTTATTTCAGTGATGTCTACATGGAACATAATAACAAATGTCACAATCAATTAACTCTTGGTATCCAGCTACAGAGTCTCAGGTGCTCTTGTCGCTGTTGACATCAAAGGCGAGCTGAGAAACCACCTGATTAAAATGATGGATGTGTATTTGACTGAATTTGATCAATGAAATTAGATTTTAATGGGGTGGGAGAATCTCTCTCAATGTTTTGATCTCCTGTCTGATGCCGTTGTGATGAGAAGAATACAGCAGACCACAAAACTGATATCATCAGTAGTGTACTCCATTTTGCAGATGACATTTCAATGCTGTATACAGACTTATATGAACGTCGCCGGTAACAGAAAACAGTAGGTGTAAGAGAATAGTTTTACGATTTTAACATCGCATTAATTAGGAATGTTGCCTTTAAACAAACAGCAAAAATAGCAAATGGCAAATGCCCTATATCATGTTGCTGACATACTGTTTGTGAAACATTTATTTACACTCCAGTCCTTGGGCTTCCCCACTTGGCTGACTACTCGGTCGACCTAAACTGACAGGTGGCCACCCTGAAATTAGATGTTAGCAGACCATGTTGCTTTTGGTGGGCACAAACTGCCTCTTTCTGTGCAATATTATGACTTTCGCTTTTAACTATTAAATGTTTATAAAGAAAACCTATGAGTGATGAGTTGGAGTCCAACAGAGATGAAGGCGACTCACTGGCCACATTATTAGGTACACCTGTAAAATCTAAAGCGATTCCAATGTGAGAGCTGGATCAATTTTTCTGTTTTTACAAATGTTGTACCATGCTCTGTTATGATGAGGAAGTGTACAGTATAGGGCTGGACATATGAACTCTGTCAATAGTGTAGATTTGATTATGATTGAACTAAGTCTTGATATATTTTAGTCAAAACCTGAGTACACTACTACAAAAGCAGATATGCTGTCGATTCAGTCTCAATTAATTTGCTGCCCAAAGATAAATAATATGAAGTCAGCTATATTGGGAAGTTTAGCTACATCCTCACGGACCTCTGCGACTGCACAAGTCTTTTAAGGCAGTATTATCCTCTTCAATACTACTTCAACACAGAAACAGGAGTTCAGAAAATTCAAAAGACTCCATTTCCATTTCTGAGCCGCTTCTCCTCACTAGGGTCGCGGGCGTGCTGGAGCCTATCCCAGCTGTCATCGGGCAGGAGGCGGGGTACACCCTGAACTGGTTGCCAGCCAATCGCAGGGCACATAGGAACAAACAACCATTCGCACTCACAGTCATGCCTACGGGCAATTTAGAGTCTCCAATTCATGCATGTTTTTGGGATGTGGGAGGAAACCGGAGTGCCCGGAGAAAACCCACGCAGGCACGGGGAGAACATGCAAACTCCACACAGGCGGGGACGGGGATTGAACCCCGCACCTCAGAACTGTGAGGCTGACGCTCTAACCAGTCGGCCACCGTGCCGCCAGACTCCATTTCATTTAAAATAAAAAAATAATTAATCGAGTCAATAATTATTCGCTTTCCCCATTTCAATCAAGTAAATATAGTCAAACATCCATCCCTATAACAATTTATATAAACAATAATTATAGCTGTGCATCTTACACTGCTAATCACACAACAACTCATTAGTTCACAGACACCAACCATGCTGCAGCAGAACTACAGTATACCAACACCAAAACCTATTCCGTGAAACACACGTTAGCAGACTAAATTAAAATATTATTATACAATGTTCAACCGGAAATCTAAACATGCATAAAAATGAAATGGATCATCAAGCCTGCAGCGCGCCAGGCAGATGAAGACATTTTATGAGAGGAAATGACAGTCCAAGCATGCAAGCACACTAAATTGACCCATTGCTTTAATCACTTAATGAAGACACTGTGAGTCCTGAGTGCCGCAGATACAGCGAGCCCACAAACGCCGCTGCACAACCGCTGCGACTAGCTTACATACACAAACAGAGTAGAATGGCTAATTTTTTATTCCTTTTTTTTTTTTAATGGCAAATTCTAAATCATCACATTGACAGATTAACTTTCCCCCAGCAGACATTTCTCTAATGTGTCCAATTAACGGGAATAGAGTTCCAATTAAAATGTCACAACTCCAAAAACATTTATTCGTGAGAAACTTGCCGGTGACAACGGCCAGTAACATATTCTCATTAATAAAATGAAAACAGCCACTTTGTTTTTAACATGCTCCATCGGTACATTTTGTTGCTTTATGTGTATTATTTTATCAGCAAAGATTTGTTTTAAAAAGTACTAACCCCAATTACTGTGAGGATTTGGTAGAGAGGTTTACCAGCTTGTGAGTGGAATTTATTTGGACCAGGCTGATCCTCTGTTTGATGACAGTCTGGAGCTTAGAAACTCTTAGACAAAGAGGTCAGATCAAATTAAAACTATTTGATCACACCGCTGCACAACAACGCAGCCAGCTGGGGTTTTTTTTCTAACTCGCTCGCCATTACGCAACTATGAACATCTGTTACTTCACCGCCGACATGAGGTGCAGCCTAACAAAACAGCTAAGCGCAATAAGATGGTTTTGATGGAATCAAATCTCACAAGCATCAATGTTGTTACATGTTAAAATGGAGGATCTCCCAAGTGAAGAAAGTGATTCAATAAAAAAGTGGTGAATTAATTTGGGTGCCAAGTAGTGGAGAAATGTATGCAGACAAGTGTTCTCTTTTGGGAACGTCTAGCAGGGACATTTGTCTGGGAATTTCAGCTCATTCTTTATTGGGCTAACAGCTCCTGGAAAGCCATTGTTTTTAATTGACAAGGTGCTCCATATCAAATTCACTATTTTGGCCTATGCCCTAGTTTCAAGTGGGGGCCGGTGGGGAGAAAAGAAAAAACTTTTCAAAGGAGATTTTCAAGGACAAGTCCAGTTTGTGAAGAGACCTATGAGGCTGAAGTATGTGGCATGGATTTAAAAAAATCTGGGATGAGTGGACCAAGCCGCCAAGGTTAAGGGTACCAATCATCATGTCAATCTAGAAAATGGAGGCTTTAATATCCAATCACTGTACATGTTTAGCTTCTATATATCAATAACATAAGGAGAATAGGGGCTCTGCTTACCTGTTGTGAACCAGGTACAGAATGCTGGCGTCAGTGTTTCACTGCGTATTAGAGGAATGCTGTTTTATTACTAGCATTATGTCAGTTGTAACTTGACTGGCCAGATTTGTTTTCTATCATAATACCAGCAGTTGCTTCCTATTATTCATTATTTTCAAGTCATCATTCTTTTTTTTTAATTCAAATATGCTCATAAAACATTACGGCCTATATCCCCAAAATGTATGTAGGATAAATATGCCATACAGACGTAAAAGTTGTGAAACATGCAACATACTAATCAGTAGCAAGCTTTTGGGTTTTCAACCACAAACATTGAAAGCAAAGTATTTGATGGACATACTGTTACTTGGAGTGACATACGATCAGAAATGAGTTTTTCTAAGATTTTTTTTTATGTCACTTAAAACTACCATGCTCGTTAAGGACTTTGGCAAGTAAGGTTTCAGGTTCTGAACTGACCACTACAGACCAACAAAGCAGAAGACTCAGAAAGCCCAGTGGACCCCACAAACTAAAAAAATAGAATATGGGAATTTGGGACTGCGTAGTTGCTGGAGTCATGGCAGTTTGTTCTCACTTTTCAGCACGGTTGATATGCGCTTGAGCCCAACCGCTAAACGATGGACACAATCAAATGGGAACAGCAGAAGTAGGAGATATTATTATTTTTTAGCATGAAAATAGTGCAGAAAATATTGGTATTGCTACCATTTTTCAACATACGTCCAGACATCATAAAAAAATTATTTGTACTTTTTTACTGGTAAATCACCAACATCTATTTGAAAGTGAAACAAATGACAGACGTTGCAGCCCCTTGGCGTACCATCATGTGGGCAGGACAGCAAAGCCGGGCAAGGCTGCTGAATGAATGCCCAGCCAAGTTGAGCTGGAGGGAAGTAAAAGACCCTCTTCCTCAAACGGGCCCGTCGGCTTTCAAAGAAGCAGCCATTAGTGAGAGCTCATCAAGCGCTGTTGGGGGTCCGCCCATTCCCTGGGTGAAGCAGAGCTACAATGCTGCCACACGGAAGAAGAGAGGTGGAGGACTACCGAGATGAGCCCCGGACCCAGTGGTGTTTCCGAAAGGAGACATGCCCGACTCTCAATTCCCAGCCCAACTGTCAATGTTGGCACTCAATACAAACCCTTGAAGCACATAATCTGTGCTCATATTGGCTGTTGAGTACCACACACTCTCCGGTCCTCTCACACATTCTCGCCTGCTATTGTTATGTCTAGCATTGTTCCTCCCATTACTGAGCCAAAAAAGGATCTGCGACTAGAACAATTTGTCAACATATGGTATTTTGATCAGTGACACCACTGTTTCTTGATAGATGACAAAGTCCTTGCACATTTAGACACAATGCATTTGTTACACTGGAGGTCATTTGGGGTAATTCAGGTATCAGGAAACTGAACTCTGCAGATTATTGGTGCAGGATGTACACTTCATGTTTTCTCAGCTTGGTTCCAGCCCAACTGAAACCATGTATAGGATGTGGAATACAAAAAAAAGATGCATTGGAGTGTGGTGTGTACATATTAGGGATCAGTATTTGAAATATCCATGACAAACCATGGGACAAAAACTATGACTAAACTAACAAAAAAAAGTATAGGAAAAATGAACAATTAATTCATTGATTAGCTGTTATTTATAAATATTAGTTAATGGAATGTCAGAATCTGTTTGAATGTTCTGAATTTAGGTTTTGATGCCAGTGTTGTGTTGAGCAAAACAATACTGCCCAGAGGAATTGTCCCGTACTGTACAAGTTCAAATAGCTGACTGACAACTTCTTATTTAGCACACAAGCTAGTTTATTTTCAGGTTGCACCCTAGTAGCACTCCTTTTTGCCAGTTGCTTCAAGACATGATTAACACATTCACTGCCGTGGTCATTTATATTCATCAACGGAAATCCAACCATTTACTGCCACCGATGTATATATTCATTAAGTATGCTTCACAATGGGTAGGTGTGGAAGAGGGTCTTGCCCAGATTATCTGTGAAATTTAGGTTTGTAAAGCACTGACTAACAGATTCCTGTTGATAGCGGTGGTGCATCTCTTTGGGTTTGAGATCAGCACAGCTTCTGAGTACAAGATAGATTAGGGAGGCTATCTCGGCTTTTCACGTTGATTATGAGGGAGAGAATTGTCAAGACCAGAATCAGAATCACATTCCTCTTTATTGCCAAGCATATCAAAAACACACAAGGAATTTGTCTCTGGTAGTTGGAGATGCTGGGAAATGGGGAAATCTGCTTTGAAAACAGCTGGCAGTGATTGAGTTAATCAACAACCACATTCCACAAAATTGGCACGATTGTTAATAATAAGGTAATCAGGCCATGCATAGTTCATCAAGCATTATATCCACATTAGCTGCGTTACACATTTTCCACTCACTGCTCCTCAGGGATACAAGGATGCAATTTTATTGTACATTGTACACATGACATATAAAGTGCATTTACTTTCCAGTTTGTAAATGTTGAGAGCATGTGTGCAAGCCCACAGTGGGAATTGAAAAGTGAGCATGCAGACTGAAATTGTTGCGACTTGCAGGCAGTCACTCCATTCATCCCAGCAAACACAGTGGGGTCCAAGGTGGCATGGTGCCATGCTGAAGGCCCCCACTTGCGGCCATTGCTTCCCATGACAGAGCGATAATGTCACCAGGGTCCAGGTGAGCGAAAAACAGCAGCCTGCTCGATGCTCAGTTGGCCGCTTTAATTGGCTAAAACAAAGTAATTTGAGAGCAATATGGAGGGCACGAGGGGGTAAATGATGGGACAGAAGGTCACTGCTTCTCTTTTACTCTGCTGCGCGACATCCACGACGCCCGCAGCATGTGCGACGGTTAATACGGAGATCTATTATGCACCAGCCTTTCACCATCTGCTCACACACTGAGAACCTGCACGACGAACCTTGTTATTGAATAACAAAGACGGCATTTTTTTTTCTCTTGCACTACACAACTATCTAGGTCTGGAGGAGTGCCTTTTGAAGCATGTGGCTCATAAGACACTGATGTTAGAGATAGATGGGAAATGATGTAACTGCATCAAACAAGCTGTTAAAGATGAAAGATTCCCTATTATGTCCTCTGCATTCTTGCAGAGTAAAGAGATGAAAACACTGTTTTACTGTATACTATATAATAATCGTGATTATTTTGATCAATATTGTAATCACAATTATTAGTCAAGATTGTTCTTCATGGCGGCATGGTAGACGACTGGTTAGCAGATCCGCCTCACAGTTCTGAGGACCCAGGTTCAAATCCGGCCTTGCCTGTGTGAAGTTTGCATGTTCTCCCCGTGCCTGTGTGGGGTTTCTCTCCGGTTTCCTCCCACATCCCACATGCCCGCATTTTAAACGTTAAAAAAATCCCAGACGATCAGGCTCATTTGATAGTGGCAGCCAAAATCATGATCATGATTGAAATTCGATTAATTGTGCAGCCCTACTTACAACAAATACAATAGTCTTAATAATTCATAATAAATGTCAGTCATAATTTAAGAGCAGCATTTCCCAAACTTTGCCAGATAAAAACACATGTACTTTACATTTGGTATATATACAGAATTAAAAATGTAAAAACAAATACAAATAAAATATGATTTAATGTATTGCCCCACCATTGCCACATTTAATGATACAGTCGGTGTGTCTAACATTTTGGTTGCCTCAATTCGTTTGCATGTTCTCTCCATGCTTGTGTGGGCTTTCTGCAGGTACGCCAGCTTCCTCCCTCATTCCCAAAACATGCATGTTAAGTTAATTGAAGAATGTAAATTGTCCATAGCTCTGAATGATTGTTTGCCTATACGTATGTGCCTGAGATTAACTGGCGACCAGTTCAGGCTGTATGTATCCCTCCGCTCTCCCGCAGTCAGCTGGGTTTGGCTCCCGCTCACCCGCGACCCTAAAGAGGACATGCGGAATTGAAAATTGATGGATGACTGAGTTATGAGAGTCCAACATATTAGGAACAGCTCTCAGTATGATGCAGTACAGTTCTACACCAGTGCAAAGTACAACCAATCAAAGTGCTGTTATCTTTATAAAGGCAGAATAGTCAAGATATTGTGATATATATCATGTTTTGGCTGAAACAATGGAATTTGCCACGCCATCAGGTTGAAACTATACTGTCCCCACGAAGTTGAAAGCATCCCAAATGTCTTGGCAAGTTTCCAGGTGAATTAACGGCACAAGCTCTACACGTTTGATTAATTATTTAATCAAGAGGTGTGTAAAATGGAGTACTAGGACACAGTTGTTCATACTTACCTAAACATTTTATGTGGTAAAAACAGGCCATGACAATAACAAGAGGACTGCTGAAACGGTTTTCCAATACTTGTCGAGACAATATTTCATTAACACTTGTGAATCTGTGTGCAGCGTGGCACGTGCATGTGTTCAAGCGTGTTCATTTTGTCTTCGTTTGAGTGCGCCCAGCACAAGATGCACCCGTGTTAAACAAACAACCCAAACCTACCCCCCTCTGTGCCTGCAGGGCTCTCTCCCAGGTGAGGCTGATGCATGGATCATGTGATGCAGACCGCCGGGGGATCATCGGGATCATCTCAGAACGTAGCCCCAGGAAAATTTGCATTGAGTGAGGGAACGGTTCGCTTCCTAAGCACAGCCGTGCGCGCATCTGAGGTGCAGGGGAGCACTGAGCTTCCAACCCCCTGCAGGAGGAATCGGGCGTTATCAGTCTGACTGAGGACAACGCCATCAATCTCTCCTGCCCACCTTCCCTAGCCCAGAATCAAATCAGCTCAGGGTAATACGTCTGTGCTGACGACATGCAGACAAGATAAGCAATCTAGTATGCCCAAATCTTGCTGTTTTCTGGTGTGTCAAATATTTATTTGTACACGCTCCTTGTCAATGACCAATGGATGCTCCACAAAGCTGAATGCTATTTTTTTTCCCAACCGCATGCAGTATTATGCACATTCAAATAACACCGCAAACGCCCCTGAGGCCATACAGTTACAAATTGCAAAAACTTTACCTTTTGAGTGAGCATCAAAGCATTGACTGAGTGTTTTGCTTTTTGTCAAATTGTCAACAAGGGTGGAATGGTTCATTCTTCCGACTGCCGTGCAGGCAGTGAGGGTTCAGTTCCTGCTTAGTGACATAGAAATTTGGTCCAGACTTCAAAGGTAGGTAGATAGGTGTTACCTCAATTAGTTTGCATGGCTGGCTCTATATGTGACCAGCGATTGACTGGATACCAGTCCAGGGTGTGGTCTGCCATAGGTTCTAGGTCCAGCTCACTTTTTCTTTGCCTTACCATACAGGGAGATAAAGACATATGCGCCATCACTTGTTATGAAATTAAAGTTAAGATAGTGCTTCATTGTGTTTTTTATGAAAAATTAACAGTGCTTAACTACTTTTTACAATTAACACGTAACAATTATGAGAATAACCACGAGGTGCATTCACGATGTGAATCAACTTCTCATAAAGTTGTCAGTTATCATTAATGTTGTTGGGTTTTTTTTGTATTTGTACCTCCATCCATCCATTCTCAATACTATTTAGGGTCACGGGGTGCTCGAGTCTATCCCAGGTGACTTCGCGCGGAAGGCGGACTACACACTGAACTGGCCGCCAGTCAGTCGCAGGGCACATATAGACACAACCATTCGCACTCATATTCTTGCCGTCACTGAGTGGGAACTGAACCCACGCTGCATGCACCCAAGTCAGGCAAATGCACCACTTCATCATCAGTGACTGTATTTGTACCTACTTTGCGATTCGCAGTGTTATAATGCTACTTTTAAAAATAAGAGTTAAGATGTTCATGATGCTGACAGTTTGATACAGAACAAATTACAATGGATGTTTGCAGCTCAGCATTCACAAATTCCCCAACCTGCTGACCTTTCTGTGGACACTATCCTCAGTTATTCACAGAAAAAGTCACTGTTTTCTGTAATGTGGCAAAAAGTAGTTTTTTTCGTCACAAAATACTGTCTACAGTATGTATGATATATATATACACACACACGAATATAACTGAAAACAAAATCAATCGGTAGAGTGCAGACCTCCACCAGGGCCAAAACAACTGTGTCATATACTGTACTATAAATGTTGGTCATGTGAGTCATAGTTTTCAGAAGCCTAAAATTGATTAACTTAAAAAAAATAATAATAAATCCCGAATCAGCTATCCAACTTTTCTGGAAATTGATAAGGTAGTTTTACTAGTAACATACTGCCTTGCACTTTGCACTTGGCAGAGATAATGATCCGAACAAACAACAAAACCCTTTCATACTTATGGTTAGATTTGCCTAGGGAAGGACGAAATCATCTTCACTTGCCTTTAAAAACAATACGAGATGATAAACGCTTGAGCGCCCGTTTAGTCTCATTGGCTCATTCAAAATGCAGCAGGTAGGTTTTAAATTGATTCACCCTGCTTTTACTACCAGTTATTCAAGGAACTGATCCAAAGATACTTTCACAAATCACAGGGAGGTCTTGCTCCGAGCTACACTGTAAAGATTAAAGCCCCCTGCGAGCTCGCCTGCAGCCACAAATTCACCCTCTCAGTGCCACACAGAAGACAAAAGATGGCCAAATTGTTTGCCCTTAAATGCTTGATACTCAATAAAGCTTATTCAGAATTTGACTTTTATCTCAAGTGTGAACGTATGAGAGGTCTTGTTTTGGCTGCCATAAAAACTCAGAATGGTGACATTTTGCTCTTGTTTGCAATCATTACCATCACCTAAAATACAAACTGATGGAAAATTAATCGATGCATAACTAAAATAATTTTCGAAAACAGATTTTGAAACTTATGTTAGCCTAAAATATTTTTGGTTTTACTCTTTAAGTCATGATTAAACTGTTCCCCTCAACCCCAGAATCAAAAATAGTACAGTCCCATCAACTTAGGTTATCCTCTTTAGAAAATAATATACTAAACTAGCACTGTAGATTATCATTAGTTTGAGCTGAGTCAAAATCTTGACTTCCATGGTTACAGTAATAACAGGAAATGCAAAATAATGTCTCGTGTTTTTTCAACTCACTTGGGGACACTTGGAGAAAGACGTAGAAAACAAACAGCCATCTATCTTAGTGATAGCACATAAATGTGTGGATGTGTAAGGGTTCACAATTTTAAACATCCACTTAAAATCAGACTACCTACCCTTCCCAGTTTCATACATGATAAAAAAAGATATAAAATTATATTTAGTCTGAATGTGTACAACAATGAATGCAATACAATTCATATAAAATCTATGACTTTTTTGTCTACCTGAAAATTCATTAAAGAATGTTTAGCTTTAACCTTTAACCCTTTAACATTGATCACTGTGAAATGTTGGTAGCTATAGCATTATTGTTGTGGTAAAATGTAGCATTTTTAACACTGTGATATAATTTTACTTTACTTAAGTCAATTCTGATGCTTGTGTGGAAATGACGGTGTATTCATAGCTTCTTTAAGTTCGTAGATGAAATGGTGCACTACTTGGCTGCAACCACCAGATGTGGTCTTGATTTACTGTAGTTTCAAGTAGTTTGGTGACCAAAGAACAACATGACATCAGCTCTGGGAAGTTGAGCTACGTACATGCATGTTTCGGGAACTCCCAACATTCTCCCAGCCAATTAAAACTAGTCTTAAAAAATAAAAATGTTCATAATGAATAAATAATAAATAAGAAATATAATAATAAAAGTAAATAATGAATAAAACAACTTGTAACTTTTTGCCAACAAAAGGCAAGACAAGCAAAAAGAAAATATCGTATCAGATTCAATCAAAAAACAAAAAAGTGCAGAAGAGTAAGCGAGAGGTGTGTGATTTTTTTGATCTGTGGGGGATAGTTCAGTGTGTGAAAGGCACTTTGTCCAATTAGAAGTGTGCAACAAAATTCCACCTGGCCCTGACAGAGATGAAGTGGCTCCTTCACAAGACACTGAGGCACGGTGCCAGCGAAGAGTGTACAAACGCTGCAAGTGGAGCAAGCAGAAATTAATGAGCGTCACAAGCCACAAATGTTGTAACACAAAACCAATGAACACTTTTAGACAACAGTGCTGAGAATTTATCACAGAATGAAATGAAACTTTTCTTCTTGAGTCACCTTTTCTTCACAAAGCAAATTTACAGCGTCAGACTTTATTAGAACTTCAAAGTAAGTGCAATAATCATGTATTTGTAACACCGATTGTCAAGCTCTTGATAAGTTCACAGTGCACCACACGAGCGACGTCTGCGTGATACGCCACTATCAGCTTCACCCCAAGGCCTTCGCTGTCTCTTTTCAGTGTGCCTATTTCTGTCTGTCACGTAAAAATAGGCTTTTAACAACCCCCGTGCGCAGTTAATTATTGCCTCTTAAGTACTGCATTAGTCAGATAAAGCAGCAAATAGTGATTGATCAGACGAGGATTTTTTGCAGCGAGAGGGAGCGGGGATAGTGACTCCTTCTTTCAATCACTGTCAGAAAGCAGCACGGCGACATCACGTCACTGATGGAGCGCCATGGCACCGCTGCACGGCGTCTGGGTGGGCCTCTTAAAGCGATCAATTGGCAAACACTAGCTCAATCCAAATAACCATACAACTTATTCATATTCAAAGCAGGCTCCTAGAACTGACAAATGAGACTGAATTGTTTTTGACGGCAATTGCAAAGCAACCAACTAGAGCTTTATTGTCATATTCCAAATGAAGAAAAGTACAGGGCCAACTAGATGAAAGCTTTATACTATTCATTAATTCAATATTAAATTATGAAACAAACAAAATATCTTCTTCCCAAAATATTCAAGCCAAAAGAGTAACTCAAGGTTAATAATTAAAGTGTGTTTCATAATTCTATTTGAATAGGACTTATGCACACATGATTAACGCTTAAACATTGGCATTGTTTAACTAACCACATTAGTCAGTTCTGTGCCGCAGAAAAAAAAAAAACAGTGACCAACCTCACCAGATTTTAATCAAAGCTGAAAATAGTAGCTGATTGTAATCGGCACTCAAAAGTCACCAGGGGTGTTTGAAGAGCCCGTCAAGCCTGCAAGTGGAGCTAATTCGATTAAGTGGCGCCAGTACCTGGAGGGGACGGATCCGTATCGCTTCCCCTTTTTATTTATGAGATTAAATCGCGCCTGTTATTCCAATATAAGTAATCAAGCCAAGAGAAATGACACTGCTTTTCAAGTTGCTTTATCGCCTAAGTTTTTTTTCTTTATTGCAGGTGATTAATAAAGTTTGTTCATTAATAGCATCAAAACGGTTGTGTTGAAAACGACAATGACAAATAGCATGGATGAGGATCGCATATAATATTACTATACCACACTCGAAGAAGTAAAAGAAATGAGTGAAAATCAAATTTGTTTTTAAGGCAACGTGCAAGTTTAAACTATTTGATGCTGACCAATGAAAAGCAAACAATTTTTTCCCGTTCATCCATTTTATTTACCGCTTATCCCCCACTAGCGTGCTGGAGCCTATCCCAGCATTCTTCGGGCGGGAGGCGGGGTACACCCTGAACTGGTCACCAGCCAATTGCAGGGCACATAGAAACACACAACCATTCGCACTCACATTCACGCCTAAGGGCAATTTAGAGTCTTCAATCAACCTACACGCATGTTTTTGGGATGTGGGAGGAAACCAGAGTACCCGGAGAAAACCAACGCAGGCACAAGGAGAACACGCACACTACACACAGGCAGGGCCGGGATTTGAACCCCGGTCCTCAGAACTGTGAGACCGATGTGCTAACCAGTCGTCCTTTTGTTCAAGGAAAAAAAAAAAACTTTCATTCATTTTGACACAAAAAAGGAAAGAATCCCCAAATCTATGCATGCTTTTTGATAGGCGGCAAGTACCTTGAGATTAGGACTGCCGAGATTAATTGACTAGTCATGACTACGTCGACGATCAAAATCGTTGACAATTAATTTATTAGTCGTTGTTCATGATTTAAGCTTTGTTTTTCTCTCAAAAGTGCCTGAATCCTCCTGCTAGCTCGCCTGTTGTCTGCCTGCCTGGGTTCTGGCAGTGAGGCACACGCGCAGTAGTGGTCTTCCGGGTTAGCCGTGTGACATACCCAGAAAAACTACGGTTAACCGGCGTCCGGCATTAGCAACAAAGCTCGGACATTTGAGCATTTCAAATACTGAAGAGGAATGCGATGCAAAACCTGCGAGACAGAACTTCCCTTTCATGACAGCGCGACAGTGATACACAAGCATCTAATAAGGAAGTACGTGGTGGCTGATTCAATTTCACCGTCATTTCAGTAAGCAATTTGGCTAGTTAGCTGCTAATATTAGCGTCAACGGTTGTGAGCTTACTTGCTTAATGTTGTAAACGTTAACATTAGCTTGAGGGTAACGATGATGATTTTATGAGCCTTCGGCAGATTTCCAGCACCACGCCGGAATATTAATCCGCAGCATTGCGTCCTCAAACGCAGATTGATTTTACTTTATGCGTCCCTGCTCTTTTTTGTGCGTCTCAGATGCGGAAAGCACATCAAACGAGATCCTTGTATAAGCATTAAGCTAGCGGGGGCAATCTTAAGGCAAAGTTGTTAGGTTGTTTTAAATACACAATGTGTGATTCTGTTTAGTCTGACAGTAAACTCCAAATGTGGGATTAAACATCTCTTTTTTTTCTTCAAAAAAGTCGCTTTTTTGAAGAAATGTTCACTATTTGCCAAACTGCTACTTATTTTGAAGTGAGCTAAGTTGAATTCACTGCCACCATCTCAAGTTTACACTCACATGTCAAGGCAAAAAAATAAATAAATAAAATCAGCCGAAAGACAGCTCGTGTCTCAAAAAACTCATAAATCGGGTCACTCAAATCTCAAAGCGCTACTGTATTTGGCTTAATAAAAGAAGCAGATGCACTAGCACATGTGACAACATGCAACAGATGATTTCACATGATCAATAAGCTTGGATGGACTCGGCAAGGATCATTGCTCAAAGCATGTCAAACAGGCTACTGAGATTTGATGTGAGTGGTTTAAACAGCATGCTTTAGACTTTACAACATTGAGGTGTCCTGTTTGGAAACGCACACAATAATGCAAACACACACAATGTCCATTCAGTCCACATGAGAACCTTATGCCATGTGAAAGTGCTTTGCAGCCTCCATGAAGACGCTCAAGTTTCTGCTCTTTTTTTTTTTCTTCCTCTCTGAGTAGACAGACACTCACAACATTGTGAAGTCCATATGACTTGATACACATGACACCATGCAGAACATGTGTGCACAGTGTGATGTGGTTCAAAGACATGATGGCTTGAAAGATACTGCTGGCCACACGTTCCCAAGCGAGCACTGGGATTTGGAGCTTGACAGGCGTACCTACCTGCTAGGGAACGTTGCACCCTCCGCACATCGTTGAGGATATGAAAGGCTCGGCCTCGGATGTGACATAAGTCTCACTTTGACTGAGCCTTTACATCCCTCTCAGCATCTCGTTTTCACCACAGACCCCTTCTGAGAGGCCCATGTTGTGTCAGAGGGACGCAGAGCAACTCTGAGCCAAGCGCCACCAGTGCCCAGGTCACAGTGTACCACATTAAATTTAGACGCCTTTAACATCCTCCAAAATTGCATATGGAGTATTTCTGGCCATTACTATTCAGACTTTTTTTTTCTTCATCTTGCATAGCAACTTCTGTAAATGGGCCATAGATCTGAGCTGTCATTCACCACTGGAGATTTTGCATCAAATCTGGTGTCTATGAGCAGTCAAAAGTTGCTCGCCAGCCCCAGTTTGAAGCCACTGGTGATTCAAACTCCAAAATAAACTGTCCCACATTAGAACAATTTTTACATCTGGTATAGAGTAAGTATGATATAGTATTGCTGAACCTTTATTTAAATGAAATACCATATAAAGGGTAGCACACTTAATTAATCCTATCAAGTCTCAGGTCACAACATAAGCGCAATTTGTCCATTTGCCATGCCACCCCCAATATTTTACTACAATAATATTGTTTCTGACCAAAAAAATAAACTGTCGAGCATTGATTAAACTATTAGACCTGCTTTTGAGTAAGTTTATTACAGTATAGCTCAACTTTCAATCAGATTATTAAGTTTCTTAATGCTAGCATTAGCCCAGTTAACACCTAACTAATAAGAAACCTGTAGGTCTCAACAAACAATAATTGCAACATTAACCTTAACATTATTTTAAACACTAGACCCATGAGTAAAACATTTAGATCTGATCTAGAGCACTTTTGATATGTGTAGCTAAACTTCTATTTAGATTCAAAGCCAATTTGATTCCCTCCAACGTTCAACAGCTTCATTTTCTACAGAAGGTCACGACATAACTGCAAAATAAGAAAGCGTCCCATATTAATAAAACTTTTAGATCAGGTCTAGAGTATCGATCATTCAGTATAACTTGACTAAACTTGTACTTTACTTTAATAAGATTATTAATTATTTTATTACCTACACCCAAAATAAGCCAATAAATGCAGCTCCTCTACAATACTGTTGTATGTGTGGGTCATTAATTTGTCATTTCCTGCCCCACGTTTCCTGCACTGTGTAAACGCCATGTAACATGTCAGCTTGAATTAACTGTGACACCCACAACACTCAAATCAAGTACCCACACTGATTAAAAGCATATGGACTCCAGAATGACACATTATGGATTTACGATTCCAATGAACTTTGATCCTAGACCCTAAGTGAGGATAAGCGCTATGGAAAATGGATGGATGGATGAACTTTGAGGCTAGGCGCTGGGATTTTCAATTTATGTGTGAACTCGCAATGGTTTTTCAAGAAAAAATAAAATTAAAAAACAGTCTGAAACACAGGATTACTGTGTTCCATTCTTGTGACTAGGTGGGATCAATAGTAAATTGACAAATGCAAGGCATTTCCAGCATCCTCTGGTGCAATAAACACAGTAAAAAATTTTGTTTAATACCTCTACATATTCATTCATTAATTTTCCATACCGCTTATCCTTACTAGGGTCGCAGGCATGCTGGAGCCTATCACAGCTATCTTCGGGCGAGAGGCGGGGTCCACCCTGAACTGGTCGCCAGCCAATCGCAGGGCACACATAAACAAACAACCATTCACACTCACATTCACACCTACGGGCAAATTAGAGTCTCCACTAACCTACCATCCATGTTTTTGGGATGTGGGAGGAAGGATTAGAGCCTGGGCCCCCACAGAGAATTATTTTGATTTTAACATAAATTAAGCAATTTGGAAGGCTCTGAAGAGTACAATAAGGCAAAATAAATTTTCTTCACGCAGAAAAACATTTATTTACACCGGTCAAGGACATGTTGAGCTACAAATTTAAGATTCTAATTACATTTTCCTCATTTATTTGCTTTTTTGTTTTGGCCAGGCACATCTGCACCTGATGCCTGCTTCAAACTGTGCCACATGAATAGCATCCTCCTCTTTAAGCACTCTCATTCTGGAAAATAATTGACGAAAATCATTGTCTGTTTCACTTCATTTTTCACTTTTCATAACAGTTCCTGAAAGCCCCTATGAGCACATTACACGGTAAAATACAAAACAAGCAGAGAATATGAATACTGGCCACCGCAACTCGTAGGGCGGCCGCCTCCATCGCCACACGAGGAGTTCATCATCCATGACATGTTAACATTCCCAGGCAGTAATTTAGTGCAGCGGAGAAAAGGGGAGGGAGGGTAACCAGCACCAAAAAAAACAAAAATCTGACCTTTAAAAAAAAAAAAAAAAACATTATCACCTTGGATTCTGCATCTGTACCTAACCAAACGTCTTTTGAGAGTGTTACAAAAAAAGCAAAAAGTCTTGCAAATTAATCACAAAACCTCATGAATGCAAAATAGCAGAAACAGAGACAAGACTTCTAAAATTTCGTCTTCAAACAGACAGGATGAGAACCGCGAGAGCCTCACAAGTGGAAAAAGATGAATCGAGCACATTTCATCTTGATGTTACATTGAAACTCACATCCTCCTTAAATAAGCACTCCACCGCTCAAATGCAAATTGACCTTTGAAATCTATAAGATGAGAATACCTTATACTCCTCCACAGGAGCAGTACCAAAGTATAAACTGGGACAAGATGTCATAGCCCACATAGCGAGCAGAGAGAGAGAGAAAAAAACTAAAAAAAATTGTCAGGTGAACTAACAGATGTTTGCTTGCCTATGGACATAAATCATTCCTGCGCTTTGGCTTAAAAAAATGTAAGTGTCTGACACAAGAGGTCCCAATAAAATGTGATATTATCGCCTCTTAAATGAAAACACAGGAGGAATGAAATTCAGTATGATGTTATAGGCAGAAAGACATAAAAAAATAATAATAATAAGTCACATCAGAGCTCAGTCCAGGCCAAGCGCCTAAACCTGTATCATTTTTAGCGCTAACTCATAGAATTTCAGAAGTCACTGAGTGAAGTCTGTCCGGTTAAGAGGCGTGAAAGCGCCAAAGCATCTACAGCTGTTTGAGATTTTCCAAAAAAATTATGAAAAAAAAAGCATTTTATTTAATTTTATTTTTGCTTCGCTCCACCACGTCCACTGAGAAGCGTGCACAACAAAATAAACACTGCTGCCACGAGAGCTGAGATCTCTCATTTCACAGTCCAAAAATAAAACTGCTGGATGAAAGTCTGGCAATACGTCTGTTAACAGGAGATGATTTTATCATCAATCAGCCACTAAGCTGTAATGTCAGGTTTGATTTGTTTTCTACAAGGAACTCACTTAAGACTACTTCTAAAAATCTCACAAACCTCTGTAATATAAATATTAACTACAAGGTGTGCTACGCACAGAACACATTGATTGATTCAATTAACAGTCTGCTGAGGGATTTTTTCCAAAGAAATGACATCAATATTATTGTCATATTAGTTGACAGTTATGCCACTGCAAACTACAACCACAATGATAAACCTATTGTTCAACTCATACCTTTCTGACAGTTTATTTGTGAAAGTATATTGCGCAAGTGTGACTAACGTGCAATAATTGTAGTGAAGAATCAATTACATTTCAGGCTGCTAGAGAGATAACCCACTTGCATAACCTAAACATCCATTTTGATTGTTTCTAATAACAGAATATTTACATGCCTCAAAAGTGGAACACCCCCGAATATTGGTTGAGGCCAACCTGTGTGGAGTTGTGTCCCCGTGCTTGCTTGGGTTTTCTGTGGTAGCTCCAGCTTGCTCGCACATTTCAAAAAGATGCATGTTAGGTTCCTCAATGACTCAAAATTGTCCATAGGTGTGAATGTGAATGGTTGTTTGTTTATGAGCCCCACGAATGCCCTAAATTTTAAACTTTAAAACGACGACAGCTTACATCACGAGAGCTCAGTTCAGCAACCAACGATTATCTCTGGCTGTACTTTTTGTGGCTTTTTTACAACACAAATTCCTCTACATAGTGTGATAACAAAGAACAACATTTAAAGTTTTTACAGTTACGTACAATGTTTTATCATTTTTAAGGTTCAATGTGGTAAATGTATTTTTACATGTGTATAAAAGTCAATAATATTAACACAGTACTTTAAAAATTGCCTGTACAGTTAGTAAAGGTTTTATGGAGGCAAACGTTTGACCCTGGATCAGTCTATTTCCTTTTCCATTGCTATCCAAGGGAAAAATGGCTTTGAAATCCAGTCAGTGGGTCGACCAGTGACCTGGAATATTATTTGGTTTAAAGTATGAATGGGTGTGGATTAGTTGATTGCTAAGAATTCTTCTAAGAATGATATCAATTGATTTGGACAGTTAACTAACCACGTCTTTAAGCAATTGAGGCAAAATGGTGCACGCTACTCGGCTTCACCCAGCAGAGGTGCTATTGGTTCAGTCTCAACTATTAGTCTGGGTCAAAAAAAGAATACCAAGACAAGTTCAGCTCCAACAACGAAGAATCCAACTATGACAACTCTTCTGGGCAGCATTATTACACTCAATACGACAACAGCATCAAAAGAGGAGTTCCAAACATTCAGGGAGAAATTCTCCCATCCCTTTCAAAATAAAGGAGAAAAGGCCCAACTTGCGAGCTTGACACTCACCTCATAGCTCGTCTAATTCTAAATTAACCATCAGCATTTGAATTAGTGATGCATTGATACCGATATTTGCATCCAATGCTGTACATCTGTACTCGTACTCTCAACGCTCCTGTACTACCGACACTTCATACCCTTAACCAACCTGTCATCTACTACTTCTGTTCTCCCTGAGTGTGTTTTCTGCAGTTTGGCAGATAGTGATTATTGTGTGTCTTTTCATCAGATCTACGTGTGTTATCTGCATGGCTGCACCACAATGTTCCCCTGGAGGCCGAGGTGCGTACAACAGAAGCGGCACATACGGTATACATCCAGGGCAAGTGGAATCGGAGTTTTCTACGTGTAAAGGAAAACACATCAACTCAACTCAACTTTATTTCTAAAAAAAAAAATTAAATAACACAACTGTGCTGTACATGATCATACATAAAAAAATAAAACACAATAAATAAAATAGTAATAATAATAATATTAATAATATAATACATAAATAAGTGTTCTATTTGAGTAAAATGTATGTCATGTTCAATAAATGTCAGTTTTCTTCTTGTGTTTTAACAATATTTGATTGTGTATATAAGAAGTGTTATATTTGAGCAAAATATATATCATGCTCAATAAAAGTTTGAGTTAAAATAAATATTTCCATCACAATTGCATTATAAAGTATCAGTACACTGAAAAGGCAAATACTCAAATGTAAGTACACAGGATTATTTTTATTTTTTACTTAATTTGAACATGTAGGCCTACATCAGTTGAACATGATTAAAAAGTTTTAAACTAACATATATTATTTGGTTATTTTCAAGGAAAAAGGGGGAAATGAAATCAGTTTACTACTTTTAAATCATGTGCAACCGAAAATTAAGTGATATTTTTTTTCCAGTTTACTTGTACTCCTACTTGGTATTTTTTTTTTTTTTTTAAAGTAGCATTAGGTGCATCCCTAATTTTAATTCTCTTGAATGCACAATAGTTCTAAGTTTGACCTACGAATGAACATTTCTTCCACTTGACTGCCTCACAATCCAAATGAGACATCTTTTTCAAACCAACGTGTGTGCTGCAATCCACCGTTTAAGAGACTATTGATTAAGTGGCAGTGACACAATAACAACAGATTGCCATTACAGCCATCACATTTGCAGACAGCCACTTAAAGATCCGGAGAGATGAGCTACGAATCAATTGTCTACTCTTTCCACAAACGCTTCAAACCTGAGGCTATGTAGCATTAAAAAATAAAAAAATAAAAAAATAAACTTTATGTGATTGACTGGAATGCTCACTGAACTACTCTGTATATAGCAATGTATTTCACATAATAGTTGTTATGCCAAGTTTGGGAGGGGGTGTGGGGGGATTTATATATAATAAGTTCTCCAAGCCAACTGTCTTTTCTCTTGTAGTCGTTTAACCTTACTTCAAACTGAACAGCTGGACGACTCATTCAAAGCAGGAGGGGGTTAAACATGCGTTAGCTTTTTCTTTCTCCCTACTCAGCATTACATAACAGGCAAGAGGCGATCTTTTTCCCCTGTCGTTTCTGCTCTTTCCCAGACACAATTGAATCGCGTGCATAAAATAGGGTGGTACGGGGGGTTGAATGTGGGTCAGCAGGTTAGGAGACTCTCAAAGCCAGACTCGTGAAGAGAGGGGAGAAGAAAGAAAGAAAAAAATCATCTATCCTGGCTTCCGAACTACCTGTCTTTGCCCCGCTATTACGTAAGAGCTCAGTCAGCCTTTGCCAAGCCACAAGTCACACACTTATCCCCCCCCCGGGTGCTGTGTAAATACTGGAGGGGTGATTTTATTTCACCAAACATCAGCTCCCAAAAAGTGCCCGTAAAATGGTGAGAAAGGAAAAGATCTGCAACTGACGATTATGCGATGATTTCTAACCCTCGGCTCGCGCGCCTGTGTTTATGGCTAAAACCTGTTACATAACCAGCTCACATTCCACATTCCCCATATCACACTCTAAATATACACGGCAGGAAGACCAGGGCGCGCGCACATGTACACAAAACAGCGCAGTGACTTCATTGTCAGTGTGCAGCACTTCATCTTGTCCTTTTTGTGTCACGTTGACTGACAAACTGAGCTTTGTCAGGGGGCATAAGTTTTTTTAAATATATATATATATATATATATTTATTTATTTTTTCTTTCTTAACTTGAACAAGGCGAGGAATACAGAGGGGGTGTGGTTAAACTGTATACTGTACTGTACAACACGGATAAATCCAAAGGAGATGCACACACACTTCTTTCAATGGAAGGCCCAGTACAAGAGCTTTTCCACGCGAAAGGCGCGGTGCGTTCAAGACAACCAAATCCAGCTGCCGGACGCTTTTTTTTTTTTTTTTTTTTTTTTTTTAACCCACAGTAATACCATATATTGGAGATGTCATTTCAATCACACGCTTGAGTGCTGGATCACGACACAAGTCCACGCGAAGATCGATCGATAAAGCGGTCCGCAGTTTGTAAACTTTTGACACCCTGCCTGGGTCGCATTTGCTGGCCATAAATTTTTTTTTTTTTAAAAACAACAAACAAAAAAATGCAAATGTAATTGGTTGAACATATGTGACTGATCATAACATATATGATGTGATTTGAGCTGCCATTGTGGACTGAACGCCAGATAAGACGCAACGAGACGTTACAAAGAAATCATAAACCGCTGCGCCCACCCAAATGAACGCAGCCCCATGCTGATCCAGTGCAGTTATTTCACCGGAGCTATTTAATTCATTTGGAAGTTTCTCGCTCGCCGCATTTCTCCACAGCCTCACTCACCTCTATTGGTGCTCGAGCAGGTCTGCCTTCGAACCGGGGCCGGATGGTCTGCTTTCCGGAGCGTCTCCAGGCTTACCGGGGTTTCCCTGACCGGGGTAGCCGGCTCCGAGGCGCTGTTGCCCGGGTCGCTCGCTGGATCAGGCGGGGACTCCATGTTGGATGTGGTGGTTCGCTGCCTAGCTGCGGCGTGCACTTCAAACTATGTTCTCTTCCTTGTGTTTATTATTTTTTTTGTTTTTTGGTTTTTTTTGCTCCGCTCCACCAAGCCTCGGCGATGTAATTTGGAGTAGAAGTAACAATATGACAAATGCGAGCGTGTGTGGAGGTGGGTGTGCGGGTTTGATTGTCCACTGGCAGCGCTAGTGAGCGCTCCACTCATGCAAACTAAAGAGGAAAAAAAAGAGAAAAAAAAAGAAAAAGAGGGAGAGGTTGTCAATAGAACGAGGAACACACTCAAGGCCTTACAAGTAAACCACGCTGAACGAGCCGGTGCACTTTTACAGGGTAATGGCACCTTCTTGTTAACGTCACGTCACTGAACTCTTCTTTTCGCTCGCGCATGGTTTAAATTAGGAGGTGAAGTGGTTGCGATTAATGCCACCTACAGGGTACGGCTGCACTTGTAACGAAACTCTTCAGAGTGGATATGAATGCTTCAAAAACGTGCAACGGAGCAGAAACTCATTTCAAACGCGTGTGAAATCATACCAACTTAAGTGAAGTGCCGAGCACACGCAGGGGTTCTCCACTAAAAGTCGAGATTGACAGCAGTTTGACAGGAGACTTCTGCTTTATGAGAGAAGGTGTCGTAAACGACTGCCGTCAGGCGTCGCCGTGGCGACCAGCACGCCCTTGTACGGCTTGTCGCTACGGTTCAAAGCAGCATGCTGCATCATGTGATCACGAGACGCACACGCGGTGGACTGTGACATGCTTCTGCCCTCTTGAGAACTCTTTCACCGTCTTTATGAATTTACACCACATAGAGGGAAAAAAACATAAATACTGCAGCTTTTCTAGAAGGGCAACTACTTTGCTTTATATTGCTCTTCAGGTTTGGGACATTTCTATCACGTTTTTATGGCCACATTTCAGGTGACTTACTGGGCTTCTCTGAGATGTGTGATTAATCAAACATAATATTCTACCACTAAAGCAATTTTTTTCTGTCCAGAGCTGCAAATAACTGTACTGTTGGCATCTTATTTTAGAGATAATAATGTGCTTTATTATTTATTATTATTTTGATAAAACAGTCAAATTCATTGATACAGTGTTGCCTCGAGATACGTGACCGCGTTTGTGACTCAGAACAATATTATCTAAAATCATCTTACCCCATTGAAATGAATACAAATGCCATTATCTGTTCCAGCCTCCCCCACATTTTTTTAATAGGGAAAATAGCACCCCATAGTACCTTGGTCTCGCCCTCTAAAACACAATTCGCTATTTGTATTGACTGTAATGAATAACTTCAGAATTGAATCGTTACTCCTTGTACTATTCTGAAATAATAGTCAAAGAAATAAAACATCCAATTAGATTTTTTTTAAAACCATCTATTGAACTGTAAACGGAGGACGCTGGCATGTTTTGGCCATGTTTTTAATTTAATTTACATTTGGTTATCCTCAAAAAGGCCCAGCAAAGGATGTACTTCCTGCAGCTTCTTAGGAAACACGGCCTGTCACAGGAGCTGTTGAGGCAGGTATACACAGCTGTCATCGAATCAATCCTATGTTCTTCCATCACAGTCAGGTTTGGTGCTGCTACACAAAGGACAAACTCCGACTGCAACGGACAATCAAAACTGCTGAAAAGATTGTCGGTACCCCCTTCCCACCCTTGAGGACTTGCACGCTGCCAGAACTAAGACAAGAGCGTGCAAAATTCTCTTGGACACCTCCACATCCCGGTCAGCACCTCTTCCAGCTCCTTCCCTCAGGTAGGCGCTACCAAACAATGCAAACTAAAACAAGCAGACATTCCAACAGCTTCTTCCAACTTGCCATTAACTTCTTAAACACTTAATTTACAATTCCATTGCAACATGCTGCCAATTTTTTGTCTTGAGTTTGTTGTGACATTTCTGTTCATTACTCGTGCACTCACTGTAGTAGTCTCACCATGCTGCACTATTTGCATATCTGTTGTTGACCAATACTGGCCACTCATGTGCCTGAGTACCATCTGCAACATTTGCACAATCGACATTGTCCCAGATTATCGCACTTCTAGTCACTTTAAACTACATACATTTCTTGAAGTCTTGGCGCCCTTTGCACAATGGTCATTCCACCGGACTATTGTTCTATTAGTCATTTCAAACTGCTCTAATCGCTAGAGGACTCTGCATCTTTTTGCACTATTGTCCCAAAAAATATATATATATTGTACCGGCATTACCACATTACTGGCAACATTCTATTGCTCAGTAACTGTTTATTATTATTATTATTATTATTATTATTATTTTTTATGTCTCAAAAGTATTCTGTGTCAATTGATTGTCTGTTGACGTACGAGAGCGGCTCCAACTACCGGAGACAAATTCCTTGTGTGTTTTTGACATACTTGGCAAATAAAGATGATTCTGATTCTGAATAGGTCATGTCACGTACATGCGTTACCTAAACTAGTGAGAAAATATTTTTTCCCTGTTTCTGTGGCGGTATGTTATAATCATTCAACATTCCTGTTATTAGCCCATATATTATCTGTCCTTTTTATAAAGGTTGCCCTTGCTACCACATGCCCCATACCAGCTACAGTATATAACGTGCAACTGACCATCTTGCCCAACACCCGTTTGATCAGGTAAGAATTGAATGTGATTTTCAATGAGAATAAAATATGGGCAGCAACAGCTACTACTGTAGCTTTCATACAGAGTTGGGAGTGGCAGTTGCCATAAAAACCAATACAGAGTTTCTTAAAAATCTTAAAAGCCTGCAACTGTTGCACTGGGGTTGACCAGTCCAGTACACATAGACATGAATAACCATTCGGCAGATCGTAAGCATTTTGTGAAGGGCTTCAGTGTTTTTGTATCCATATTTCTCCTGCTACTTCACCATTTTTTTAACCTGGCTCACACAATGAATTACTTCATGTAGTTGTTCACAATCATCTGTCTTTGTTAAAATTTTATGTATCAAAAGTAATAGTGGTATCAGTACTTGGGATCGGTATCAGTGAGCACTCGAGTGAATACTCATACTGGTATCGTCTGGAAAAAAAGTAGTATCAAACATCCCTTGTCGTACATAGAAAATGATCAACCCCCAAAATTTGGATGCATGAGACATCACTTTTGGCTGGCAAATGTACAACCCCAATGCCAATGAAGTTGGGACGTTGTGTTAAACAAATAAAAACAGAATACAATGATTTGCAAATCATGTTCAACCTATATTTAATTGAATACACTACAAAGACAAGATATTTAATGTTCAAACTGATAAACTTTATTGTTTTTAGCAAATAATCATTAACTTTGAATTTTACGACTGCGGCACGTTCCAAAAAAGCTGGGACAGGTGGCAAAAAAGACTGAGAAAGTTGAGGAATGCTCATCAAACACCTGTTTGGAACATCCCACAAGTGAACAGGCTAATTGGGAACAGGTGGGTGCCATGATTGGGTATAAACGGAGCTTCCCTGAATTGCTGTCATTCACAAGCAAAGATGGGGCGAGGGGTCACCTCTTTGTGAACAAGTGTGTGAGAAAATATTCTGACAGTTTTAGGACAATGTTCCTCAACGTACAATTGCAAGGAATTTAGGGATTTCATCATCTACGGTCCATAATATCATCAAAAGGTTCAGAGAATCTGGATAAATCACTGCATGTAAGCGGCAAGGCCGAAAACCAACATGCCCGTGACTTTCGATCCCTCAGGCGGCACTGCATCAAAAATCGACATCAATGTGTAAAGGATATATACACATGGGCTTAGGAACACTTCAGAAAACCAATGTCAGTAAATACAATTCAGCGCTACATCCGTAAGTGCAACTTGAAACTCCACTATGCAAAGCAAAAGCCATTTATCAACAACACCCAGAAACGCCGCCGGCTTCTCTGGGCCCAAGCTCATCTAAGATGGACTGATGCAAGGTGGAAAAGTGTTCTGTGGTCCGACGACTCCACATTTCAAATTGTTTTTGGAAATTGTGGCCGTCGTGTCCTCTGGGCCAAAGAGGAAAAGAACCACCCGGACTGTTATGGACGCAAAGTTCAAAAGCCAGCATCTGTGATGGTATGAGGCTGTGTTAGTGCCAATGGCATGTGTAACTTACACATCTGTGAAGGCACCATTAATGCTGAAAGGTACAGACAGGTTTTGGAGAAACATATGCTGCCATCCAAGCAATGTCTTTTTCATGGATGCCCCTGCTTATTTCAGCAAGACAATGCCAAACCACTTTCTGTACATGTTACAACACCGTGGCTTCGTAGGAAAAGGGTGCGGGTACTAGACTGGCCTGCCTGCAGTCCAGACCTGTATCCCATTGAAAATGTGTGCCGCATTATGAGGTGTAAAATACGACAACAGAGACCCCGGACTGTTGAACAGCTGAAGCTCTACATCAAACAAAAATGAAAAATAATTCCACCTACAAAGCTTCAACAATTAGTGTCCTCAGTTCCCAAATGTTTACTGAATGTTGTTAAAAGAGAAGGTGATGTAACACAGTAGTAAACATGACCCTGTCCCAGCTTTTTTGGAACGTGTTGCAGCCATAAAATTAAAGGTTAATGATTATTTGCTAAAACAATAAAGTTTATCAGTTTGAACATGAAATATCTTGTCTTTGTAGTGTAGTCAATTAAATAGAGGTTGAACATAATTTGCAAATCACTGTATTCTGTTTTTATTTGTTTAACACAATGTCCCAACTTCATTGGAATTGGGTTTGTAATAATATGATATAAAAATGTAATTATTTTCAATAGCAATGGTGATGAAATAATTATTAATGATAAAAATACAGTCAACATACTCTAAATATTCATTTATTTTAAAAAAAATTACAGTACATTACTGGATCACTAAACATTACAGTATTCTACTGGCAGCAGTGATCTTGTAAAATACAGTATTTTACTGAATATTAATTTACAGTATTATGCTGGATTAATTTACTGTATTTTACAGGATCACTGCTGCCAGTAAAATACTGTCATTTTTACAGTGTAGGCTAATACACGCCTCCTTCAACGGCAGGTGGAGGGCTCCGAGCTACAACTGCATACTATGCGCAGTAAGTCCAAATGTCCTAAGTCACAAGTATGTGAAACTGAAAAATACCGTATTATACTTTAAAATCAATTTATGAATTATTACCATTCGATTTTTTCAGGAGCATAATAACTCTCAAAATCATCTTTATTTCCCATCACCACAATGTCTTTTGTATTTTTTCACTATCAAATTAATCCTGCGGACCGGAATTTACCTCCTGCGGGCCGGTTTTGGCCCACTGGCTGTATGTTTGACACCACTGCTCTTTATAATATACAAGATTCTTAATCACAATATTGAACATATAGTTATATAAATACCTGTCTGACTCTGTCAATTAAACTTGAACATTATTTTTTGTAAATGCTGGTTTGTTTTGTATTTTTTTTTAAATTATTTTAATACAGCTCTTCAGTATATGCTCCCATCAGACTGTTATTGTACTCATTGCATATCCCATGATGGACTGGTGCAGAGGAAGAAAACGAGCACCAGAAGAGAGGGTCTATAAATCATTGGCCTGTCAGCTGTTTTTTATGTTTCCACAGCAGCTTGTATAGCACACCAACAAGACTATTTTATGGTATACTTTAGGAGCTGCGCTGCGGCGAGGGCCTACTTTTTGTCAGAGAGCCAGTGGGAAGCTCTGACTGCCAAGCAAGCAAGCCAAGTTTCTTTCCCTCTGCTTAACTTAAGCTGTTCCAAATTGCCTTGACCTTTTCCCCCCGGTGCAATTCGACCGTGTGACCCTTGCACTCCTTGCCTGTTGCATCCAAGTTGACCTGGAACTTGAGGGAATATCAAAAGCACTATTAATTAAGTGTGACACACACATAACAATTTAACATTTTACCAGATTTTTGCATGACACCCCACACACGAGGAGGACATTTTGAGGGATTTTTTTTTCTTACTGATTTTATAGTGTGTATGTGAGGTGTACCAAAATGACCAACACAGTACACCACACATAAAAATATGTCAACCGACACTCCTCCTCCAAACCAGATTGTCGTAGTACGTAGAATGACCTGTGAGAGGCAGCACAGTGTCACAGGGAATTCAGACTGTAGGAAAATGTAAAAAAGAGGAAATATTAGTTGTAGAAGAAACTAGGTTAACATTATCTAATTTGTTGGGTAACTACATTGCGGTGACAAACCCTCTTCTTTTCAGTGACTTCAGTGAGTCATTCGTGAGTCATCAGTGAGATAGCTTCGGCCCTCTGCACACCAATTGATGCAGCTGAACCAGAGTGAACTGTCACGCACTGTGTTGGGTTTGGCAATTAGTTTTCATGAGTGGCCGACCGTCAGCCACGTATTGCTTGATTGATTGATTCATTCATTCATTCATCGATTCATTTTTCCAGGATCCAGAGCGAGTAACAATTCGATTGAAGTTTCCAGAAGATGACTGCGGAATTTCGGATTTTGACTCCGAATAAAGTGCCATCTGAAAAAATCAAAATAAGTGAGTTAGGTCGATCAAATTTCCTTGAGAGCTCAGGTAAAAACATAAAAGTTATTTGATCGTAGAGGTCCTTAAGTATGGTTATGCCTTTTTCAAAACTAGGTCTGGAAGGTCAAAGCAGTGCATGAGGGTAAAAATAAATGTTGTTTACAATAGGAGAAAGGTCTGAGACCATGTCAACACCTAGGCTTTTTTAATCTGAATCCAGATTTTGACAGTGTTAGTTACCACGGGGTTGGTGGAATAGTTGGACGTACTCAACGGGAGTTGAGAGCAGACCAGATCGTGTAGGGAATTTCGACTAACGATTCTTTCCATGAAGGGTAAAATTTGTCTTTTGTGCTATTAATCAAGTGTAAAAATTTATGACTATTGCAAGACTAATACTAGTGTAAAAGATTGGGCAATGCTAAAGCCTCCTAGAGATTTGGGTAGTTGCAATATTGTGCTTCTAGTCATGGATATTTATTACTTATTAATTGAGCGAACAACTTGAAAAAAGCTTTTCTAATGGGTATAATAACCATTTTGACCAACACAACCAGTTGCTCCTCTATTTGTGTCCGATAACAGAGCGAAGTTTGGCTCGCTTCCTAACTGGCTATCGTTTGATTTCATGTCAAAATCATGAACTCCGTGGTTCGGCCGACCTTGGTTTCGACACACACAAGCATTTGTGATCGTAAATATAGATCAGGTTTTACATCTTCAATTGTCGGCCATGAGCAGATTGTGGAGAGAAAGTCACTTTTAACACGTCCCACACTAGGGGATAATTGCTCAGGAAAATATTTCAGAGAAATTTGACAATATGGCCTTTGCTGACTTCAGAAAGGAGGGAAAATGCTCAAATTCAACCTAACTGTCAATGTGTGTACCCTACTTTAGACACACAAACACACACACACACATGGGGTTGGGCATCATTTGAATTTGAGCAATTCCGGTCCTGATTCTGGTTCCAAACTATTCTCGATTCTGATTCTTTTAGGGGGCTGGGTCAAAAAAAGTTTACATGGTTTAAATTAAGGGTGTCCAAATTCTAAACATCCATTTTCTTAGCAGTCTGCAGCATAGACTAAAATGATTAGGTTATTTATAATCAGTATCAAAATCAAAACTGTGAACTAAAAGGCAATGTGTGTGGAACTAACACAATTGACTTAATATTCATCAATTAATGTTTTCACGAAAAGTTAAATATAAAATTGTTAAAATAGTTAAAATAAAATTGGGACTGTTTTATCACTTCAAATGATTTATATGTGGAAGGTTTAACTTGACTTCCTGTTTTAAGCTTGTAGCCTTTTATTTTGAAGGGTATGCACCGGAACTCAGCATTTTGGCATGAAAAGTAACTTCACACGGTTTTCGCCACTTTCTTCTTCGGGGTTGGCGGACTGTAGGCATCGATACTGCGAACTGAAATTTTTAAATTTGAAAGATTCCGGGAGAACCGGAAAGGTTAGTTACAATCGGTTCTCGATTCTCGATGCCCAACCCTACACACACACACACACGCGCGCACACACACACACACGCACATGCACTCACAACACTGCCTTGTGTCTGAACCAGAAAGACACAAGGACAAGTTTTAATTTGGAGTAAAAATGAATTATGCCGCTGTCACTTTGTTTAGAAGAGAAAGGAAGGATGTGAAGTGAGCGAAGTAAGCTCGCCCGCCCGCATTTAAAAATGATTGATTAAGGTGACACCGGCTCTCGGGTGCAGCACCACTCTATATTTCTCCCTTATTATGTAAGGCTATATTTCAAATCAGGTTGTGCACTGGAGGAAGACACCAGAGACACAGCAGATAGGACACCCTTCAAATAAAAAGTTTTATCAGACAACAGCCAAGGAGACTGATGAGCTTCCTTTTTAATCTTGTCTGGCAAGCTTCAATAGAAGGAACAAACAGTGTGTTTGTCAAAGGACTCTCAAAATAAGTTGGACAAATTTGACCACAAGCACAGAAGACAGAGTGGAGCAAATAAAGTCTCATGCCTCTGGGGTCGTGAAATTTGAGTGTTTCTGACTGTTTGCCTCAAAGATGTACACAATTGGCACGGCTGCGATTTATAGGACTTTGTTCATGAGCCTCCTTTTCTTCCTCGCACAAAGGGGCAGATAGCACAACGATGTTGCCCTTCTAATGACCCCCCACCTCTTCTACTGCCCTGTCCCCTAGTAGCCCTTTCATGCACCTGATATTGCAATGCAAGACACAGTACAGTATGAATTAGGTTAACACGTAGGGCTTTATTGTGTTTTTGTCTTAATATTAATACAGGTTAACTTCTTTTTTTTAACGTTAGCAATGTTAACATCCATCTATTCATTTTCTAAAGTGCTTGTCTTCATTAAGGTTGCGGGTGAGCTGGAGCCGAGGACTCTTTGGTGCAGCATTTAGCAACTTTCAAACGTACCTTTTTGTTGATGTTACTCAATATGTTTTAACCGATACAGTTTGACCGTTCATTTTCTGGGAAGATAATTCACTGATGTTCAACTAGTTTTAATGACTCTAAATGTTGTTCAAGCTGGTGTTGGCAAAACTAGCAAGCTAATGTCAACGTTAGCCGGTATTTACATTGATTATACAAGGCAATCTTTATTTACATCCGTGCTGACAATCAGGCTAAGTCACATTCAGGCTGTTAATCTTTAATTGCTTATCCTCAGAACAAATTTAAGAGGGGTGTTTAATGTAATATTAAAACGATGCAACACTGTAAAATGAAATTGACTGCCATGCTTGCTAGAGTTATATTAGAAGTGAAGGATTGTTTTTTTTTTTTTTAGATGTATGCAAATTATTTCGATAAGGATGTGGTGACATAGCCATGCAAATCGGACATCAGTGGCCCGAACCCTGCAAATGCATGTCTTGGCAAGCAATACCACATGCCGCAGTGTAATGAAAGAGACATATTAATGTCCTCTCACTTATTCATGCTTCGGAAATGAAGAGGCACAGTCATATTTGAAAAAATTTGACAGAGTAAAGAGACAATGTTGGGGAAATGATTGTATTTATGATTTCAGTCTGACAGGACATGTCGCGAGGGAGGCCTAGTGAAATCTCGGTGACAGTTGAAAGGGTTAACCGTTGCGATGTATGGCAACATACTCTTGTTACATAGTGAGCCTTTTGTCAGAGCCTTTTGGGTGAAGACTTGCAGTGTGTGAGAGCACAATAGTCATTGCTACTACTTAAGGAGGGACGATTGCAGACTATCACACATTGTGCACATCAATGTCGAAGAATACTGTTCAGTTGAGTTTTTTTTTTTTTTTATGATGGTTTGGGCGGTTGATGTTTTTTTAAAACATTTTTGTGAGCTCTGATGCACTTATTGGTGTTACTGCTCAGAGGCATGGCTTTCAATAGCACCACCTAGCTGCAGTCTGACCACAGTGGCTCACTATGGCCACTTTTCAAGCAAAACAGATTTGAAATTAACATTTAGAAAATAAAGTATGTCAGCACAGAGCAGTAATATTTTTCTTGCCCTGAAATGTAATACTGTAAGTGTATATACAGTACGTAAAAAGTAAAATTTTGTCAGGGCCAAATGCATGCTTTCATCATGAAAGTGTGTGATGTTGCACCATTTTAATTGCTAACTGCACTTGGCGGCCACAAAATTAGGTACATCTGCACAAGATCCAATACAAGAGCTGGATCACAAATTTGACATTTAAGATTATAACGCTTAGTTCTAATTGACTAATATTGGCATTTCAGTGAGCACACAACTGCAAAACTACAATTCTTCATTTTCTCAATGCATTGAATACAGTACATTTTTACATCTAGTTTGTGTGTATTAGTGTATTATTGTGGTTCTATTTTGCAACAATATAACCCTAGATGGTATCATACTGAAAGTTGTTTCTAATATAGTAATAAATAATCAAAACATAAGATTAACCACTCTGTACCACAATAATAAACGTTCTACGGTATTACTGATACTTCTATTACAGTATACTGTAAATCCAAACAAACATAAAAAAAAGTCTGTGTGTGTGTGTGTGTGTGTGTGTGTGGATCATGTAAAATGATATTAAATAACAAGTAGAAATTACTTTTTGAGAGCGGAATCGTTGATGTCGAGGCTGGAATTGACTCATGATGGTGTGCGAGTAGAGTTCATATGACTTGAGAGCAGGATGATTTTCTCTGTTAAAAACGGGGAGGTGAAAAATGGCGTGGTTATTGGTGCCTGACAGAAGTTAAGAGCTTTTCCCTGAGGCCCGATGTCTTCTTCCCCCTGCTGACCGCAAGGCAGCCTTCTTGCTGCTGCAGCATCCTCTCACCTTGCCAGCTCACTCTCATGTTACCGCCAGCCATTCCACTTACAGTACTCCGCACCCGGCTTCTCTCTCTGGTTTGAGAACTCTTGTTCTGGTGTTTGCATTCCACTTTCACAAATTTGAGTGAAAACTGCGACAAAAGTTGAATTCTAAGACGAGTTAGCAAAGAGGCAGGTAAATTGAGTGCAAGGCCGAGGTTTTTTGTAGTTGTGTAATTAGTAGTGTTGTTACAGCCTGGTTCTAAGACTTACCAGAGGATCCTGTGTGGCACAAGCATGTCCCACAGGAAGACATCAAAGCAGTGTCTGGGGAAGAAGGATCTCTATTAGCGCTTGAGAGGTACGGAAAGGGGGAAAACAATCTCACATTCATAACACAATATTTCAGACAGAGCCAAAACTTTACAAGACAGAGACATCAGTTCAGCTGGAACATAACTCTGTCTCTTTTGTTCATTACTCTACTTTGGCCCTGCATGTATGTCACACTTAATTGCGATACACATGGGAGAAACATTTCACGATATTCTTGATTCTTAAAGCAATATGTTAGCCACAACACGCTTATGTCTTAATTTAAATGCACATTTTAAAAAAATATCCATAAAGTTGTCAGATTGTTTGTTACAGTTCATTTTAATTTGATGAATTAGTTTCTTTTAGTTGGGAATGACCAAAGTGGCAAAGACTAAGGTGTTGTGTTAAGAGGTACAATTTTAATATACTGTATTTGTACATTTAAAAAAAGATTATTCATACTTTTTCTCATTACATGTATATCAAACTCTCTCAGTAGGTTTCTGTAGACTGGACTGTGACAGAAGTTACCAGGATCTTTAAGAATAGTGGAAAGTTTACCCAGCCATCCATTTTTTCATTGTTTTCATTGGAGTCAGTCCTCCAAATCATCAGGGATATAAATAATTTTGATATAAATGTGGACAGAAGTATTATTTTTCAGAAGAACCATGTAAAATATTTTAGTTAAAGATACAATTCGGAAATGTTGTTTCTCCCCAAGACAGAAACAATATTTTATATATTGCATTTACAGTGACAACAGACAACAAGATTGATAACCACATGAAGTTATCAATTGGTGTTTCATTGTTTTGTTTTTTTTTTTAAAGTAAAAGCAAGTTAAAAAAAAAAAAAAAAAGCAAGTAAAAGCAAGACCCACACAACATTAGGTACATCTGCACTATCTGATGAGATGGGTAGAAATGGGGCCTTTACAATATATAGATTTTAGAAACTCAGTATGATCAATTAAAATTTACAACGAATAATTTCTTCATTGTAATTTAATCCTCTTTTTCGGGTGTTAGTTCTTTAATGCATGGGTTTTTACAAGAAATTGATATGAGAGGGGTGGAACAGTGGATGACTGATTAGCACATCTGCCTCACAGTTCTGAGGACCGGGGTTCAAATCTCAGCCTCGCCTGTGTGGAGTTTGCATGTTCTCCCCGTGCCTGCGTGGATTTTCTCCGTGTACTCCGGTTTCCTCCCACGTCCCAAAAACATGCGTGGTAGGTTAATTGAAGGCTCTAAATTGCCCAGAGTTGTGAATGTGAGTGCGAATGGTTGTTGTTGTTTTTTTTATGTGCGCTGCGATTGACTAGCGACCAGTTCAGGGTCTACCCCGCCTCTCGCCCGAAGATAGCTGGGATAGGCTCCAGCACGCCCGCGACCTTAGAGAGGATCAGCGGTACAGAAAATGGATGGATGATATGATAGGAAAGTTAGCGTTGAACGTGGTTTTATTTATGGGCACGAGAATTCGCTACCAGCTTCTCGAGCTACCCAGGAATCACGTCCACTGATTTAACCATAAACCCTTGTGGAATGGAAGTCATAACTTGTCATATTCGCCCTTCAAGTTCTTCTGAATTCTTTGGTTTGTTACAGTAGGCTGTAAGAGGGCGTTAAGTCAGGACTTGCAGACCATGATGACCCATCCATCTACTGTAGAAGGGGCATTCGGCCATTCACAAACAACAATAGCATCATGTGGAGGGGCCTAAGCACTAATAACTGGCCAGATTTTATCTTGCAGCATCGTAAAGGTACCTTTTGGGATTCATGGTAATGTGAAAAATGTATGGACCCACAATCCTGTCTGAAGTCATCCCACACCACAACGCTATTTAAATTATCAAGCATTTAGTGTTTATTGAGCCAAGGCACCTATTTTACTTGCAAAATCTCATATAATGGAAGAGTATTTACTTGTTCTTCATGTCTCTGTACAATAAACTGTATATGTTGCTGGCATACATAGATGAACAACGATACCTGTATGTTATTTGTAGTAAATAAAGACTTCTCAGATCAATTATTGTGAAATTTTGTAAATTCCTGCGGAACAGTTAAAGAACAAACATCCATCCCTCGCTGATATGGTATTGATTGCTAACGTAATCATTTCAACAAGCATCATTTGTATTTGTATCATTGCAGCAAACACGACTCGGACACATCAGTCAACAAAAGAGTCGTCAGCGCTCTCTCGCTGCATATGATGATGAAAACAAGACGGCGGCATCCGGCTGCCTCTCTGATCCTCTCTGATAACACTCGCCAATCCGACGACACTGTGCGGTCTCTGATGTTGGACGACTGCTAATTTAGCCTTTAGCTCTATGGTACAGTAAATCACAACACTCAGGAAGACAAATGTCAGAACACATGTTGCCAGACTGTCTTTTGAGCAGAAGATTCATTTAATTGGGTGTGCAGGGACCGGGTCCAATCCCAAGCAGCCTCCTCTTCGTCTTCCTCCTTTCTCATTCTCCCTGGCTCGTTGCCGCTCTCGATGCAACTAACAAAAGGCAGAGAGAGATGAAAAAGACAGCACCAAGCCGTCCTTACTTTGTGCCATTATAGAACACACACACCAGGGGTAAAGAGGTATGATGCTGAACATCAAGGAGAGCTTTATATAACTCTCCTCGTTTCATGTTTATTTTACTTCTTCAAGCCACCATGTCTGATTGACACGGCTCGCTGTCATAACAACCATCCGACCGCCTTATAGAATACAGTCATGGCTTCTGGATATATTTGTCTGACTTTAGGAAAATGTGTTAAGAATCAAAATTGCTCTCCAAAGTATGTTGGGTGTCATCTCATCATCAGCGTTATGATTTCCACCCTTCCCCTTTCTCCGCTCACACACACAGTGAACTTCAGCAGAGGGAATAGAGATCATAAAGAATAGCTATACAAAGGCTCCAACACAAAAAGACTTTCCTCAAAGCTCTCTCTCGCACTCCGTCTCTCTCTCTGGAACCCGCTGGCTTCGCAAGGCTTGAATTGTCCACACATAGGCGTCACAAGGCTCAAGTCAAAAGAAGTCATTTTCATTCTCTTAAATAGCATTGTTCACAACTTAGATGTCATAAACCTTGGAGCACCATGTTTTTTTCATCACTTTATATCACATCTGAATATGGATGCCGTTTAGCTAACGTTGACATTTTTAAGCCTCCTTGATGCCATCCCTCAAACAGCACAATGTAACATCATGTCCATTATAAATGGGACCCTGTCAAGGAAGTAACAACTAACATTCATACTCTTAAGGGTGTAACTAGCTACTGGGGTACACCCTGGACTGGTCATCACTCAATCGCAGACAACGTTTCACACTCACCTTCACACCACAAAGCAGGCGTGTCAAACTTGATTTCATCACAAGCCACATCATAGTTATGGTAGCCTGCAGGCCACCGGTTGTAACAGTGAAACCATCTACATACTTTACATAAAAATGTCATGAAAAGCCTACTAGAACTTGATTTGGGGTTAATCAGAGGCATGTTGAATGGTGGCAGTATGAGTTTGAATTTAACTGGTTAATTCTGAGCAGCCACATCCCCAGTTATTACAGGGTGTGCACACTTGTGCACCCACTTTATCTCAGTCATTTTCACCTCTTGAAAATATATATTTTTTTTCTCAATTGAGTTGTATAGGTTATAGGTCACATTGAAATAATTTATCTTTGTCTCATTTATGTCACAAAAAAAAAGACTGGCATTTGAACAGGGGTGCGTAGACGTTTTTTAATCCACTGTAAATGTATAATCGGTGAAAGACTCTGGTGTAACCACACACCAAAAATCATGGTTCGGTACAGACCTTGGTTTTAAGGGAATACAGTGTAAGACAAAAATATTTTGTGAAACAGCAACCGATTTAATGGCATTTAAAATAAAAAAATCAACAAGTTCGATCTTTTTTGGAGACAAATACAACAATGCACACAGTGAAAATTATTATAAGCCTAACACTATTAAAAGCAAATGACGTTTGTTGTTGTTTTCGTTCCATCTGAAGAGCCCGGAAGAGACTGTTAGTTGTTTTTACAACCATACTGCTAGCCGTGACGTCTGCTAGCCAGAGGCTGAGCTACACTGTATTTGTTTATGCACGAAAGGCATGTGGTGAGGATCCGAATAAGTTACACTTCTTGTCTCTTCTCTAATATGTCCTGTGTGGGAACCCTAATAACCAAACCATTGTATTACGTAATTGCCCCTGCATTTGGATATCAGGATTTTTATGGCTAATTTTGAGCAGAAGGACAGAAAAATTACGACAAGGAGTCTTCAATTAACCTAACATGCATCCTTTTGGAATGTGGAACAAAGCAGTGAAAGGTATTACCCAGATTGCCCTGCAAAACCCACACAAGCACAGCGAGAACATCCAAATTCACATAGGAAGGACAGATCTGAGATTCAAACCATGAACCTCAGAACTGTGAGGCATACGCTTTAACCAGTACACCAATAAGCTGCAGATTGTTGGTTATAAATATATAATACTAATTAGATCGTTTTTTAGGCAGATTCAATTTGTGGTGTATATGACATTAATATTGATGATATGAGTGTGTATCCGGGAGGTACATCATTAACAAGAATTGGGTACTGAATTAATTTCTAACAAGAGAAATATTAATCTGTTGGTTTTCCACATGCACTGTACCCACTTTGGAACAACCTTTATAGCATTTTAATAGAAACCTGCACTTTTTGCACATAAAGTACGTTGCATTGCGAGCCCTCACAAATGCAGCCACTCTTGTTCCCTGTGATCATCTGACCTGTGATCCTGATCATCTGTGTTTGTTTAGGCATAGCAGCAGGGAGCGACGGGCCACTAAAATGAGCAGAAGTGGACAGACAAAGACAGTCTGGACTATGTTCATCATGTCTGCTTATTATCTGGCTCCGGTCCAGTGCACAGAAATTAATTCCCGTGGCTCTGTGCTCTTGCTAGTACATTACTCTATCCACCAAGGCTGCACCAAATTTTAATTAATATGCCCTAAACCAATATGACTCGTTTCTCCTGGAGATAACATTGACTTAGTGAAGTACACCCCTTTCCAATACAGCACAAATATCATCAAATATATTTTCTAGTTAAAAATGAAACATCTGTATAGAGTGCAATGACGTTCAAGATAAAAACATCAAGAACAAAATACAAACAAGAGTGAGTGCTAGTTCCATACCCGAGCACCCAGAGCAATTGCTTGCTGCGTCCGAGTAGTCTGCCATGTGATTTTGGCCAATTTTTACTCCGTATTCAAGGACTGGCTCAGAGGTGCACTACAGGTTTGCTCAGGTTCGGCGCCGGATGCCTGTGCGTTCCCTCCTAACCTATCACGTTCTGATTGGGTCTAACACGTTTCTTACCTTTTATCAAGGCTTTCTACGGATTGAAAATGGAATTCCTGTCAACTTTGGAGCACGTTTGTGGCCCTGTCAGACTCAAATGAAACTCATCTGCTGGGCCTGGCTTCAGCGTCAGCACACATACCGTTTGCTCAATAAACGTTTGATAATAATAGTTTTCTGTCAACAACTAATTTACTGCTAAAATATGCAAAAGAGTTTTGTTATTCACATAAACAACGCAGTGTGCTCGAACTGCAAAAAAATTAAATAAAAAATGCGAGTGTCCACGCTCTATCTCTCCCTCTCTCTCTCTCTCTCTCTCTCTCTCTCAAACACACACACACACATATTCAATGTTAAGTGTTATAAATAGGTACGCAACGGCAGGCATTGTAAAGTAAATCAAACATATAGCTTAGCTTTAGAAGAGTTGTAGGCAGCAAGTGTGTGCACTTTTGTGTATGTACGACCGAGCCTCGCAGACAGCTCATCCCATATCAGACCATAGCAATGTAATGCATAGGATCTCGACAGGCCCACAAACTCTCTCACACCGGGACAAAACGGCTACCATACACCCTAGTTTTCCCTGAGAACCATGGCAAAACAGGCCAAAACATGGACCAAACACGGCAGAAAGTGTCACAACTTGGAAGGACCATGAGATACCAGGGAATAAATATGCTTCTCGTGCCACTACAGAACGCCTCCAAGTTTTGATACAACCAGTTTAAGTGCTGTTCACCATATTTAAATTCACCACAATTCACAGCGGCCTAAAATGGGGCTCCTGTGGTCGCCAGGAACGTAGTGTAAATTCAGCCTAATGCGTATGAGCCAACTTTATGAAATTATCCGTCTAGAAAGTTTGAAAAGTAAAATAGAACAAAAGTACAGTAGTGACAAAATTACACAGACAACAGTCAAAGATTTGTTTTTCCTCCCAGAGGTTTCCGAAATCCCGAATGTTCTCTGTAATGTTTGTCTTTTCTTTGTTTTACTCTGTGAGTTTTTCTCCCCCAGACAGACCTCATAGTGAGAAGCAGGCACCTTTTATTGATCAACACAACATCCCAAATAAATGAGCGCAGAAAGAGAGCTATGCTCCAGGGAGTTCAAGGGAGCTGGGGCTGCATAGCTTCCCATCAATTTTAATCACTGCACTAATGAAGAGGCTCCCTCTCTGTTGGATGTCCATAAGTCAGTGTACCAGAGTTCCCTCCTCTACCTCCATCAAATCACAGCCTACTTCTACCGAATGCCTCTAATGACCTTTTCAAAATAAACAATGTCGGCATTACCGCAGCTGAAAAATGGTTAGATATGAATAGAAAAGTTAAATGTTTCGCGTTGAAGAATGCGCACGAGGCGGAGCGAGTTAATCAAGCTCTCTTCAGCATTCTGTATAATGCCTTTAATGTTTGGATTGATCATGCTCTCTCCTTCTCTTGCTCCTTAAAAAAGTGATTAGCGAGAACTAATTAAACTTTTTGCTTTCACAGCTTTAGTGGAACTATTATTTGATTAGCGGGGAAACACATTTTAAATAGATGCTTACATGCAGACGATTAGAGTGAATTATACTCACAGTATAATAAAAAAAACATGTCATCATAGTAAAATCAATAAGTAGATGTCATACAATGATCTCATATTATTTTTTTTTTCCCCTTCAAAAAGAGTTCCTAACTCTGCTTAGCGTGAACTACTGTTTCTCACACACACACACACACACACACACACTCACCTACTTACATGTACTCATATTTGACTTCTGGTGACGTCCAGAATCATGCTAGAGCATCTGCTCCTTTCACTGTAGGTGAAAGAAAATCCACCACCTGCCCCCTTGGTTTGCATAAGCCTCTCAACGTGATGACACGCTTGCGTCGTACAATTTGTTGCCACGTTCAGGGGAATCACGCTGTCTGTTAAATTTTGATATCTGAACGCTCGGTTGTGGGCTCTCGGTGAGCACTCACATTCGAGTGGCATTGAAATTTGCATTCAAAACCTACATAATGCCGGATTCTTCCGGGTTTTTCTGTCATATAAATAAGGCCAATTGACTGTCACCTAATCTCCTATAACATTACAAAATAATAATGTATTAATGCTCATTTTTGAGTGGCAGTCAAACACTGGATTGATTATCATCCATCCGCCACATTAGTCACTGCAGAACACGGATCACATTATTTGGTATCACGTTCATATTTTTATGTCCGTAACAGTACTCCTTCTACTCAATGTAGGCCAAAAGGGTACAATTTTCTTAGTCGTTTTTTTTTTTTCACAGATTTTAAGTTTTTCTTAAAGCTGTTATCAGTTTGCGACCTGACACTATTATTATTACCCAAATGCATACATGAATTTACTGTATCATACAGTATATACAAATGATAGAGTCACACACAACCTTTTAGAACTTGCTTGGAAGAACCCATTACATTTTGGTTAAAGGTACAGCAGTACCTTGACTTACAAGTGGTGCAAGTTTTTCTAGTTGGCTTAGGTACATTTGAGCTTCACAAACAGCGACACTCGAGTGAAGTGGACAAATAAGGGGAGCAACAATCAGAGATGCACTCAGAGCTGTTTATTGAACGGGAAAAACAGTCAAACACACAAATTCAATATGAAAACACTCACAAGGAAGAGTAGAAGTAAGAGAAGCTAACATTGAACTAACAGCCCTTGTAGGCACACATCTCAGATGAATATGCTACTGTGTGTGTGTGTGTGTGTGTGTGTGTGAGAGAGAGAGAGAGAGAGAGAATTCGGCCTAATTACATGTTATAAAAATTTATTTACGTTCTCTTTTATTATGTTTTTTAACTTTATTTTACAACTAACTAAAAAATGTGGCGTTTTGGGGGAAGGGGGCTGGAACAGATTAGTTGCATTTCAATGGGTGAAAATGTATTTGATGTATGAGTAAACTGAGTTACAAGCTTGGTCAAGGGACAAATGAAACTCGTAAATCAAGGTATTACTATAGATAAAGGTACAAGTTGAGTAAAAGTGCTATTCCTTCTCGCCTGTGGCAAGAATGCAACAGTCAGAATCCAAATTGCATTCTCTATGAACGAAACTTGCTAATTAGCAAATACACTAAATCGTTTAATCCCTTTTGTTAATAGTTTGGCTTACTATTAATACTTGGAAATACAGCCTTTTTGCACCATAAAGTTATTGTATTGGATTGTATTTGATTATCCTGTTGTTTTGGTAATTGATGCCCATCAATCCTCATCTACTTGAGCTGTGTAGTCACATGTGCACTTTAATGAAGAGACTTTCAATAGAACAAACACAAACTCATCACATTTAATCTGTACAACTCTCTGAGTGATGGAACATATTCCAAGTGACTATGACCAACAGTATGCTCTGAGAGTCGATGGAGAGCATCGATGTTTGATCTTTCGTTTGTGATTTCGCACATGGGGCACTCGATGTGTGTTGTTGTCGCTTTAGCCCGAAGGCGCACTGTGCTGTGTGCGCCAGCGGGGGCAGCAGGCCAAGCGGACGCAGGCGTTGCGCTGGCGTCTGCAGCTGGCCTGGCCCACTTGTACGCTTACGAGTGGATGTGATCAAACCTCCCTGTTGCTTTGTAGACATTTAATTGGTTGGAGTATGAATGCAAATTTACACACCAAATTACAATGGTAAATATTACTTTAAGGAATATACAAATATGTTGTGACTAATGAAAATGAGGATAGCCTATTTCTCTCTTTGGACAAAAATTAAAGCTGATAAATGAGTTTTTCTTTGCATGAAAGTCAACCTCAAGATGTGATAGTTATTATCGATCAAACTAAGTAATCTGAAGGAGCTGGCTGAAAGTCACCTTGATATGATTCTGACTATCAATCATTTAGAGCACACTTAGTCTTGGCTGGCAGTAACCATTAGCATCCCCATGGCATTGTTTGGCCAAGACGACAGGGCTGTTCTGCTGTGATTAACACAATGAAGAATCATATCCTCCTGTCCTGCTCTGTAGTGTCTATTGTTTCCCATTTAGCTCCCTAATCTCCTCTGGATGCTCCAACTCGTCATTATAACAATCCGAAACCGTCTCAAATGTCACTCTGAAAGTGTTTGTGTAAAAGATACAAGACTTGCTGTGCATTTGTATCTTTAATCCTTTTATTGTGAAAGAGATGTATCACAATAAGGAAATCTACCATGAATAATTAGTTAAGAATGAGGATTGGGGAAGTCGATTGCTCAAGGTGTTCGAGTTTTTCCCCGAACAGACCTCTTAAGCTTTTCTTTTTTGGGGCTTTTGTAAACAACACATTGAATGTAGAAAAGACGATTGAACTGAAGGTTTCCTTTACAGATATCCATAACAACTGGCTTTATGGATTATTTTATGCTTTAAAACCACCAGAAAATTCAGAGGAAAAGTTCAAGTACTACTCCTGTAAAATCGCTGTGTATGTGCACAATTTTAAAAGTTAGTATAGAAACTTGAAACTGGCGAGCTACAATAAAAAAAAATCAATTGTGACAAAAACATTCTTATCCAAATTCATTTATACAGTATGTACCCTCAACATAGGCACGTCAGTTGTTCTAAATCGAGAATCTAGATTATGCTCCATGTTACTCAGAGCCTTTTGAATTGTTTAGATTACTTCACTTTGTAAGTATCGATCAATATTGGAAACAGAACTTCTTAAAGTGTTCTGCCACACACCAGGATATGAATGTTTTTGGCTTAACTGTACATGACACGGGGGAAATACAATACTCTCCTACAATACTGCAAACTCTTGTCTTGGTTCACATTATTATGACAGTGAGTATGTATCACAAGCAATATGGATTCATCCACTAAATGCAAAACATAAGACAATAAACCACTATTACACTACCAGCCAGCAATTTTCTGGTTCCTTCCTAACAAATGCAGAGAAGCAAGTTGCCCAACACCTGGTCCGAGATCAAGGAGCAGTGCATGTTTGCCCTCTGGTCTCTCATGGAGTGGATTTGGAAGCGAACTGTGGGCCTCCTAAAGGTTCCGTGTGGTTGGGAGACATATGGCTTCGTCTGGTGTTATGTAACCCTCAACCCTCACCATCTGCCTGGAGGCCCAGGTGTGCGGAGCCTGCCAGCCTCATTGCGGCATCAGTACCACTGGAGCTCTGTCATTCATTGCTTTTTAATCATTCCTTCCCTTGTTCCAGTTACAGACATGTACATGTACAAATAAGCTGTATTAATAAATGTGGAAGCCTTTCCCAGAAAGGTAGCTCCAGAAAAGCTTCAAGAGGGAAGCTGTAAGCCCAGCATTTGTTGACATGTGGGCCCAGCGCAGCGTGCCAGCTGGGATTTATTGGAAAATAAATCTTAAATCATCTCACCTCAGTGACAGGCAAAGGTCCTCTCAGAGTACATCTCCTCTGTGACCAGTCAGACTTCATTTGATCACCCAGTCCCGTAAAGCTCATGCTAATACAGGTCTAATGAGTTTGCGTGTAGCACACCAGGAAGGCATCGTTAAGGAAGTGAGAAGGGGAAGAGGAAGGAAAAATCAAGTCCCACAAGCAAAGCGTACACTTTGACCTTTGTATGAGCATCACAGAGAGTTCAGCCTGCAAAATCTCTTGGCGCACATGTGCAATGGAGGCTCATTCCCACCCCTGAGGTGATTTAGCTGGCAAATCATCACCTCTTCTTCTTGTGGGTGGCTTCACATCCCAGGCGCTGACAGCTTTGTAGTCAAAAGTGCAAAAGCTACAAAACCAACAAATATATTTGCCTTTACAAATATAGTGTAGCCAGCTAGGTGATGGAGCCTTTGGTAAATATTGAGTATAGGGGTGTCCCAGCAGCGTGGTCTGCGGATGTATCTGCACAGTACAAAGATGAGCTCCCACGAGGATGCTGGGAGAGATGGCTGCTGTTTGATCACCCATCAGGTGTCAGCGATGTTTCGCCTGTTAAAAACACAGGAGAGGCTGCTGTTCTTGTTTGTGCCAAGCGCTTCTCTTCAAAGAGTCTCAGAAGCTCTGTAGCTCCTCATTTAAATAGGAAAGTTTCTTTTGGCTGCTAGCAAGCAATGGAGGATCTCCTGTTGACATGGGCCATTTTTTCCCCTTGTAAAAACACATCACTATGGTTGTTTTCCCGCCTCACACTGGGAGGTGATTAATGACCAATTTTGTGATTATATCAAAGCAAATACACCCTGATTGTTGTACAGAGGAGGAGTAAGATATCACATGACATTGTACATTTGAAACCGTGCTGAATTGTTTTACCGCAAACTCTGCAGCATGCACTGTAGACTTGCACTCAGCAGCACTTCATCAATTTTAATTGCTGCACCCATCCAAAATAAATAGAAAGTTTAGAGAAAAAGTAAGAAAAGGCAGAAAAATGAAACGTATATTCCAGCATGCAGTTATATGGTAAACGTTAGCGGCTGCCCCATCGCACGCTGTATCCCTTCCCTCCTCCATATGAAAAATAGTTTGCTATTTTGGAACCCCCTGGCAGCCATAGTGGATCACCAAAGACCCAGAGCTCATTTATCTTTTGTCAGAGATGAAGCCAAACTAACGCCATCTCCTGAAGCAGCTAAAGAATGAGGAGGGACATAGGGAGGGTAAAAATAAACCCGAAGCCCAGGTAGCTACATAAAAAAGTCAGTCTACAAGTAATGGGCGGCTTCTCAAAATGAAACTTTATTCAGGATTGTCTGTTTATTGTATGGATTCACTTTTCACCAGGTGGCTTGCATGAGGTTGCAGATGTGCCTGTAAAGATGATTTGAAAAGCAAGCGCCTTTAGATTATAATCTAGTTTCTTCACACAGTGCACACTATGTACTTAAAATGTAGTCCAGTGAAACTTGCAAAGCAGAACACAAACTGGAGTTACTCCTTTAGATGCTCACTGAGCTGCAGTCTCATTAATTTACTCACGTCATCCATGAAGATCCATGGATGGTCCCCTGCGGACCGTAGGGCCTGCTGTGTGGTTTTGTCCCTGCCTGGTCTAGGGGTGGGTCCACTTCCCGCACTCGGGGGCGGGTAGCGGGTGCTGGCTGGAGTGGGGGAGGGGGGGACTCCCGGGGTCGGTACTGCGGGGATGGATGTGGCTGCTCTCTCTCCCTGTGGTTGTTGCGCCGAAAGGGCCCGACCTGACCCGTTGGGTACCTGCGGCCTTCTCCGGGTGCCCAGTTTTCGGGGGTGGGGCCGGTGAACCACCCTGGATCCCTCGGTGTGGGAGGTTTATTGTACATGCGAAACGGTGTCAATTCACTTGCACGTGTCCGCAGACACACACCCCTGGGACTTATTCGCTGAGTGTGGGGCTACTCACTGATTGTGATAAATAACTTTTAACTATGCAAATTTCTTGGGTATCCCCTCACTTACACTCTGGTCCTACAGCTGTTTATAATTTACATAGGCACTCCCACCACACTTCAGTCGTCCTGCATGCTTCCTTTCCTGTCCCTGTCCAGTCCTGTCCTATATTGTCCTGTCCTTCCCTCACAGGGTGTAGCACTACTGACCCATACAACACTCAAATCCAATGTGTCATTGTACTAGGTTTATAATGCTTTACTTTCCTCATCTTGTTTACAGCTAATGCTTTGTCTTTTGTTGTTTTCTTTTCCTAGATTTAGTTACCTTTTCATTCGCTTTTTTTTCCGTCATTCCCCATTAACAACTTTGTTCGACTGAACAACTGTAATTCTCAATAAATATCCATCATATTACAAAGAAACCACAGTGGCAGCTACAAAATTCCACTGTGACACAGTAAAACTGTTCCGGCAAAAAAGGCATACACATCTTATTTTCTGCTTGACCTAACCGCCGAACGGGACAAGTGTAAAAAAAAATTTAAAAATAAAAAAATAAATAAATGCCTCATGGGCTTAGTTTTTTTTTTTTTATTGTATTACTGCTTTGTAATCATATATGATTGATACAAACATCATCATCTACGGAATCTGGTAGACCACTGCCCAACGCCAAATACAGAATCTCCATTGAGACCAAACTTTATTTTGCACATCATGTATCTAACATAAAATTGGTGGCAGAGGAAGAAAACTTGTGCAAAGGACTCAATTAAGTAAAAAATAAATATGTCAGAGGAAGTTTATTTAGTTAGTAATTTAATACTTGGTCATGCGTATTGTGTGTGCAGACAGAATTTATCGTCCTCATCTGCGCCCATTTCCTCACTCTCATAAAATCATCACTTTCTCTAACACCAGGCTGGAGAAAACACACCTGTGCAGTGCACACACACAGCTCACATATAGAAAACTGTGTTTACAGGCTCAGAGTAACCTGGCTATCGGCCATGCACTGCTCAAAATCGTACTTGCCTATTTCTGTTTTTCCGCAAACCTTTGATAGCCTGTGAACGTACAGCCCTGTTACCATGAATAAGCCAGTTAAAATAATATTCCTTTACACCTGCAGTGCCCCAGATAGAGCGGTCTGCCAGAAAAAAGACACAGCCGCCAGCATCAGCTTCCCTCTTTGACTCAGCTCAACTAGATTTATTCTATTACAGTGGAAAGAAATTATAATCCTTTTGGTAATAGCAAAAAATCCTCAGCACATGCAAAGTGCATCTGAGTTCCCTTAAGTGATAACATTTATAGATGAAATGCTATCTTCACCAGTTTAACTGTATCCCCATAACCTCTATTACATGAACAGTTTTGAATTTGAATTTACCGTATAGCTGTGCATGAGTTGAGGACATAGAAACAGTTTGGAAAAGGGTTACCCTTTCACAAACAGCATAATCAAACTTTTATACATTTGGACGAACAAGCTGTCTGTCGCATCCAATACAAGCCATCACAAGTACAATGAAAATGAATAGTACGTTGTGAGATATAGTTGTACAGTAGATATCCTCTCAAGGTACAAGCTACACTAAGTCATTGGGCTAATTGTTGGACTCAAATTTAACCATCTTCTCCAGGGCCAATAAGGTACAGGTACAGTATGTTAAACATGTAAGGTTGAAATGTCAATGGTACACAATTTTGTTGCTTCCTCTTCTGATCATCTGTTGAAATAAATTCATCAGCATGACATTTGGCGAGAAAGATGTGCAGGATTATATCCATCCATCCATTGTCTATACAGCTTGTCTCTTAAGAGTTGCAGGTGGCTTTTCCCAGATGACTTTGGGCGAGAGACTGTGTATACCCTGGACTGGTCACCACTTTATTGTCATCATATAGAAAACCAAACACTCCTATTCACACCATTTCCATCCATCCATTTTCAACACCGCTTAGCCTGGTTAGGGTCGCGGGACGCTGGAGCCTATCCCAGCTGACTTCGGGGGAAAGGCGGAGTACACCCTGAACTGGTCGCCAGTCAGTCGTAGGGCACGTATAGACACGGACAACCATTCGCACTCACATTCACACCGTCACTGAGTGGGAACTGAACCCACGCTGCCTGCACCAAAGTCAGGCAAGTGTATCACTACACCATCAGTGACTTCATATTCACACCTTTAGACAATATAGCGTCTAGACTTTACACCGATCTGATCGGCCTGATCGGTATCGGCCGATATTTAGTATTTTATGCTGATCGGCTTTAATGTCATAATTTGTCGAGCCGATCAATGGCTCCGCAAAAGACATTTACTCCGCGTCACCATCGTGCAAAGTATATTTGAATCCAAAAGCTAATTTATTTTTAGTCTTGTCGAATGTCTTTTGACATAGTACTGTAAATATCTGACGGCCAATAAAGAAAAAAAAAAAAAAACATGTCAGCGGTGTGGGACAGACAACACGTCTGAGACAGACAACACGTAATGCCCGGCCGGATCAGACTACAAGACAAATTTGCTCTTTCACGATTGCACTATATCAGACCACTGCAATAAAATCTCATATTCCGATACCAACGCATCCCGTTTTTTACGATCATTGGGCTTTATCTTGTCAACTCAAATGCGACTGGATACACTCGTTACCGTGGTGACAGCAACAACAGTGGATCGCACTGACTGTATTATAAGAACAAAATGGGGGAAAACATGTGCTGGTGGTCACCGGTGCTCAGGAGAGGACGTTCGTTTAAGGCTTGCTTGAGGTATGTTCACGTACTTTTAATACGATACGGCTCGCAAGCAGGCAACAAAACGTTATGTAGCCTAGCAAGCTAGTGCTAGCATTAACAGTTGTGCGTAAACATCCTGCCGTCCTGTCGAATCATGCTCTAAAGTTTCGGTGTGGGTGAAGTCATTTAATTACAATAAAGTAATTTAATTACAGTAAGTTAGCACCCATTATTTCTGTCATGTTGTAATGTTGGTCTGACCTGACTGATTAGAATACATGACCTGACTAGAGCAGTGATTTTATAATTGAAAAATCTCACGGCACACCAACAAACAAAAAGTGGATACATTAATTACTGTATGTACTTCCTGCCATCTAATAGAAGACCATTCATTTGTTCTGTCTGTCACTATCCCTCACTGGCATAAATAGATGAACAAAGATACATTATTTATTGTAAATATATTTTTTGAGCAATTAAGTACACAAGTATATAGAGTAAATGAACAGGTCATTTAAATAGACACATTGCTCCATCTCGTGATCTGATCAGTGATCGGTTCTCGTTTTTTTAAACTCGCTGATCAGTGATTGGCCCCAAAAATCCTGATCGTGTAAAGCCTAATAGAGTCTTTGTTGAGCTTTACATGGATGCTTTGAGAATTTGGGAATTATCCGGATAAAACCTATGCAAGCACGGGGAGAACATGTAAACTCCACACATGAATTGAGATTTGAACCCTGAACCTGTGAGGCAAATATATTAACCACAGGCTCACCGTGCTGCCTACCGGATTATATAGTATATTCTTGAAAGAACAACAAGAGATGGCTTTGATCTTTGGTTACTTGTCATCTACATATTGCACAGAATATAAACATTTCCAGACCTGTCTGTAGTGTAGTGATTCACATAGCTTACTTTCATACAGCCGGTGTAGATTCCTCACTTAATACCGCTTACACAATCGACTCCCTGGTGAACAGTCCAGATTTTAGTCCAACAGTAAACTTTAGTTCTACTCTTGCTACAGGTTGCCACCTCACTGTGCATTTACCTTTCTCATGTCAACACTTATCTTGAATGAAAATCTGATGGAAAAGGTCCGCGCTGCAATAAACTGGAGCAGTAGAAGTAGCATATCTCTATGACAAGGCAGTTGACAGCCTTCTGTGTCGAAACTAAATTAGCCATCTGTGTGTCCTGGTAGGATGTGTCACAGTTTGACAGTGTTCAGGTATATCTCTCAGCATGGTGCAAGCTGATAGTGAAACGGACCGGTGTGAAACACTGCATGAGTATAGTTTCAGACGAAAGAGCCCAGTATGTGTGAATCCATCTCTTGTTTTTACCGACTGACAAATGCAACCAGAACAGCGCCACCAGTGGCCTTGTCATGCGGAATACATACCATTACTAAACAAGGCCCATGCTGTGATTGCCTCGCCATGTCTGATGTGGTCAGATGATGGCACATCCCTTTGGCTCCAGATGAAAACCTGATGATCTGTCAGTCTCCTAACAGCATTAAATGAGAAAGACGGAGAAGAGTGGCATAAGGGGAACGTAATAGATGCACTGGGATGCCGGGAGACCTCGTCTCAAGAGGGAAGAAAATGGCGTGTTTGTGCCTTCCTTAACTAAATGTATTGTATGTCATTGCACCTGAGGGTTTGTCATTGGGATGCTAGCCTTAAAATGACCACTTTTCTATGCTTTAGTCTTCGAGTTTACATGTACACAATCTAGTAAACTTAATTTACTTTTTTTTTTTTTTTTTTTTTATGCCGAAGGACATTGATTTCTGTTCACACAGACCTACATACTGAAAGAACTACTCTAAAACAATTGATTAGCCTCATGGGTCTTTTCCAAAACAGTCTTTGAATTCCCTTCTTAGCTCTATGTGTGTCGAATTTGACAAACAATATGATAGTATGACTCCTTTCTGTATGTCACCATATACAAACGTTCCTTTGTGGTGAGGTTATATGTGGTATAGCCACTGGATTAAAAAATATATAGATTCTGACAGAGAAAGGGATTTACACCTTAGGTTTCTGTTTGTAGATGTCCGCTTGCAGCACTGTACTGTGTTGCATTAGTCTTATTTGTTGAATTTAATGGCAAGGCAGTGGAGTAAATTTCAACTTTGCTGGAGAAGCATTATAAACACAAACAGCCAAATGCCACAGCATTGTGGCGCACCGTTGTTGTTTGGCTTTGAAGTATGCATGCCTATACCACACACACAGCATGCATAATACGTACTCAATTTTCACAGACACTATTCTCAGCATTTATAAAGAAACCACAACAGTATATATATGTGTGTATATATATATATATATATATATATATATATATATATATATATATATATATTTATATATTTTTTTATTTTTTTTTTTTTCCCCCCAAGACTTCCACTTCGGCGGCACGGTGGCCGACTGGTTAGAGCGTCAGCCTCACAGTTCTGAGGACCCGGGTTCAATCCCCGGCCCCGCCTGTGTGGAGTTTGCATGTTCTCCCCGTGCCTGCGTGGGTTTTCTCCAGGTGCTCCGGTTTCCTCCTACATCCCAAAAACATGCATGAATTGGAGACTCTAAATTGGCCGTAGGCATGACTGTGAGTGCGAATGGTTGTTTGTTCCTATGTGCCCTGCGATTGGCTGGCAACCAGTTCAGGGTGTACCCCGCCTCCTGCCCGATGACAGCTGGGATAGGCTCCAGCACGCCCGCGACCCTAGTGAGGAGAAGCGGCTCAGAAAATGGATGGATGGATGGATGGACTTCCACTTCGACTATTTGCTTTTTCAGTGTACAAAACACAATTGTTGTTTAAACAAAAAGCCTTTGAAGCTTTTAAGTAACACTCCCCCCACCCCCCAGAAATGCTACAAGTATTTACCTAAAAATCTGATACAATAAATAGTGCTATTAGTTACTAGGGTAGATTAAACCTTGTGCAGAAATGGATTCCTATGTACCCCTGTTTATGAAAGTGTGTGGAATAGTAAGCGCTCATGTTCCTTCTACAGCGTCTTGCTAATTATAAAACTGCTGAAACAGACTGTCTGCATTGTTTAATGTTCCATTGTCAAGGAAACGTATAATTCTATTCTCGCTGTAAAAATATTTCATCACATCTGCACTGAACACCACACTTTGATCTCAACACGTCTTTTTAATCAAGTTCCCAAAAAGACGTTTTGATTGTTACAGATCCTGCAAAGACAGCACTGGGAGACATATGCTAAGTTTATCTTCAGCAAATAGATCAGTACGTTCATATTTCTGCACTATAATAGTCTTCTTTCCTCTTGCACAGGGCCCATTTGGCATTATTTGCTGCCGGGCATGACTTCTTAATAGAAAGCGAATTCCAATTTGACTCCAGCGCTTAGCACTCTTAATTTGAAGACATGCTAGTCTCCAACATTGAAAAAAGGGAGGCAGTAATTTGAGCAGACCCCCATCACCGCACTCCCACAGGATTGCTGCATCAAGTATTATTTCATGGTTCCTTCTTTATCGAATTTGTCGCAATAAGCACTACTTCCATTAGATTCTGTATTATTGTCTTGTCATATTCAATTTTGTTGCATTGGTGGTGTTGTCTGTTTGCTTCCCGCAGAGGTACATGATCAGTGTTTGGTTTGAGATTGCTGAAGGACACTAAAAAAAAAAAAAGATCTGTTGGATCAGAAACGTCTCAATCATAATATTGTCATTAATTCAAATAGATTGTAACTCTAAGTGGTAATAGCAAGAGTATCAATAATAAAACAGTGGCTCTGAGGCAACAGAGGTTGCTAATTGAGTATATAATTACCAGAACATGAGGGGAGGCAAAGTGGGTCATCAGAGCACTAACAAGCATGTGACCAGTGGCTCTTTGAGAACCTCTTTAAGGAATCATTCATCCTGGAAATGAGAACCCCCTCACGGTGAAAGTAGAGCACCCAAGAGAGAATTCTATACGTTTATGTGGCATTATTAAAAAAAAATAATAATAATTAAAATCACAAAAAGTGGTGAGGGTTACTGCAGCTGCTTCTTGTAGAACCATGGTTATTTCGTTTTCCTTTGGTGCCACTTATGTGGTAATGCAAATGTGACTTCAGCTAGTCATCATACATGTATATGCACATGTAAATAACCTTTTGCGGCCTGACATGATTGGCCACTCAGACAATTGAGGCGGCTCCGTGTGTGTAATGCAATGAGATAAATAGTGGGCGAGGAGCTAGATGAAGAGAGGGATGGCTGCCCAGTCTGCTGGCACTCAGACCCAGCTGGGTTATTGGGAGGCAGTGGCTGCCTAATGAGCCTCTTTTACTCCAGAGAGGTCACCCTACTGCTCCCCCACAAGCCTGTCATAGATGGATGAAGGATCGCAACTACTCCATCACAATTGCATGTGTTGCTCTTCCAACAAACAATGGGGAAGCTGATGAAAATCCAATCGTTTTCTATATTGTGGATATTTGCACACATATACAGTACTTAATAAAAACAAAATGCTTTGCATTTTCAGAATTTAAAACATTAATAACATGTCTGTGATATGCTTACTCCAAGAAGCCATTTGTTCATGTTGCTCTAATGAGACAGTTTTGATGGAGTGACCCTGTCTAATGAAAGTGAGCCACTGGTCAGTCCACCTTATCCAGTATTCTGCTGAGCCAATTGTGAATATGCATTTTGTTTCCATGACAACCACGGATGTAGCTAAGGGTGGCTGCCCATTTAGCCCCAAGTGTGAAAAATCGAATGTGAGCTGCAACGTAAATGCGAGCCCCGACAGAGACAGCATGCATTGTAATTTGGCGTGGCGTCAGCACTTCATCACCAAGTCTAGGGTTCCAGACTGCCCCTAAACGGTCACATTTTGCCCCTAAAATTTGAGACATTGCAAGTATTTTTTCAATCTACTCATGCATGTGCGAGCAGTAGATTTTATTTTTTTATTATTATTATTATTAAAAATGTGTTTTTTTTGCCGACTAATGAGCTGGTTTGGCAACCGACATTAACTCCAAAAGAAGAGGAAAGGAGACGACCACCAAAGAAGAAACTTCTGTTAGAGAAAATGGTGCAGTCTGCAGTCGATACCCAAAACAGGCAGGCAACATGAAATCTGCTGATACTGGCACTCCTGACCTAAACATTAACTTTACATTTTTAATTTTCAGTTGTACAATTTATTGTCAAAACTTGAACGATAAAAATGCAAGTTTGAAACTTTGTAATTTCTGCATGAAGTCACAGTATTTATCAGAAATGCAGTGAAAATAAGATGAAATGTGAATATTTATTTTGATAAATTTTCTGATTGTGCCCCTAAATTTTTTAAATAGGGGCACAAAAAAAGAAAAGAAAAAAAATCTGGAGCCTTGAAGTAACTAATACCTGGATCAGACTACAAGACAAATTTGGTTTTTCATGATTGCACTATGTCAGACTACTGCCATAAAATCTTGTATTCCGATACCACCGCATCCCGTTTTTTACCATCATTGGGCTTTATCTTGTCAACTCAAATGCGACTGGATACAGTCGTTACCGTGGCGACGGCAACAACAGTGGATCACGCTGACTGTATTATAAGAACAAAATATCTCGGGCAGACAGTAGTAACACGACACGACGTATATTACGATAGCACCGTATCCCGTCTTTCACTCTCACTGTGCTTGTGCTCACTGTGCTTGTGCTCACTGTGTGTCTTGTCAAATCAAATGCTGTCGGATAGGCGGAACCAGAAAACGTGTCACCGGTCAACGCGACCGGATACACTCGTTACAATGGCGACGACAACAACAATGCGCCCCGCCAATGTATTGTGCGCGGTGGGCGGAACAAAATTAGGAAAAACGTGTGGTCGTCGTCACCGGTGCTCAGGAAAGGACAGTCATCCAAGGATTGTTTGAGATATGTTCACATACATTTAATACGATACGGCTCGCAAGCAGGCAACAACCCGTTATGTAGCCTAGCAAGCTAGTGCTAGCACTAGCGGCTGTATGTAAACGTGGCGGCGTTCTGTTGAATCATTCTCTAAACCTTCAGAAACCATTGGTTTGTGTGTGTGAATAAATGTTGACAATGGCATGCAAGTATGTTGACAACAGGGAGATGATGCACCGGTCACAATACGCAATCCTATTGGTCGACGTCAAGGTTCGCTATCCGAGAGTTGTCGTTGATATGTCACACTACACAGAAGATCAAACATGCTAGACCTTTAATTTTCGCGTCGTAGGGCTGCCATAGGGCCAAATTGTTTGTCATGGATTTCAAGTTTCATTGTTCCCGACAAAAAATGTCGGGCCCGATCTGTGAAATCGGCCGCGATAGCTAATCGGGCCAGTATCACGGCTAAAATCCTGTGGTCTAATCTAGGCATAAATTACACTTGTCAATCGGTGTGCGTATATGTGGCGTATGCAGTAGATACATACATTGCCAAACACAAACACCCTTGTCACCCCCACCATGTCGAAAACCTCACCAAGCAATCAAGTACTGCATGTGCCAATGATTAGAAGCAAACACTGTTAACTGTTAATCAATCCATCCAACAAAATTAAATGCAACTTGGTTTACCCTTCAGTTAGAACGTGTAGTCTGGCCATGGCTTGAAAGTAGCATGTCTTTTCCCAGTTTCGCTGCCAAGTCGTAGACAGTGAAACTCTGTGTGTGGGGCCGGTATTATGTAGTTACCCCACTCTTACGTCACAACACTGCAAAATTCAGAACGACTCACTCACAGTCACATTTTCAGAAGTACGCAGCTGACAAAAGATGTGCTAGTTTGTTTAATTTCACGCATGATGACTTGTAGGGAGGCCCTCCAGAGATCCAACTATTTCTATACAAACAATTAAAATGTCACTTTTCCATTATATGTTGAGTCTAACTAGCAACATGGACTGGTATTGAGGGACAACTACAAAAAGTGCTACAAAGTCCTTTCAAATTCATTAATGGGATTTGATGCAAAAATTTAGCTGCACCATTTTAAGGTTTTGTGAATTTGTATGATATTTTTGTAATAAATTATTTTACCGATCTATACACAATTTCGGAATTAAAGTGCTTGTCTGTATTAAATGTAAAACAACTATAGGAGAGAAGGTAAAACAGCACCATCTGGTGGAACAGTGAGTGTTCATAAAACATAACTCAAGGGATCAGTTTCTCAAAACAAGTACCCTAATATTATTGCGCTGTCCATCAAAGGTAGACAAAGACAGAAGCTTCTTCTATGTTTAACAACATAGTTGGCAGTTTTAAAATTCATGGTTTGCCTACAAAGTCTGTCAAGCTTGTAAAAAACACATTTATGGCCTTTGGTTTGTAAGGGCAAAGATAGAGTTCAACCTCTGCTGAAGAAATGTCCCCGGATAGTTGTAAATTTCAATAAAAAGATCCATGCCAAAGTGAGCGTGAGAGAGTTGTAATGTTGAGGAGGAGTGTAGGCACAACTGCACCGGGCCGTCTTTCCATTACCGCAGCTCCCCAGTGTCTAATGGTCAAGGCCTGTCTCCACTGGGTAAATGTTTACCCTACAATAAGAAAAAGAGTCTCACCGCAAACAAGTGCTAGGCCAACGCCGCTAGGGAGGATAATGAGCGACTATCTGCATCCCTGTGTCCATGCTTCAACCAGTTCATGAGAGTCTGTGTGATGGGCGGAAATCTGAATGCAATCAGTCACCGGTCTTCCAAACTCAAAACTAACAAAAGGGCAATGGTGAGATTATTATCAGTTAGTTGGTTTGTTAGTCGGTTACTCCCTTTTCCCTCTACGGCACCATCCAGCGCATGATACCAACCGTGACTTTGCATAACATTGTGGAGAAGTATTCATTTTTACTGCATTTTGGTCACGATGTACATATAATTTGATTACATTATTGTTTTATTCTTTTAGCATTTTACTGTGTGGCCATTAGCACTTTAAAGTTGGTATAGTCCCATATAGGCTTTACAATAGCCGATAGTAGTCAACGACAAATCCACATTACCGTCGTTGCATGGGCCGAATGTGCTTATTTCATAACACTTCCCCCGCCTCCCCTTCTGAGAACTGGTAGTGTGCCTTTGTACCATTTTTCTATATGGAATACACTTACACTTTTATACATTTAACAGGAGGATTAGAAATGTTTTAGGCAGTTCTTTGTGTTATGCAGACCACAATCGTTGTACCATGGTGGAGGTCTGTGCTCGACTGACTGCCTTTCTAGTTCATAATGTGAGCAAGAATCAGCAAAGAAAATATTTGAACAATCTATTCAAACACCTTGTGGATGGTACTGGAGGCGGATGGCCAGTGAGCAGTTGTTGAGAATGGGCAATGAAGAGATGGCGATGACTTGCAGGCGCTGCTTTTGGTCTTTTTTTTTTTTTTTTTTTTGGGTCATCGGCTGCCAAATTGGCTTTGATTAGCTGAGGGACCTATTGCTAATTAATCATATCATCTGTTTCCCCTTTCGCACAAGCCAACAACAAGAACAAAAATAACTTGCAAATTGAGGCCTGGGTGAATTTTGTACCACCGGAACGGCTGATCGGATGGAAGCTGGCTATGCAAGCTGTCAGCAGATAGTGGCTAAAACTGGGCACCTTTTACTTCTCGGCCCCTATAAGAACACAGAAGCAGGAGTGCGCAAGTTTGCCAAGGTTTGGAAAAAAGGTTCTTGATTACCGTGCACTACCTCATTATTGCTCAGATTAGAAGCCATGAGGGTGGAAGCAGGTTTCATCCACATGTGAGGCTCTTCCTGGCTTTAATGGCTCCTGTATGCTTGCTGTTTCACACAAACACACTTCCCGCATATCTACAGAGTACACGGGCCCCTCTCTACAGCTAGCACCAGCACATGCTCGTATATGGAACATATTTTAGCTCAATAATTCATAATCTTGGAGGGATGCTGAATAATTGAAGTGAACTTGAAGGCCTTTCAGCTCAGCTCAGCGGAGCTTTGCATGTAGCTGATGGATCCGTGGGATTCGATGCACATTACAAGGGGGAGAGGGGAAATATAGTGCTAAGCTGTGTTTCTGTTTTCACTGTACATTCATTGATCAATTATTCAGCAGAGTCCCTCTGAGTGTGACCCTCGGTTCTCTGCAAAGACTCTGGTCTTCTCATCCAAAGACTGGTCTGTGACATCTTCTTCACCTATTGCATTGAGCTCTGTAGCCAGTGTGGTTCTATCCTTTCATGCTGTTCACCCGGGTTCAAGTATTACACTTCCTGTCAGTCAGCTGGTTAAGTTTATCGAGGTGGTGAGGCTGTCTAGGTTCTTCTCCTTGCTCAACCCTAATCTGTGGAGAGAAGTGTAAAGGAGGAACATTTGCTCTTATACAGCTGGGGGGTCCCAACAGCCCGAGTGTCACTTTATTACGCAGGCCTTCTTCTCATGAGTGCTGCTTAATCAAAGGCAAATCCAGCCTTGGAGCCAACGTGGCTGCAAGCTTCTAATTAACACAAAAGAAAGGCACAGTGCTTGCACAAAGTCCTTAAACAGCCTCAATCACTGCATCTTAAATATCTCTATGTTCCCAGAGGTGGTTGTTTTTTTAGTCTGATAGATTTATACATGCTTACTAGATTTGGGAGTTAAACTTCTATGCATATGATCCATGTTGTTTCTCCTGCTGGAGAGTTTTTTTCAACACTTTTTTTTCGTCTCGTTTTACAGATGTTTTGAATTTCTTATCTTTGTTGAATTCATTGATTAGTTGTCGATGATGTCACACTATTTATCTTGCTGGCACAATTATCAACAACGTGAATAAACACCCTGCAGTGGAAATGCCCACCTGATCATAACCTTAAGTGTCCTGTGGTAAACCAAACAGAAGTGGAATGAGATGAATTAGATTTAATTGATTTTTTTGGTGACAATACAATACAATTACATGGCTAAGGTCTACACTCAACTGTGCAATTCTAGTTTATGTACCGTTGAGTGTTGAAAAGTGGTGCACTGCATCCTCACTTCTTAGGCAGTGAAAAGAGCGAGCCAGAGATTGTTTGTTATGTAGAATCAGCCCTATGGGACGACGTCTCCATTGTTCAAACTAAAGTAAGTGTATGGCCTCTATTGAGGCCAAAAGAGATCCACGCTGCATCAGAATAGCCTGATATACAAACGTTTAGAGGTCAAGCTGAGCTATGTCTGCCTATGATTTATGAGCCGCCCGCTCACCTACAGCTGTAAGGGAGAATACATGTCACATAACACTGCATTGTTAGAAAAACACAGTTTGATACCCCTTTGATAGATGGATTTGAAGTTACCCCAGCTTTTTGACATCAACCAAGCGTGCGTTAGACAGAGTCGTTTAATCTTCATCCTGACTGGTAGGCTCCTCACGTCCCCTGAGCTCCTTGTTTTCCTGTATTGATTAAAATCTGCCCTCTCCACCTTCCTGGTGTAAGAACTCCTTCAAAGAAGGCTCAATGGGATTATATCACTAAGAGTAACTTAGCCTAGTATTTGTTCCAACGGTTGCTCTACCTTGTTCAGTGTAACAAGTCTGGGGCCAATATTGGTGAAGAGAAAAACATGCTAATGAACAGGCGCTCTATAGATGCTGAACATTGTGATTCATCATAATGCTACACTCTGATCCATATTTGGAAGATCTGAGTGGAGGCTTTCCGGGGTGACCTTCCCACAGTTTCCTTTTTTGATTTGACCCTTCAAGCCTGGGTCTGCACACAGCAAATGAACTGGGGCTTGAAACAAGGGATTAGTTTGGAAATGAGCCCCATCCTATCTTTAAACACAGACTGGCTGAGGACTGGCTAGCTTACCTCTTTGCTTCATTGTTGCTTGAGCTGAGGAAATAATTTGAGAACACACTTTGGCAGGCCTGCGTCTGCGGGTATGTTCTACAAAGGTATGACGGCAACAACCACTTAATTTGCGATTAGGGCTTTATTCAAAGGCATGTTTATTCTCCCAGGAATTCATTAGATCCAGAAGCTGCTTCATTTCTTCCTCCTTTCCTGCAACTCATTCCCCCAGTGAGGTGATTTAACGCTAGTCTCTGGGTGATAAAAACTGAGGAGCATGACCACAAATACAGTGAATACATTAGCTTCTTTTGCTTCCAAACACAAGGAAGGTTATTCTATCATGCAAATTACCCAGCGCAGCAACACATTTCTACTGTGTCTCATTCTGCATGCAGACATTAAATTATTTTTGCTTCAGTGCCAAGTGACTTACCTGTAGTCATTTAATGCTGCCACTAAAAACAATATACTGTATGTGTGTGTGTATGTATGTATATATATAATATTGTGCATGCATATATACAGTGGATACGGAATATTTTCAGACCCCCTTACATTTTTCACTCTGTTATATTGCAGCCATTTGTTAAAATCATTTAAGTTCATTTTTTTCCTCATTAATGTACACACAGCACCCCATATTGACAGAAAAAAAACTTATTTGTTAAAATTTTTGCTGATTCTTTAAAAAAGACAAACTGAAATATCACAAGTATTCAGACCCTTTGTTGCAACACTCATATATTTAACTTGAGTGCTGTCCATTTCTTCTGATCATCCTTAAAATGGTTCTACAGCTTCATTGGAGTCCAGCTGTGTTTGATTATACTGATTGGACTTGATTAGTAAAGCCACACACCTGTCTGTATAAGACCTTACAGGCTCACAGTGCATGTCAAAGCAAATGAGAATCATGAGGTCAAAGGAACTGCCTGAAGAGCTCAGAGACAGAATTGTGGCAAGGCACAGATCTGGCCAAGGTTCCAAAAAAAATTCTGCTGCACTTAAGGTTCCTAAGAGCACAGTGGCCTCCATAATCCTGAAATGGAAGACGTTTGGGACGACAAGAACCCTTCCAAGAGCTGGCCGTTCGGCCAAACTGGGCAATTGGGGAGAAGAGCCTTGGTGAGAGAGGTAAAGAAGAACCCAAAGATCACTGTGGGTGACCTCCAGAGATGCAGTCGGGAGATGGGAGAAAGTTCTAGAAAGTCAACCATCACTGCAGCCCTCCACCGGTCGACGGAAGCCTCTCCTCAGTGAAAGCCCGCATGGAGTTTGCTACAAAACACCTGAAGGACTCCAAGATGGTGAGAAATAAGATTCTCTGGTCTGATGAGACCAAGATAGAAAGTGTTGGCCTTAATTCTAAGTGGCATATATGGAGAAAACCAGGCATCACCTGTCCAATACAGTCCTAACAGTGAAGCATGGTGGTGGCAGCATCATGCTGTGGGGGTGTTTTTCAGCAGCAGGGACAAGGAGACTGGTTGCAATCGAAGAAAAGAGGAATGCGGCCATGTACAGGGATATCCTGGATGAACACCTTCTCCATAGTGCTCAGAACCTCAGACTGGGCCAAAGGTTCACCTTCAAAAAAGACAATGACCCTAAGCACACAGCTAAAATACCGAAGGAGTGGCTTCAGAACAACTCTGTGACTGTTCTTAGAATAGCCCAGCCAGAGCCCGGACTTAAACCCAGTTGAGCATCTCTGGAAAGACCTGAAAGTGACTGCCCACCAACGTTCACCATCCAACCTGACAGAACTGGAGAGGATCTGCAAGGAGGAATGGCAGATGATCCCCCAAATGCAGGTGTGAAAAACTTGTTGCATCGTTCCCAAAAAAGACTCATGCTGTATTAGCTCAAAAGGGTGCTTCTACTAAATACTGAGCAAAGGGTCTGAATACTTATGGCTGTGATATTTCAGTTTTTCTTGAATAAATCTGCAAATATTTCAACAATTCTGTTTATTTTCTGTCAATATCGGGTGCTGTGTGTACATTAATGTAGAAAAAAAAAATGATTTTAGCAAATGGCTGCAATATAAAAAAAGAGTGCTGAATACTTTCCGTACCCACTGTGTATATATATAAAATGTGTGTGTATATATATATATATGTATGTGTGTGTGTGTGTGTGTATATATATATATGTGTGTGTGTGTGTGTGTGTGTGTGTGTGTGTGTGTGCGACTGGAGACACTGCATAGCTGGTGTGGACAAATTAACGTGCTATACTACAAAGTGCTAGTATTAACTCATATTTTATATATCGTAGCGGTCAAGTGGAATCCCCTCACCTCCAAATGAAAACCTTTCGGGGGGGGGGGGGGGGGGGGGGGGGATATGACAGCTTGGTTGAATTTCCAAACACCACTTTTTTCGGAAATGAGTCTGCAAAGCAAAGGAAATGAGTCTTCAAAGCACCACTCTCGTGGGATGACATATGACTGACGTGGAAAGGCTCACATTCATAAAATCAAAAATATCGGGTCGATTGTTATAATTTTTTTTCAGCGGTGAAAGTAGGCATTAATACAGATTTGAACATGCATTTTGTTGACGATTGATCGCAGTTTGGGGACCTTAAGCCACGTAAATCTTTTGGCAGGGAGTCATCCGACGTTATGATAGTCATCCAAAGTCTGCGTCTGTCACAATATGCCAACTACAGAAATACATTTGTCATCCATAGGAACTATTTTCAAACATCTTAGAGGAATTTGTGATTCAACCAATACATAATTGATTGTTTCACTCGTTATTGTGTTTCAAAAAACATTCTGACTTTCAATATAGGCAAAAATTACACCACATAATACAAAGAAGTTCAATGAGGAAATGTCATCGGCTCCTGCTCGTTACATGTCAGGCAGTGACAGGCTGACGTGTCCAAATTGTGGGCGGGCCAAAACCTGGTTGAAAATCAAATATTTCATCATAAAATGTTTTATTTATTTATTTATTTAATTAATTTTATTTATTTGCAGATATCATTTGTAAATCCAGAACTATGGAATAAGTGCCAATTTCCACAAGATTAGACACGAGTAAACTGACGCTCATGTTGCTTGGCTAAGTTCGAATATCTATGAAATATGGTGTTTTTCTTTGTTGGACATTCTCCGAACAATTTAGAGTGAATTCACTTTGCATCTGTGCAGTATTAGAAGCTGGCTGTTAGGGAATGAGGTGTATACTGTGAAGCCAATGTTTCCAGACGGCTTTGAGCTGAGCCACGGTGCACCATCTGTAGCAGCAAAGAGGACAACTGTTGCTCATTAAATTAGCTGCTTCCATCATCCTCGTGCATCAGAGGAAGACCTGGGATATTGGTGACCTTTCTCTTTCCCCTCGATCAAGCACTTTTCTTTGCTAATGTAGACACAAACTCAAGTAGGTCAAACACCAGGTATAAATCTTCCTGGGCACGCTGCTGTGACGTTTGCCAGGTATGCACCGCAGGACTGCAAGTGGAGGTGTGGCTCAAGCGTGAAGAGGGCACGTTGATGCCGGCGCCAGCAGGCTTGGATCAGCTTGCCACTGGCCGAAGGCTTTGCCTCCTACACGAGGACCAGTTGGCTGTGGCAGCGTATTCCGCAAAAGAAAAATTTGTTATCAAAATAAAGCTGACGGCACATTTGCATGAGCAATTGGAATTAGGAAAAGATTTGAGTGAATGTGAGAAACCCACTTTAAACTGTAAACTGTATACATTTTTCACATATTCTCATTGACAGTCATTGACATGAGGAAATTAACAAGTAGAATAGCCATAAGCCCTTCTTGCCTGTTAAACAATTCCGCCCTGATTAAGTAGTATTTCCCAAAAAATTATTGTAATGTCACTGTTGAAGGACGGAATTTACATTCCTAGAAATGTGACAACCCCTGTCCACAAATATATAATTTTTTTCAACTTTAGATTGAACATTTCTAGCAGATAAGTTCATTGTCAACAAAACATTCACACTTCTATTTTCTATATTCTTTCAAGTTTACATACACTATGTAAAAAAGACACATTTTCATATATCAAAGTTTATTTGTATAGCACATTTCATAGATAAAAATTCATAACGAAGTGCTTCACAGCAATAGAATGAATGTAAACCCCCCCCCACACACACACACACAATGCATACATACTAATTGTGAGTATAACGAGATGGTTGGCACTGAGGTACCAGGTGCGGAAATATAGCACCCCCGCTGGAGAAAACTGCACCAGCCACCACTGGTAATGGCCAAATCAGTGAAAATTAAAGAATATTAAAGATACAGTAGTTCAGTGGAGAGTCACATTTATTCTCCAGCTGGTAAAACATCAAACAAAAGAGAAAGTTAAAGAACACTTTGTTCACAGTTTCTAAGCTTGCTGTAAAATAGAGCAGAGAGGGGGAAAGTCCAGAGGAGGAAACCCAGAGGTGGAGAGGTTGAGGAGAGCCAGCAGAGGTTGCCATGCTTAGCCAGTATAAAATATTGAGGCCTGAATTGAGTTCGTAGGCCTGCAGCTGCGGGCAGCGGTGATAAATCCACCTGTGAGAGAGCTTGTATCAGACAGGCACAGGCCACTGGCAGATAAATGGACCAGCCCGTGCCCTGACTAGGAGATGCACCCCTGTGGGCTCCCCTGCCACGGAGAGTTATATTTCCAGCTCGGTCCCTCGCAGGTCAGAGCAGCGCTTCTGGATACGAGCACGCTAAATGAAACACTAATGCACCAAGTTTCCCATCAAAAATTTCCATAATTCATTTCCACACATTTCCTTGAGAGCACACTGTGGGATTTAAGGGAGGCACCAGGAATCTAAATGTAGCGGCTGCATGAAAAGTGTTGGATCAACAGCTCTGTGGCTGAGGCTTTGTGTTGAAAGGCAGCCACAAGACCTTATAGGTGTATTCTACCTTTCTACAAGGAGTTTTTTTTTTTTTCCCCCCAACACATCACCTAGGGACTTTGGATTGTCAAAATGTGTCTCATCTTCAATGAATTTGTAGAGTTGAGAGCATTTATCTTTTGTTTTTTTGCTTTTTCCACTCACCCATTGCATTCTCCTCAGTAAATAAGACAATGTTACCCTTTCATTCAAAAGTTAAGTGCAACTAACTGTATGGCATCAATTTTCTGTTTTTGTTTGTGTGCCTTGACGCTTGTGGTACTAGCATGTCCTTCTTGCAGTCAAAAGAAACTGGGTTTGATCCTCATCTCGAGCCTTTCTGGAGTTTGTATGTTCTCAACGGTGCTTGAGTGGGTTTTCTCCTACGACTCCTGCTTCAACCCAAATTCCCTAACACACTTTTTAGGTTTATTGATGACTGAATTGCCGATAGGTGTCAGTGTGACTGAAAGGTTATAACAGCTCTGTGATTGACTGACAACCAGTCTAGGGTGTACCCTACTCCTGGCCCAAAGTCATTTGGGATAGGCTCAACCGCATCTGTCACCCTGAACAGTAGTGCTAGGAAAAAGATTGAAGGATGCATATGTCGATATGTTATTAAATGTATATATGTATTTTGTTGTTTTACTTGAACCATTTGTTCTCTGTATTCTCTCTGGAAAAGGGTTTTTCGTTTAGATTGTAGACATGACTTTTGATGCAATTCCCTCAGACCATAGAGTGTTTGTGTCTGCTGGTGGGTTAAACCAAAGCCTGATATGTTCCATTGTACAGCCTTCACAAAAGGTTCAGAAACGATGTAGTAAAAAATTTAAGCTGGTTGGATGTTTTCAAGTGGCAGTTTGATGCTTTTTGTTCATGCCCTACTTTACCGTACAAGAAGACCAATTTAATTTCAAATAAGCATTAAAATGACTTACTACTTTACGATTAGAATTGGAAAGCGGAAAATATAATACAGTACAAGATGGGAGCAAAGCCTTGAAGAAGAAGAATGGGGCAGTAATGAGGGCTCGCAAGCTTTGTGGGATGGAGAACAAATGGTTTGTACCAAGCACGCTTAGAGCACAGAAATAGTGCGAACACCAGGTGCTGTACAACAACATCCCCTGCAGTGTAATGAATTGGTTGAGTAAAGAGGGGTTTCATCCACACCACCATTTCTCGACCCACCAAAAACTCTGGGAAACATAATGTTCTTCCTACGTCTGATACATCACAGTGAAAGATGAGCATTTTGTCAAGTAAAAATTATCATCTTTATCTGTTTTATGACAAAGTATCCACCAAGTTGTATTTATAGGTATGTTGGTAACCAGCATAATGGAAAAGCTACGTTGTTGTCGTTCACGCTTATTCTAATTTAAAGCAAAAAAAAAAAAGTATATGACAACAGTATGCACAATGTTGTGTGTAACGTTTGACATTAGATGAGTCTGTATGTTATCTATTGCCAACACTTCACTATATTGACATTTAAAGGGAAGTTTGCAATTTTTATAAATCACTTTTTGTCAATGTTGTCATCATACAGTCATTATAACTTGACAGTAGTACATGATGAATATGCTCTGTGAAGAAAAGCAGCCGTTTCTGTCCCCGTCTTGTGCCACTAATTTGATATACAAGAAACCAATGCACCTGAGGAAAGAGACAGAAGGTGTACCTTACCAGTTGACAGTAATTTATCGCACACCTGCAGGCACACTCATTAGGGCTGGGTGATTATGGGAAAAAAATAATAATCACAATTTTTTAAAATTGAAATCATGATTAATAAACACGATTATGTATTGATTTAATATTGTTATTAGTAGTATTTATTTAATTACCAAAACTTTAAATATAAATTAAAAGAACAACCAGAAAATACTCCACACAGGCGAGGCTGGATTTTAACCCGGGTCCTCAGAACTGTCAGGCAGATGTGCTAACCAGTCGTCTACCGTGCCGATGATGACTATTTTAACAAATATTAGATTTTTGGAGGGGGGGTGGGGGTTTGGTGGAAATTTCCCACTTCAGATGAAGGTATGGTTGCCCGCTTAGTTTAATCATGGGCATATAAGTATTCGCAAAAGCATTTCAAAGCTTCAACCACATCATATTTGGTTTTGTCACAACTTGACTGTCCATTCACAGACACACATGCACAACAATAACAGTAATAACAATTACTTCTGAAATCTAGCTGGCTACAGCCTTGGGAGGGACCACAATGTTGCTTTATTGTTTGGCTTTGGAATCCATCTGAACAGTCCAGTGCATGAGTGTTTTTTGTTTTTTTTAAACAAAACAATGTAATGAGCAGCAACAAATGTATGCATTTGGTGATTTTAGTTTACTCTTTTGGCACTGCCAGGAAAATAGTACCTATAATCTTTTTTTTAGGATGATTAAAAGAAAGCAAGGAATAAAACTCAGGACCAAACCCCCCTGGGTTTACTTTTGGCCTGAGGTCTTGGACACAGGAGGACAGAGACCAGAGCAGGGTCACATGTACAAAGGAAAGAACAGAAGAAAAATGGCTGCTTGTGTAGTGTCTCACTGAAGCGAATGAAACAGCTGTTCATGCAGTGAGGAAGTGGTCAGGTAAGACAAGCCTGGAAATAATAATCACAGGCCCATCTGCTGACCTGGGACTGCGTGGCCCCCGGGCGCCCGGCACAGGCCCTCCGTATGGAGCACAGCACAGCCCTCGCCCCAGGAAACCTGGCCACGCACACTCGGCTGCTGACAGTGCCACATGCTCCCGAGCTTGCACAGTACCATACTATGAGAGTGCTTTAAAATGTAGTATATGGTGCGTCCTCTCCGTCATAGGGGAAATAAAACGCCTCATGTGCAGCAATACTTTTGAAGCTCTGCTCACACAAATGGGCTCAGTAGTTATGAGAAGTTTTAAAGCAAAAAGGAGAGCCAGTCTTGTTCCACCTGCCAAGCTGCTTAATTCCGATCATTAATTTAGTGACAAATAGCGGTGTATGATGGCATTTTAATGTAACATTGGATTAAAGCTCATTCATCATATTATAGCGCATACCAGTGATTTCCTGGTCGTGCATCCTTGATGGTTATTGCAGGAACAAATCAATATTGTGCAGTAATTGAGCGATGATGAAGGCGAGCAGTGTAAAGAAGCCTAATCATAATTAAAGAGCAGGCGGCTGAACATGAGGGCGAATCAGCTCGCTCAACGAGAAACACTGTCAATAAGATGTGATGAAACCAAACTTAGTGGCGTGTTCTTACAACAAAGGAAACATTCAAAGGTCTCTTAAAATCACTTCTTGTTTTGTGGGAGGGGGGGAATATGCTGTTAAACTTCACAAAAACAGATGCTTACCCAAAATGTACCAGCCCAAAACTTAGAACAAACACACATAAACAAACACCCACTTAATCAGGTTCTTTGCAATTTTTCTTCATTACAGGCACACACACACACACTTCTTCGTCTTTGCTCGGTGACATGCCATCAAAGCATGTGCCACAAAAGCAACTTTAATGTACTCGGAAAGTAAGTGGCAAAAAGATTTGCATTACAAGCCCACATTATCTGCTGACAGCATGGAATGATTTGTTTTATGCACACTCGGCCTTGAAGTTTTGCGAGCAGTGTGTCAGTGATGATAGAATTGAGGTAAATGGTGGAGACTGAGAAAACAACAACTTTGCTGAGGTCCCCACTTTGAGCCCAGGAGGCAAACTGCTTAACACAAAAAAAGGCAATTTTAATTGTAGCAAAATTCCCTTGAAAAGAGTGAAAGTCAGCACAGACAATGTCTACCAATGCAGCCGAGAGAAACTTGTTTATTTTATAAACCCGAGCCCACAGTCAAAGGATGGGGTATTAGTTTTGCATCACCCAACACAATGCAGACAGAAGAAATGCAGTTGTTTGAAGGGATGTTTAAATATGATCAACGCTGCAAAATGCAAACAACAAGATGAATATGAATATTTTTCACGATGCAGCTATGTCACCTGTTAGGAAGGGAAACAGTGAGGTGTTACTTTTAATAAGAGAAAATGCATCCCTTGCAAAAACAAAAACAAAAACTGCATAGAGAGTACACATTGACAGAAAAATACAATTATGTCTTCCCTCTGTAGTGTGAGTCCTGGTGTATTACACAAAATTGGATTTCTAGTTGTTTTATTGTAATTTATTCTAATCCTCACTGTCTTATCGGGGAGTGATTCACAGGCCCACAATCTTCTTTTTTCTTCCAAATGTTGTCGGACCATCAATTGGTGCTCCTGTCAATGCTTAATTTTACATACACACTTATGCACAAAACGTGCAACACGTGTGGTCGCCTTCCCATTGACATGTAAACAAGTAATCAAATAAGATTCAACATTTTACTGATACCTTGAGAGGGAGGTCGGTCCATCGGTTGATCGATCGATAGATAGATAATATGAGCCCCTTGGAATTTCATAAATGTCTGTATAAACTGGTATAAATGTAGTCTGGTCTTCATCTAAATCACAAGAATAAACATAGATAGAGAGCTAGATACTGTAGATAGATGGGTGGATGGAGTGAAACCTACACTGACAAGGAGTAGATGACAGGCCCGGTGAAATGGGGATGGTCATTTCCCAGGTGGAGGAGGGCGCACATTGAGGGATGAGTTGAGCGCGGCTGTCACAAAACATTACGAGACGCTGCACACGGCTCTGTGCACAAACACACAGTACACACACCCATGAAGATGATCACATTTGATACACAGATGACATTCTATCCCTGCTGTGACAACACAGGCTCATTTTTCCGCCATGACAACCGTTGCCGTGTGGGTGTTATTCAAGTCAAATCTATCATTCTAATGGAGAAGTAGTCACACCTGAGGATTATTTGAGGGATAAATATATCATCGACTCGTTCGGTTTCGACCGAATGTCTCAGGGCTGACTCTTTCAAGAAGACTACCTTAAGATGCCTCAAAACTACAGCTGCACTGGCCCTGTAGGCCATAAAAGCTTTCAGTAAACAACAGCAGTGAGCTTTAGCAGCATCCGCACGCATATGCTCAACCTCTTTAACATAACCACTGAGGGATAATGAAGAGTGTAATTATGTTATCCTTAACGACTGCAAAGAAGCAAAAGAGCCATCAATAAAACAACCCCCTGGACTGCATTTGTTTAGTACCACAAGTGTGCACTCTCAGAAAACAAGTACACTATTTTACTTTTACAGATGCAATGTATTTTAAATGGGCTGGTACTGTCAAATGTACAGCTCTTTTTACCCATGACACGATGGATATTATTTCATCATCATGCTTTCTTCACAGTTTAGCTGGGTGAAATCACACGGTGAGGCCCACGGCACCTAAGTGTGCCGTAAGAGAACATAAAGGGTGCTTCGGGAAATGATCCAATTTCACTTTGTTTGTCATAATATTATTATTTATTCATAACACATCTATCTTTGCTCATCTATTTATGCCATGGACTTATCGTGACAGGCAGAAAATTAAATGTGCTTTTATTAGATGGCAGAAGGTACAATAAACCCGTTGCCATTCCGACAACAGAATAAGGCATGGCTTCCTGCGAGTATATCTGCTTTGTGTTCAATGCAACGGATTCAGATTTCACACTAAGTAAGGAAATGTGTGAGTAAATTGAGGTGAGATCGTCATTATTTCAGTATTCATACTTTTTGTGAAGTTTCTGGTGGTGTGCCGTGAGATTTTTCTAATGTCAAATGTGTGCCCTGACTCAATAAAGTTTGGGATGCACTACTTTACACTATGTCTTAAGTGCTGTCTTTGCAAGATGTGTTTGAAAATTATCCTTAATTTCTCATGCATGCATCTTAATGCATGCCATCCTACTGTAGTTGCAAATGTCTTGAGCAATGCACTCCTGATAGAACCACTTGCCAGAAAGCCAAAGCGCAAGAGCACTGTGGTAGCATATTCCAACACATTGCTTAAACCATGGCCTCTGAAAGCACCACTAATTGCATATGGGATTTGCTTATCCAATCCCAGAGTGCATTGCAGCTGAGCGAGAGGCAGGGGGGGTGAATTAGAGGCTGGCGGGGTGAGGCTTGTGCTTGCTGAAGCCTTGACAGTGCTTTGTACTGAATGATTGTTCTCCAGACAGCTGACGGCGGTAGCGGCGCACGCCGAGTTGTTTGAAAGCCCGAAAGGATATGCAGCTGCATCATCAAAGTCCAGCAAGTCTTCCATGTGTCAGCGAGAGATTAAGCCCTTCCAAAGAGGGCAACGCCTCTGATCACTCCATTCAATCGATCAGCATTTGAATAAAGGAATAAAAGATCAGGCATTGTGTATCTGGCTGCTGTGCAACGGCTACATAGGATTAAGGTATGCCGGAGCAGGAACAGTGACAGACGCCATCAATCACAAGTTCCCCACACTTAGTTAGCTGAAGTTGATATTAGCCCTAAATACGGCGACACTGTTTGTTGCTGCACACTCTCTGACTTTAATTAATTCTCAAGTCATTTTATTTTTAGGCACAGGTTTTTATTTGTTGCCGCTCCTGTATGTGCATGTGCAGGAAAAATGTAAATTGCCTCCTTCCTTTGCTCTGAGTGAGGAGCTCACATACACTGGGATGCAGCAAATTAAGCACACACACATACACGGTGCCAAGCACACACAAATACACAAACAATATGAAAGTCACTGCGCAAACAAACTTTGGTGTGGTGGTCCGCCTCGGCCTAATTTTCCTGGCTGAGTCCTCTATCATCCCTGGCGTCTCCTCCACAGGCTGTGTCAGATAATAGCTTCCTTTTCTCTACTTTTGGAGAAAGAATGAGTCTATTCCCTGGGAACTCAGTTCAAGGGCAGGTCCGCGTTAGTCTACAGATAGAGACTCTTGATCCCCAAAACGGCCAAGCTGGTTTTGCGCCTGACATGAACATATAGTAGTCCTCACTGACCATGCGGCCGGGCTACTGATACTGATACTTGAGCCATCCAAAGTCGAGCCCTTAATTTTTCTGATTCTCATACCCTTGCATCAGATAAACTTTCTCTAGTTGAGGCATGTATGGAAACTCATCTAATGGCCCCCATTGTGCTGTTTTTCTTTTGTCTTCTTTCGCTCAGCCACATCCTCCGCTCTCTTCAGCCATCATGTCCCACAGTGGGGCATAATTACTAAAATCCTTCGCCTGGCTCCCACTCCTATTATTAGTCTGGTGTTTAGAGCCCTCCACTTTGGTCAGATGGTCCGGGCTTGAGGGCAATAAGTTGCAGTAGCCAAACATATCCGTTGAGCACCAGGTGTCATTGCAGTGATACCATTTGGCGAACATTCACTATTGTGGTGCTATTGTTGGTACAGCGCTTTAATTGTTAGGGTTTTTAAACATGCATGTTAATTAGCTCAGGCATCAACTATTATCATGAATTAGCCAGTTGGCATCCTTGAATGAGTCACATGAAAACACAATGGAAAAGAGATGAATATGTGAGAACCAGTCAGACAAAAATATGCATAGTTGTAGCATCATTAGAATGGCTTTTTCATCATTATGCTGCATGCAAGAAATGTCTGTTTTATTCTTCAGCTTCTTTTAAGCAAGTCTCTAATGATGTTTTTCAGCGTTTTTCTCGAAAAGAAATTGCTTTGATTGCTGTATTTGACATTAAATCTTTATTTTGTTCCGAAAGGGTGCACTATTTCTCTAATAGACATATACACGCATACTTTATTCATCCACAACGGGAATGACTAAAGTAAGATGACATGTTCCAACCATAATAATTTTGTGCACTTGCATTGTTTCACCTCTTGAATTTTTCGGTTTCTTTTTTTTTTTGACTGAAGAAACAACTAACCCTTTCTGTTTCAGTCATACATCATCAACTTTGATAGTTCCTCATGTCTTGGCCATCTCCAATTAGGTGTGTGGGGGGCGGGCAAGACATCTGGACTTTCCTGCAAATTTAAATTGTAAATTTTCCATCCATCCATCCATTTTCCGTACCGTTTATCCTCACTCGGGTCACGGGCGTGCTGGAGCCTATCCCAGCTATCTTCGGGCGAGAGGTGTGGTACACCTGACCTGGTCGCCAGCCAATCGCAGTAAATTGTAAATTACTCATCTTAGCCATGTTTTATTCTGTTGTTTTTATTCCTTTATTCCATTTAAGGTCCTCCATACGCTTACCTCATCATTAGGTACACTTGCACAATCTAATTGTTCAAGTCTGCCATTACAAAGATTTTCTTTTATGAAATGGTTTGTCGTTGTGGCTGTAGTTTACAGTGGTGTAGAAATGCAATGTGTCAATGTGTTTCTTCGAGTTTGGTCAGCTTAATTTGTTGCATGAGAGGAGAAGAATGTTAGCTCTCAGTAAGATGCACAATATAAAATACATAATTTTTTACGTTTGAAGAATGTCTCAGATTTTTTTGTAAAGTCAGGTTTTAAATTAAATTATCTTTTTATTGTGAATGTTAAAAGCAAAGAGACACATTCATTGCGCAGCTTTTCATTCGGGTACTGTACATGACAAGGTGAATATTGTAAGTTGGATGACCTCCTCCCACTGATGACCTTTTAGAGCTCCCTCTGAAATACGGTTACAACCACCATTTATCTCAATTGTTTGTGTTTTCCGGTGATTGTTTGACTCTACAGTGGGAGGTAAAGTTGCTAGGCAGAGGTCCAGGCCAGAGCTCCGGCATCATCTTCCCTCTTGCGCAAGAGCAGCAGAACCTCAACTCTTTACTTACGTGGAGCAGAGGGTATCCACACATCTGAACACTCGCCTGCACAAAGGCCTGGCCTCAGGGCCCAGCCACAAACATGGAAGCTGACCTGTTTTGACCTCTCCTCCACTCTGGGTACCTGGGACTCGCTCCAATCAGCTGTGGGACCTTCCTGTTAGCACAGTCTGCCCGATCAGTGCGTCCGATGGCAAGTGAAGCACACAAACACGCCCCCACACTGACACATAGACTGTACACATAAACAAAAAGACACACTCAGACGTTATCCGGGCATAACATACTGTCTCATACAAACACAATCTGTCACACTCGGCATGTAGAGCATTACTCTGTCTGCATCTCCCACTCACATCTCGTCTTTCTCATGTGGGAACTGCATTAAATTGGTGAATATCTCCATCTTGTGGACATCTTTTTGAATGAAATGCAAAGAGAAAGGTATTCCTTGATTCTTTAAGCAATGGTCAACAACAAATTAGATTCCAATGGAGGCGTGAAGTCCAGTCACATGACTTGGACTCGAGTCAGACTCGTGTTATGAATTTTTTGACTTTAGATTCTTTAGAGTTGCAATTGGACTTGAACTTGAACAGAAATGTCTCAAGACTTCACTATAGGTCTCAAGCCCATTGGCTTGAAAAGTCTTGCCACTTCCACCAAAGTATTGAGTAACAAATACTCTGCAGCTCTCGCTCAATAGATCAGCATGCCAATTTTTATTTCATTGCAGGGATATGAGAATAATGTAACCATGAACTTGATGTCCTCATTGGTTCTTACTCAATTCGAAGTATCCCACCATATTAAAGTTTAATTAGAACATATTTCTTTTAACAGTCCTGCTGGGCACTTTCATCTAGAGAAATTGATCAGGAGGTCAATCCTTCAGACACTACTTAAAGTAGTAGCTTGATTTTTAAAAAGTAAATAAATAAAAAACACAGTGCAACACAAATCAACAATAAATGTGGCAGTTACATCAAGAATAAATGTGTCCGTTTATTGTACACATTCCACAATTAACGTCACAATAAGGACATTAATTATTGCAAAAAAAAAATAAAAAAATCCACATTGCATTGTGGGAATGGCGCGGCGTGACGTCAAGTATGCTTGTTTTCTTGAGCATGAGCAGCCATCTTTGTGAGCGCTCACGGAAATAGTTACATGGCGGGCCACCCGTGCGCTGTCTGGTCTTCCTGTTCAATACAGTCTGGGTAGTGTTCTCAACAATCAGTCTTGTATTTCTTTTTTTTTTAAATTCACTTTATTTACTGATCAGTACGCAGCAGCAACTATTCGACATGAAGCCACATTCTTCTTTGTGTCCTCCTTCGCTTCCTTTTGAGGTAATATTTTTATGCAGTGCCCCCTAGTGTGCTGACTGAGATACGACAGTAGGATAAAATTGTGACTTGATAACAAGATGACAGTTGTGTTGCTCTTTTCTTTTGTTTTCTTTTTTTTACTTAATGCCTTATGTTTTTGATACTCACAAGAAATGCCAAGTTTAAACTAAAATCTATTTATATTCATTTGATTTATTTGTATTTGTGTTTGAAATTGCCCTACTAGAAATGTTTGTCGACAAGAAAATGCAGTTCCTGCTTTATGTGTGAATTTAAGAAAAACCAATTGGTCGTTCATTATTAAGTGAAATGTCTCATTTTTTATTGTGTATTCATAATTGCTCTTTAACCAAACAAAAATATATTTTTTTCCGATTAAGTGATTATTCGATAGAATTATCAGTAGTATACTCAAATTCTAATTGCAACACTAGATGCAAATTCTCATTTGTGACAGGTCTGTTTAATGTAACTTCAAAAATAATAAAGTAAGCCATAGCATAGGATTTTCATACAATAACTGAAAACTTACGATATATTGGTTTCTAACTGACAAAAACTATCAAGCAATGTGATTCCGAAACCTAACAAATAACGTCATCCATTTTAGTCCGCTAGCACTGGCTGCTTCAGCAAAAAAGAGCTACCAATTGCTCAGATTCGTTTTCGTGGTTACGTAACACTTGTTGCTGGGCATATTTTGTGAGCCAAAAATAAATACAATTATTCACTATAAGAGTACTACTTTTTTTTTTTTTTTTTTTAATTTTTGAAAAATCGTTTTTAGACTAATCTCATCAAAAGTTACAAAGTATATTTACGGTTATGGTATCAGCTCGACACACTTGAAACCCCAGCTAGCCTGGCACTGTAAATTGTACATAATTGTTTTGCAAATGGAAAGCATCAGTAGAGGCTAGAGCCATGCCAAAATTAGGAGGTACGTTGCAGTAGAAAAGGGGCGCAAGCGATAGTTCCTTACTCTTATTCCTTATACTCATATACTCGTATACTCACATATTTATACTGGTGCATGTTTACACTGTATGTCTGTACAAGTGATCATTTCCAAGATATGCTTTGTCCACGACCCTGAACACCTTGCCAGGGTCAAAGTGGCGGAAAGGTGACTTTATCATGAATATCACTTTATTTTTGGTTGGTTAGACAGTGGCCTCCCTTGGATTTGCTTTTCGGATGAAGGCACAGGTAACCCCCACCGAATAGCGACACAGCACTTTCTCCAGTCTTTATTTTATTTTATTTTAAATATGCAACATCTGTGCCGGGAGAGCTTTCCAAAAAGCCTACTCCTCGGAGGATGTCTGCTCAAATTTGGGGGTGGGGGGCATTTGCTACAGCAAGGTTCTGCACGGATGTTAGTGTTCACAAAGTCATTGTGTCATTGGCTCTGTACCCAGGGAGGATTATTTTAAGGGAGCTTGGTGTGTTTTCATCTTGAAAATGACTGAGGTCACTTTATCAGCACGTGTCAATGTAACGGATGCTTGATGAAGGGAAATGGGTCTGCAGATTTCACCATTTTATTTTAAACAGCTCAAGTTATCGTAATAGGTGCGAAGATGGATGTACTCAAAATTATCAAATTTACAGTACCATTTAATGCAACTTGGCAGAAAGTCCCTTTAAGCACATTTTAACATTGAAATTCGACGCTATGCAACGCCTTAAACAAAGCCACTGCATGTATTCATAGGGGAGCATGAGCACAGTCACACAACAGTGTTTGGGCTGCGCTTTCAAAAAGAATGGGAATATTTTCCGAACAGAGATGCAATAACCTTAAGGCGGCTTGTCAATCAGATTATTCAACTGATTTGCAAACACGAGTCGAGACGAGGCTGCAGAGGGGCCAAAAAAAGAGATAAAAAGCCAACGCAGGGAGGAGGACATGCCGGAGCAGCCTAATGCATCGCTTACACAAAGATGTTCATATTTAATGCTCATCATTAAGGCAGGGCCGGAGCATGGAAGACGCTTCTGTTATTTTCCCACACCCCTTGAGCCAAGTCCTTGTGACAGCCCTCCACCGCATCCCGGCAAATTATCCGCATGAGCTGCGGCGAACAAAAACAGCCCAGTGCGGGGGAAGAGGGGCCCAGCCTCAGCTCCTCTCTTCTGATGGAGAGACTTGTCACTTTGCATCAGCTCCGGACGCCCCGAGCACATCAGCTGCAAGTGAGGAGAACAAGACCGCTCTTTGGGGAGAGAACAACACGGAGCGCGTGAAGGAGATACGAACACTGCAGAGATGAGAGGAGAGAAAATAATTTTAACCTTTGCCCTTTAACAAGCACTTTATTGGTTTTCTTTTGGTTACAGATACAGTTGTGCCTTGAATTGCGAGTTTAAAATTGAAATGAAAGGAAATTCTGTTAATCCCTTCCAGCCTGCCCTAAAACACCAACAATAGAATTTGTGAAGTGTTTGTGGAAAAATAGCACTCACTCTACACTACTGTACTTTAGAAAAACATACAATAATAACACAAATATCATTTAAGAAATAAACAGTTTGAACATAATGATTTACTAATTGTGAGGCTCCTTTTGGTTTGTATGCCTTAATAGAGCCATACGGACATACGCAAAAAAAAAACTCAAAACTCCTCAGTTAGCTGCAGTGATATTAGTCGTTTTTCGCAGAGGATAAACAATTTATGCCTGTGAGTATTGTTATATTTTCTGTCTGCATGTGCTCCTGCACCTTTTAGGTTCAAATATCTGTTGCTTAAAAGGTTATAACACTGGGTCATGGATGCTGTTTATTCTCCCGTGAATGGCCAGGCAAAAGAGGACGCCTATCAGAGTGGGGACAGAGCCCTGGAAAATTGGACCAGGAACCAGCTGACAAAGGAAATTAGCATTGCAAAGAGAAATTATGCAGAAAAGATGGAAAACCAGTATGCTGGTAACGACTCTGCGTCAGTCTGGCGTGGATTACAATCGTTAACCAACTACAGGCGACGATCTCTCTGTTTAAATACACACTGTGTAATTCTTTTTTTATGTTTAGTTTGACAGAAATCTTCAACTGGGTAGGGCAATAAATAGCTTGAAGGAAGCGATTTCCCTCTTTTTTTAAGAATTGTTCATTATCTGGCAGCACGGTGGGCAAATGGTTAGGACATCTGCCTCACAGTTCAGAGGTTATGGGTTCAAATACAGGCTCTGGCCTTCCTGTGTGGATTTTGTATGTTCTCCCCGTCCCTTTGTGGGTTTTGTCCAGGTACTCCAGTTTCCTCCCACATTCCAAAAACATGTATGGTAGGTTGCGGCACGACTGGTTAGCACATCAGCCTCACAGTTCTGAGAACCCGGGTTCAAATCTGGCCTCGCCTGTGTGGAGTTTGCATGTTCTCCTTGTGCCTGCGTGGGTTTTATCTTGGTATTCCGGTTTCCTCCCACATCCCCAAAACATGCATGGTAGGTTAATTGAAAACTCTAAATTGCCCGTAGGTGCAAATTTGTTTATATGTGCCCTGCGATTGGCTGGAGACCAGTTCAGGGTGTATCCCCGAAACCTGCCATCTCGGGTCTGAATGATTACAGGCCTGTCGCCCTGACATCTGTGGTCATAAAGTCCTCTTCTCCGAACGCCTTGTGCTGGACCACCTCAAGAGCGTCATAGGACCCATGCTGGACCACCTGCTGTTTGCCTACCAAGCAAACAGGTTTGTGGATGACACAGTCAACATGGGACTGTACTTCATCCTAGAACACCTACGTGAGAATCCTGTTTGTGCACTTCAGCTATGGGTTCAACACCATTCCCAAACTACTCTCGTCCAAGCTTCTCCAGCTCATAATCTCGTCTGCCATGTGCCAGTGGATTTACAGCTTCCTAATTGGCAGGACACAACAGGTGAGGCTGGGGGACACCGCCTCATCCACGTGCACCATCAGCATCGGGGCCCCCCAAAGATGTGTCCTCTCTCCACTACTCTTTTCTCTCTACACCTCTTCCAGCCCCTTTCCTCAGGTAGGGGCTATCGAACAATGCAAACTAAAACCAGCAGACATTCCAGCAGCTCAACCCTCAAGGTGAAATTCAATTTACTCTCTGCTCTCGATATTTTTTGTTGCACCATACCACACAGAGAACCACTCATGGCATGCAAGGAGAGATGTCAGAATATAGAGGCTTTCAATTGAGCTACGGTTAGGTGGGTGATCAGTGCTTTGCTCAAGTGCACCTCGACAGCCGTCGGGAAGACAGGTCTAGCATCTCTCCAAGTTGCCTTTTATATATGTCAGCTGCACATTTTTTTTTAACATAAATATAAAAGAAAAAAGAACAACCTTTAACAAGATAAAGTTGGTTGCATTTACACTTATACATTCCAACATTTGCTGAATACAAGAAAACATAAAACTTATTCAAAAGAGATAAAAATGGAATAGACGTAGAAGTTGTGTTAAAATAATGTACCGAATGTCCACTATCATAAAGTGAGTGAAAACTGAACACAGTTCCTGTGCTCGTGTAAGACAGAAACAGTTTTCTAGATGGCACTAAGCTTACAGTCAACCTGCTGTCAAACGGCACAAGCTCACTTTTCCTTCCAGTTGACAAAATGGATTCAAGTGGATGAATAATTCAACAAAATGCAACGAATGTAGATGATATTTTAGTGTTGTGAAGCTGTGCATAATAGAACGTCATCTGTCATTTTAGGCTACTTTACCCATGGAGTGCACAACATCACAATGGAGCTGCTGTATAAAATTTCTAATTAACATAAACAATTTTGCCTTAAAACCTTTTGTCAAATAAACAAAGAGCTAATATATATTGTTATTTACTGTTTTATACAATTGTCGTCTGCATGTTGAATATGATAACGATAAGGTCCTTTAGGCTACATATAAATATTTCGATGCTCATTTATGTCTGGCCCATCAAGATGTTTATTTTCTTCTACATGTAGACAAGAATCTATACGTATGGCAAACATTTAACCAGTTACATTTTGGATAGAATGATGAAAAAATGATGAAGACACTTTGGCCTCTGAGCGCTGTTATTTACATGTTAAATTTATGATAAAGAAACAAGAGGAAAAGAGAATGTTTCCGAAAAACATAATCAATCGACTTTCTTTTCAAATTACTATTGAGTCACCAACCATATACAGTGTGTCCCCCTTAATTCCCCAGACAGAATAAAGTTTTATTGATACTTCAGGTAAAATGTGGGGTACATCGCAGGGCACAACCAGGCACACTCACATTCACACCAAGGGCCATTATGAGTCTCAATTGACCTAACATAAGAGCGGCTGTGGATCAGTTGGAAGAATGGATGAGTGACCGAAGAGTCGCTGGTTCAAACTGTTTGCATGTCCTTGAGTAAGACACTGAACCTTAATTTGCTCCCAATGAGCATGGCAGCAGCTGCCCATTGGTGTGTGAATGGGTGAATGCGAGACTATAAGTGCAGTCCATTTACTATAACATGCATATTTTTTGAATTTGGGAGGAAGATGGAGTAGCCTTCCCGGATAAAACCCACACAAGCACGGGGAAAACATGCAAATGCCACACAGAAAAGCCTGAGCTGGGATACGAAGTTAGAACCTCAGAAGGTTAGGGAGCAGATGTGCAAACATCCACACCCACATTCTATAACACGAAACTCACAAATTTTTATATTAAAACTCAATTTGAGAAAATATGTGTTGTTACTATGCTTCTGTACCTAAGGGCAGAAGCTCTACTCTCTGTTTGTACAGATGCTCAGCGAAAGAAGCGGAATGTTCTCTCGATTTGAGGTGTATTTTTCAACATTCTATGGAAATCATTAATGCATTTTCTGTTTCTCTTTTTCAGAGTGAGAATGGGGGAGCTGAAGATGAGAAGTTAAATGGCCGGAATTGAAAGCTTTACAGAACCGTGGTAGCTATTTCCATTGCATTGTTTTGGCTGATTGAGACATACTTCTATAGAGCACATGATAATGCAGAACTGCACAAGCATTAGTTACTTCAAGTAATTACATTCTCTTCTTTTTCAAACGTTTTGAAATGTAAATTACACAAACAATGTGACATGTGATGTTAATTGTAGAGGTTGTTGAATAGAGTTGGGGCTCTCCCTACTGGCCGTTGCTAAAACTTGCAGGACCTGCAATCTATTTTTTTAAGAATGGTGGTGGGGGGGGGGGTTCCCACCTGTATAGAAAAGTACAGGCGTCTTGTGGCCTCCTTCTCAAGGATGTTTTCTGGCGGCCAAGGAGACTGGAGAAAAATTGAGCATCACCAAAATAAACCTGTCTTGCAAGATGCATGCACAGCAAGCCTAAATTGGCCTATTTAAAGGAATAACCATATACAGCCTTTGAATAATATTGACTTGAAAAGTATGCTGAGGTCAAGGAGAGCCAGCTAGATCGAGTGATAACTGGCATGAGACTGATGGTTCCTTTTTGGACTTACGCAAGTGCATGTAAAAAGTCTCAGGCTATTTTATTCAGGGTTTGGAAAAACTAAACATTAGGGTGGTGAAGCAGAAAACACTATTCATTAATATATGGTCATGTCTAATGGTGTGCAACATGCAACTTTAAATGCTCAATTTGTGTTTAACAATAGTAGTGTATTTCGATTTTTTTTAAATACAGTTTATGTACTGTTTTTATATTATGTGATATTATTACTGTCGATACAAAATATAAGATGCAATTTACTATTCTTGCCTATTTTTTGCCTTGTTATGAGCAGTCATTTCAGTTAGAACCACTGGGTGGTGGCAGTGAACGTCACAATATTAAAAAAGAAAACAAAAAAAGGCTATATGCTTGCTTCAAGCTTTTTATTGTCTCTCCTCGTTGAATTTGACTGTTTAACTAAACATAAAATTAAGTGAATTACAGGCTGTGTATTTAACCAAAGCACGTAACTGTCTTAGAAACGTTCGCTAGGTTAATGCTGATACGTAATGTGAAATGCCATAGACAGGCTAACAAAACCAGCATAAACCCTAAAACAATGGATATTTGAACACAATCTGTGCAGTAGCACATGTAGACAGATCATTTAATAATTCTCCCCGACACGACTAATATTACTGAAGCTTAGTCTTCTTCGTGTGCCACCATCAAATCTGTGTTTTATTTGTACAGTATGTATTACAGTGAACACCTGCTATTAGCGGGGGAGAGGAACTGACCCTTGCCAGGAACAGCGAAAATCTGCGAACAATTGTTGCCACCCCGCAAAAAAAAAGGGGTTTGTAATTAGGTATAGATGCCAATGGCGGCAAAGCGCATAAAACGGAGAGGGTTATAAGGCAGCACTGCTGTGCATCTAACCTGGACACGATCATGAACCCATGTTATATAAACAACTGTATTCAGTAGTTAAATTACTCAACACAACAAACTACCTTCATAAGAGGCTCAACAAGATTATTAGATAGCGTGCTAGCCTAACGAACACGCTAGCACAAACTGATGTGACATCGCACACGAGCAAACAAATATCCGGATGAGTCCACTTTATAGTTTAGCATTAAGTCATTAAACTCACCTTTTGGAATGTACACACAATAATAATATGAGGGAATACTGGCATATCCAATGTACTATTATTGTGAGTTATTGTGTAGCATCTTCATTGTGTGTTGCTGATCTATATTGTTACAAGCTCTTACGATCACAAAAATAACATGTTTGGGAGGTGGATGAAAATATGACACCAGTGGAGTGCTGAATCGTCCTAGTGCATGTGTGGTTTGGAAGGGAAATATGAAATAAATCCTTTGAACTCAAGATGGAAATGGCAGATGAAGAGAAGTACTGTTGAAAAGTGATTTCTCAATGCGTAACAGACTGTGATTTAGATCTCATGCTTTAAAAATTAAAACCGGTGTCCATATAGTTGATATGGCTAAAAATATGTAAACCTTTCCATACGCTGCTTGAGTATTTATTGAACACATAGAATATTTGCTGCTTGTCTGTCTGAATCATTGCTGTCTTGCCGCAAAATCAATTGCGTACAGCCGAGCACGCTATCCATATTCATGCGATATTTGCCTGAAGGCATTGGTGTCTACTAAAAATAGCAGATTGAGAGAAAGGGTCTCACAGTGTGTTTCCTAACATGCATGAGCCTTGTCTCCGTTATTGGTTGTGCACGCGTGCCTCGATGAGGAGAACATACACTTGTGAGTAATTACACTGGCACTTAATAAACTACAGTAGGTATGCAAGGTGCATCCTTTAATTTAGCTCCTATATCCAAGGTGAAGGTGTGTGTCATAACACAGCCCCTTTTGTGTACATTAGTTTTTAATAATTGAAGTGTTTAGAGTTACCAGACAGAAATATGAACGTTCAAATATTGGTTCTATTTTGTTTCCTCGGATAAAAAGGTTTCAATTGAAACTGAGTTTAAAAAATAACTAAATAAATGATGCACCAGCAGGTGGCAGCACACACCAAGCTTCATTTGGTTGTTTCCCTCCAGTCTGAAGCCATTAAAAAGCTGCGTTTTTGCCATTTCAAATCATTTAATAAGTAAGCTTATCCGATACGCACACAAATCGAGTATACGATAATAGTTTATTTACAGGAGCCTTTCTAAACACTCAAGGTAAGCATACAAAACAAGGGAACATTTTCTTTTTTGTTTTAATTTCAAATAATTGAACTTGCCAAGAACAGAAGATGAATGTGATTAATGAGTGAATTAAACAGTAAACATACGCAGCCTTAGGTGACACATTTCCGTCTTACTCCTTCTAAAATTGTCTTTATAAAGATATGATTTCTGAGACACTAGTTGGTGTCCAATTTGTTCAGATTTCGACACAAGTTGTTCCGTTAGGAAGTAATAGACACACAAATAACAAGATTCAGGGTCAAACGCTCCCTTTTATAAAGCCTTTATTAATTGTACAGACAATTTCCAAGTAACATTTTAACATTTTTCATTTCATTCAGAAGTAAAATACATTAAAAACAATAAAACAGTCAAGTTTAACACCAAATGTGCTGGTGCTGTAGTTGAATGTGAGTCAACTTACGTCATATTAAAAGTACTGTTGTCTATTATTATCGTTGTCTTTTCAAATTCTTTTTGTAACACCCAAAGACAAAAATATTATTATTCATTATTTTGTACAGCCATAACTATTGTAGGTTGCGGCTCTTTTTCATTATGAGTTGTAACCTAAATTGCGCCGTATGATTGCCTTTTCCTCAGTTGCATCCAATCGACAAAATTCTACAGTCGTTCCTGCGTTACAATCACTGAAACGCAACAAACATTCTCTGTCATGTTCTTGGAAACTATTCTCAGGCAGATACTTGACGCAATGATTTCCCCGGCCCTTCAATGGAGTGTCTCCATGAGTATGCAAGCCTGCATTAATGTGGCAAAGGTGCAGGTCATTTCCTTCTTTTCCTTTTTAAAGCATGTGAAGTCGTGGCGGAGCCTGAGGCAGTGCTCTTGATTCTCTCAAAACCGGACATGGAAACTGTGACAGTGAGGTGTGTGAGCCAGAGTGAATAAGGCGGGGGTCGTGCGGGTGTGTAGCAACCAAGAAAGACCATCAACTCGATAGATAAATAGATCATTTATTTATCCTTTATCGAAATGATTCTGTAATATCAATTTTGAACACTTTTCTTTTCAACACAAAGTACCATTAGCAAAGATGTTGCTATTAACGTGAGTGTGACTTCACCTCCATATTCAACACATCCAGCAAAGGGCAGGACTCTGAGTCAACATTAAAATTGACTCGCCGGGCACATGGAGCCTGCTGCATGCAGGAGATTACATTTACGGGCAATTAGTGAGATTGACGCATATCAGATATCGTGTGTTGTTTACACCAGCCAAACAAGACAGCTGGACCTCTCTGCTACACATGATCCCGTTGTGACATAAGTTTCACAGACCCTCTTACGACAGTCTTGTGTTTGATTGTAGTTATGAGTGTGCTTCTTACTAATGTCAGTAGTAGTAACAGAACATTAGATCAGTGATTCACAACCAGTGTGTAATGTGCCACGGGAAATTATCCAATTGTACTGAATTCGTCCAAATTATTTATTTACTACCAAGTATATTGTTTGTCATTTATCTCTGCCAGCAAAGTATAGAGACAGAAAGAACAATTACGTAAATGCTCTTTCACAAGATAGCAGAATGTACAATTAAGTTTAGCCATTAATACAACAGAATAATAGCTATGTGTTCATCTAAACAGGTCCAGAACTCCCACTTAATACAGTAAGTAATTTTGTGAGTAATTTGAGATGAGATTATCATTATTTCGGTAAATACAGTATTTTTTTGTGACATTTTTGCTAGGTGGTGTGCTGTGAGATTTTTCGAATGTAAAATCTCTTCCTTGGCTCAATACTGGTTGGGCAAGTTTGCAGTAGATGAATTAACATGCAAAACCTGTCCACAGAATCACTGCATTTATGCAGGCATAGATCTGTATGAACATTTGAACATGCATCCTTGCCGAGTGCTGTAACACAGACATGTACCAACACTTGCAATGTCACATGGTGAGTAACAGGGGTCCTGCTGACATCTCAATTCGCTGCATGATCCTAAGATTTCCTGCTGCTTAGAACCTTCAATCAGTAATTCAACAACTGCCTTGATATGACAAAAACAGTGACTCTTAAACTAAAAGTTTGAGAAAGTAATGAATTCACAATCAATGTCGACTACTTGTTAGAGAGCATGTCATCATGTGATTACTTTGTGGAAAATTGAAGTTCAAACACCTCAAAAGTTGTAATATTTGGGACCCAGACAGAATTTTCTGAAAAATGCACCTCAAAAGTCACAGCCATCATGTGAGACATCAACATATCGCACGAGACAACATCAAAGGATTTACCCGGCAGTGTGTGTTGCCTTTCGGGGGTCTTTTTGTGACTTTTTTTGCAACGTAGCTTCAAAAAGATCTTTTACGCTGTGGGTGTTAAATGGAAAAAGAAGGAGAAGACGAATATACACCGGAAGTTACGTGAAATGGGCAGACTCTCGTTGAAAGCAGTTAGACTCCAGTGGAGTGTGTAGCATTACATAAGCGTTTCACTGCCGTGACGGCCAGAGATGATGCGGCTTTGAGCCACAGGGTTGAGTGAGCATTATGCAGATGTAGACACTGTAGAACAGGGAAGACAAGCCAGGCAATTGCCTTGGGACCCGAGCTGAAGGGGACCCTGAGAGACAGCTGACATTGGCCCGTAGCCATGACAAAATAATGGCACTGCAATGACAAAGTGTCAAAACTCCCCCACTTAGGGCCCCATACTAGCTATTGCTGGCTTGTGACTAGTAGGGGTCCTCGAGAGATGGCTGATATTGTTCCATATCAACGCCATGCATTTTCTTTTCTTTCCTGTGGCCCCAGGGGTTTCTAGAAACGTCCTTAGTAGAGATGGTGACAGCCAGAAAGTGGAGTCTCCCATTTAACTTCATCTTCTGATGCTTCCTGCTATCTAGCTAGCTGTCGACTGAGTCGTGTTTCATTGTCCATTTATAGTTATTACAGTAAAGTGGTACCTCGACTTACGACTGGCCCAACTTACAAGTTTATGAAGATGGGAACCATTGCGGAGCTGATTGTTTTTTCTTTTTTTTCTTTTTCTTTGTGTTCCGAGCAGTTGAGTTACAACCGTTAGATCTTGTCAGTAGAGTTCACAACATAAAAAACTGGCACTTGCTTCAGGCTTTTTAAATAAAAATTCTACTTGAACTAGGAAATGTATTGGTGAATTTGTGGCTCAATCCCCTGTTGTGAACTTTGCCGTTCAGCTCCTCGTAAGAGAACAGCGAGTTGTGCAAAAAGCACTGAGACATTGAACAGTTGACCATGCTTTCAAAAGTTTATGGAAGGAAAAAATTAAGTTCACCCGTAAAGGTTATTGTGCATTTCGGGTTCATCATGAGATTTTACCTGAAGGCTAACAATCCCAAACTTTTTTTTGAGTAGTATACAGTAATTAAAACTGGCCACACTTCTCAAAAATACAAATATAAAATCTGCATCCATGGCGATTTTCCAGCCAAATCTGTCCTTCACATATTGTCAGTGCAACATGAAAAGTGATATCTATTACATTTATTCATCCATTCATTCGTTTTCCATACCGCTTATCCTCACTCGGGTCGCGGGCGTGCTGGAGCCTATCCCTGCTAAGTCCGGGCAAGAGGCGGGGTACACCCTAAAGTGGTTGCCAGCCAATCGCAGGGCACATATAAACAAACAACCATTCGCACTCACATTCACAGCTACGGTTAATTTGCAGTCTTCAAACAACCTACCACGCATGTTTTTGGGATGTGGGAGGAAACTGGAGTACCCGGAGAAAAGCCACGCAGGCACGGGGAGAACATGCAAACTCCACATGGGCGAGGCCAGATTTGAACCCCGCTCCTCAGAACTGTGAGGCAGATGTGCTAACCAGTCGTCCACCGTGCCGTATCTATTACATGTAGTTATTGATTATTTTGAACATGAGCATTTAGTCATGAATAAGAAATCAATTGCGTGGCTTGGAAAATTTGATATCTACGTTTGTATTTGATGTTAAAGTATAGTTCGTTTGATTAGATTTTGATTGTTATGGGCAATATCACACTGAAATTTACTTTGTTCTGTATCAGGTGCTTGGCCTGTCCACAAGACTGGTAAACAAAATCTTCATTTAGCTCAGCTGAACACCATGGCCAGAGGCCTGGGATAATTTTGTCATCCCTGTTATACATGTTATGTTATTTTTACAGCTATTTTGGATAGTAAAAACTTAATGATGTGCAGTATCAACAAAATCCTGAACCTGTGGCAAATGTTACCTTTTTTTTAGCATTAGTAACTGTGTTTCTACAACTTAATCTGTTGATAAATAATCCTAGATAATATTTAGTCTCAGTCATTTAAATGGACGAGACAAGTCACGTACACATTTATTACTAAAACTAAAAGAGTGAAAATCAGCTAATATTTTTCATTTTGCAATTTGTTCCTGAGAAATTGGGAAATGCCTCTGACCTTCACCCTACAACTCACAGGTTCTTTTTTTAATGTTGTTACACGATTACAACAACTGTGGACACTGATTTTCAATGAGTCCAAAGAAAATGGAAACATTCTGTAATATATACTTGTTCTATTACAACCAAGTATGTTTTTACATTTTTCCTTTCAGGAGCATAAAAGTGTTTTAGTATATAATGAAAACAACTTATTTGACAGATGTTTATGTAACCTAAATATATTTGCATGGACATCAGTGTTTTGAAATATTTTATTGAGAACATCCATGTCCAAACGTACAAATTAGTAAATGCAATAATGACTTCCTTCAATGAACAGATACTTACGAGTCACAAATCTTGTTCATGTTCTTCAGTTTGCAACAATACGTGGCAAGTTAAACTATGTTTTGTGTGTGAATAAGTAAAAGTACTACAATTAAAAAGTGGTTGCACGATGTACTGACAGCTGGCGTTGGATGGGAAGTAGTACTAACACTTCAATTACCCAGACAAGAGCAGCCTGGATCAACGTATGCGTCAAATAAAAGCATCTCATACATGAAAGGCAGGATCTCCATGGTTTCCCCTGAAGCCGGGCCTTGTTGCCATGGAATTGGGGTGAAGGGAAAAACACAGACAGACTCCTGATGAGATGTTATTAGCCTCCACTTTGACATGACGTTAAAACCCAATGAACGACCATCACTGTCACGTTGATCAGTGGGCTTTTCGTGCACTGCAAAACCAGAGTTGCATGAGTTCAAGCGTCACGACTCTGTTTACACAAGTGTGATTAAATGAGAGGAGGTCCGGGTCCACCTGTGCGTGGTTGTTATGTACCAAACAGATCACAGTTTGGCTCAGCTCAATGAAGTGCCTGAAGGGAATGGGAGGGTGGAGCTCCACAAGGCAGGTGTACAGATTATACAATTGTGGTCAAAGCCCTAGAGATTAGAGTAAATTTCAGTAAATGTTTACATTAAAACTTGTCACGTGACCTTAAAATTGCAGCATTGAAATCGTGCCCCCGTGATGAACTCAGATCACCTTCTGCTGAGCAGGATAATCAGTACAAAAAATAGATGGATGGATGGAATTCTCCAAATGTGGGAATCTGTGATTTGTTTCTTGGTAGCATTTTTGTTTTGCTTTATGTTGTTTTGTTTTTTCCATTCTGTTGGCCAGCAGTGGCTGAGTGGTTAAGAAAAGCACCCTTGGGCACCCCGGTTTACACTCATTGCTGTGGTGTCCTTGAGCAAAAACGCCTTTTCTTCTGGTGTTAACTACAGTGATGGGTTAAATGCAAAGGACACATTTTTCAGTAAAATGTCTGTGAAAAAAATATATTTCTTCCTCTCTTGGTTCAAATTAAATATTTCAAGTTATCGACAAATTGTTCACACATACATGTATGCTGCTTCAGGCATTTATTTGCTCCTTTGTCTCAAGAGTCTGACATCAATACCGTTTGATCGCATTTCACTGAAATTGACATTCTAAGAGAGATTTTGATGATATTAATGTCTCAGTCATACACAGTTTCGTCTCCAGAGATGTACTCAATCTGACTTGTGACGCACTTCTCCTAATACTGTACTGTGTGGTTGTTTACATTGCTTGTGCTAATCACCAAAGCGGAACATGTTTGCCATTTGGAAGGGGGAGCAATAAAAAATGATCTCATGGCCCTAAAACAACTCACAGCACACAACGGTGACATCACGGTATATTGTGTCCCCTCCTAATTAGGTCAAAAATATGGAGCACTTGATGTACTCGTTTCTGTACGTATTCATAATGTTCATCTATTGTATTGATCAGCTGTTGTACATCCAGTGACTGTCACTACTTGACCAGTCAACATTGGTGCCCCAGTGGCATCGTGGTAACGACTCATGGTTCTCAAGCTTTTATCAACCCAAATGTCAAACAGCTTGCCTTGAGAACAAAGATTGAACTGATTTAATCGGTTCTATGTGTTTACACTGACGTTTTATGTGCCGTGTTTAGAGAACCTGGTAAAACATAAGACCCGATAATTGAGCCAGTGTGACCACAGTCGTTTACATTGGAAAGTGGACGTGAGATATTTCTAGGGGAGGAGCCAAGTTTGTTGATCTCAGCATGAAAACATCACTGTGTTTTCTAGCAACCAGAGATTTGGCACAAATAGCAAGTCTGACATTTCAAAATACATCCATAAAATGTTCTAAATGTAGTTGTTTTCTTTTTTCCAGCTAATTACTTTGTAAATATGCATTAGTGATGGCAAAGGCATCCAGGTAACTGAAGGTAACCAAGCAACTATTTTCAGGCGCTCAAGAGTAACCCAGTGCACTTCCCCTTTTGTGCATTTACATTTATGACGCACAGATGTTTCCTGAAGATAATAGAATATCACTTCTCATGATCAGGTTTAAGTACCACACGTTTCCATGTTGATACTGTATATACAGACTTAGGTGTTTATGTCTGAATATTGCTATGTTTTTGTACTTCATAAAACCTTTTTTTAAACCCACAGTAAATTATATTAAATATCCCACAATTTACATTACTTTAATTTGGTCTAACAGTCTGTTGCAGGATGCTGGTCAACCTCCAGTTTTGACTGAGTAGATCATGGGAAATACTTGAATGTATGCATAAAATATATCCATCAATTATATGTAGTCCATATAGGCAGACAATTTTAACATTTTTAACATTATACACGTGTAAAGGCGGGATTCATTGACAGCTGAGGCTGGCTTCAAAACATGGAAACATTTAAATCCGGTAAAAATGTATATGGCACACTGGCCAGCCTCAACTAGTTGACCGCTCCGGCAACCTACACTTTTGAAGGAGAGCTTGTTTTTTTAAATTCTGTATGAAATAAATCCAACCATCCATCAAGTTTCCGAACTGCTTTTGCTCACTAGGGTCATGGGTGTGCTGGCGCCTTTCTTAGCTAACTTCGGGGGAGAGACGGGGTACACCCTGAACTGGTCGCCAGCCAATTGCAGGGCACATAGAAATAAACAACCATTCACAATCACATTCACACCTACGGACAATTTAGAGTCTTCAATGAATCTACCACGCATGTTTTGGGAATGTGGGAGGAAACCGGAGTACCCGGAGAAAACCTACACAGGCACGCGGAGAACATGCAAACTCCACACAGGCGAGGCCAGATTTGAACCCGGGTCCTCAGAACTGTGAGGCAGATGTGCTAAACAGTCATCTGAAATAATTTGAGTAAAAATACATTTTATCTGAATACTGTGCTTACAGTGTATGTCCGAATGCATGTTTGGAGTTCCATCAATAAAAAACGGGGTTTTGCCTGCAGTTTTTCATGCCACGGCATCACTTTAACATAGACATATTCTGACAGACGAGCAGAGAAACAAAAACAAATGATACAAATGAAATATACGACTCAACATTAGACCTTTACGATGAATGTTATTGGAGTTGTGGGAGCACTGCGCTTTCCCGCCCACTGCCACCATATCTGAAGCGGAATCGCTCATCTCATTCATCTTCTTTTCCTACGCCTTTTCCCACTAAACTGCAGAGTCGACTGCCCTTTCCTTTAACCTCCAGGAACTCCTGTGCTGAGCATCCTCTGCTTTCATTTTTAAGTGGAGCAAATCCTGACGCTCCTTGCAGTTGTAGGTGGAAAAAAAAGTCCACTGGTCCGTATTTTTCAAGCTCTACATACATTTGACAGTTTTCTGGAAGTCTCTTACGTGTGGCGGGATATATTGTAAAATCTCAAGTGCAATATGGTGATTCATCCTTCCAAGAAGCTGGACTTACGACAGCCTCTGAAGTGCGGAAGAGAAAATGCGCTGAAGTTGACGACAGAATGCACGCAAGGCCAAGTTTGAAAGGGAGTGCCCACATTTTAGGGTTGCTCCACCCAGGGTGCATATGTGGCAAGAAGGTTGACGGAAGGATCGATACAGCCAGAAAAGCGCGTAGCTGCATAATTATTTTCACTTACCCACATGGGAGAATATGGCCGATGGTATTTCGTGGCTTAGAATTTCACCATAGAAGTACCGGTATTCTGCATCTAGATCTGAGTTTAATGTACAATAAATATTTTCGACATTACTGAAACCTACAGCCACAATAATGAATACAAAGTCATTTACAGTTCATCTCTGTATCAAAACTGAACATCATTTGAAAAGGCATAAATTATGATACAGCTCTGATCATAATCAGAATCATCTTTATTTGCCAAGTATGTCCAAAAAACACACAAGGAATTTGTCTCCGGTAGTGGGAGCCGCTCTCGTACGACAACAGTCAATTGACAGAGAACACTTTTGAGACATAAATACATTGACAAAAACAGTCACTGAGCAATAAAGGGTTGCTAGTTATCTGGTAATGCCATGCTATTTACAATAGTGCAAAAAGATGCAGAGTCTTCTAGCACTTCGAGCAGTTTGAATGACTAATATAGCAATAATTCGGTGCAATGACCATTGTGCAAAGGGCGCCGAGACTTCAAGGAATGTATGCAGTTTAAAGTGACTAGTCATGCGATAATCTGGGACAATGTTGATTGTGCAAATGTTGCAGATACTCCTCAGTCAGTGTGCAAATGGGGCAGATGCTACTCTGGCATGAGTGGGCAGTATTGGTCAACAACAGATATGAAAAGAGTGCAGCGTGGCGAGACTACTACAGTGAGAGCACGAGTAATGTATAATTGGCCCGACAGAAATGTGACAACAAACTCAAGACAAAAAAAATGGCAGCATGTTGCAATGCAATCGTAGGTTAGCTGTTTAAGAAGTTGATTGCAAGAGGGGAGAAGCTGTCTGCTAGTTCTAGTTTTCATTGATCGGTAGCGCCTACCTGAGGGAAGGTGACTGGGATGTGGAGGGTCCGAGAGGATTTTGCACGCTCTTGTCTTAGTTCTGGCAGCGTGCAGGTCCTCAAGGGTGGCTAGAGGGGTACCGACAATCTTTTCAGCAGTTTGGATTGCTTCTGGATCTCATTAAATTGTGTAGCTCGACTGAGTGGTTACCAGTTTCCAACTTATTAAGGAAAGTGATGCCGTCACCTTAAATTAACTTTGGTAATTTAATTTTAATTTGTGACCCTGAACAGAATAACGGGTAGAAGATGACAGATTGTGTAAGTGTGCCTACTGTTGTAGCCAGTGAGTGTATTTTCAATATACATTCTTTTCCCAACTAAGGTAATTCAAAGTTAAAGGTAGTCTGCTACACATTGCTTCGACCTTTCCTATTGACAGCCTGGCCCGTGAGCCTAATGCAGCTGTAGCCGACGGGCTAAAAGCAACGTGCCTGCTTCTTTCAAAGTGTAAATCAGGAAAATCAGGAAATTCCTCAGATACTATCAGTGGTCGAGCAGCAAGGTGAATCACACTTAATTTATTGTTTATTGTAGGTATTTCGCAGCTGTGTCAACACTCAGCACAGAAGTGTCCAACAGGATCTGCCTCCACAGAAGACCTGAAAACATCCTGTGCAAAGAGCTATTGTTGAGAAATACATGCTGTTGGTTTGTATGAGCTGTATTTTCTTTTCTTTGTCAGTTACGTGCTTCACATATTAATTGCAGTATTCAAAAGCTGGTTTATCGAGCCATGTCTGCAGAAAGACAAGCCATTATTTCCATCATAATGGCTGAGGCTGGATTGTGTCTCTTTGTGGCTGCATGAATGATTGGTTCAGATTGAAAGTGGATCATAACGAGGTATATTTGTCCTTTTCCCAAATGCATAATCCAAAGTATCAAATCTACAATTAAATATTTGCATTACAAATTATGGATCATTATAGTCTTTCAATAATCACATTATGCTGTGTCATTACCAAGTGATGTCAGTTCTCTGTCAAAGCATTTCCGAGCCTTGCGGGAAACCTATTAAACATTAACCAGCAGCTATAGTGGCACCTTCTAAGCCTGCACTTTATTGCTGCTGGCTGCATGATATGTTTGGAGTGTACATTAGGCTCTGTGGCTCTGCTCAGTTGTTCAAACGAAAGGTACCATGTGTGTCTATATTGCAATGAAATACACTCAATTCCTCTGAATATAGCGTCATCGAAAAAGAACAACCATATTTCATACTGTACACAAAGCCTTATAAAAAGCCCAGTTTAATTTTAGGTTCCAGGTGCAATATTACTTAATATTAGCAAATTATATTATTGTAGTTTGTGAAATCTAAGAGAAAATGTGTCTTGCAGCTGCGGTATCTGTTAGAGTCTAATTCAGGTGGCATGCTACTTTCTTCGTATTCGGGTTGCTAAGGTTTTTTTACAGTACTATGTCTTTATTACAGCCAGGACAATATGCAGGTAAAAACCCCCATTTGTTTACGGTGTTAAACCCAAAATGCATAAGCAAGGGGGGGGGGGGAACTGCCCTCAGAGGTTACTGCTTTCTAGTGATATTTTCAACTGGCTTAGGAAGAAACATGAGATGATTGTTTTCTCACACCGGCTGATTCAGAAGCCATTTTAGCACAGCTAAACATGAAAGCAGACATGCAGTTATGTTTTTAAAATTATTTTGATGGAAATTTAGGGAAATGCTTTTCTTTGTTGGCTCTGTCTTTGTTTATTAGCTGATGACATTTGACCTCTAAAACTAAAACTGTACTACTCATCATTTGTAGTGTTTGCCTAATTAATGAGGTTTTCAAGAAACAACACTGAATTGAATGTAAACCAAGTTCGGGTTGCCTTAATTTATTCATTAAAAAAATCTTATCACAAAAAAAAGAAAAGAAATAATACCTTAATAACATACTTGGAAGTACTAATGGCTTAAGCTGACAATGGTACTAAGAGGCAGATCACTGCTACCCAGCAGATAGTCTCTTTTGAGGGTGGACATTTTGTTGACCACTTTGAAGTGAAGGGAGCGCATATTCAGGTCTTCCTCTGAGATGCCATCGAAAAAGAAATCTTCATTGAAGATGGGATTGCGGCTTTTTCGGATGACGGTGCTGCGCTGCTTCTGGACTTTCCCCGGAGCCATTGAGATGCTGACACTGCAGTTAATAATCTTGGGGTCTACGGACAGAGGGTACAGCCCCTCTGCACTGATCAGTCGGACCCTCAGTCTTTGGTTGTCTGGGCAGTACTCTGCGGAGAGTCTCAGGCAGCCGTCCTTCCCTATCGGCACAATTTTTTCTTTCATGACCCGCTCCCTGTGCAGGGTCAAATCCATGGGGAAGATAGTTGGGGGTGCCAGGCTATAACAGCTGGGGAGGCCCTCAGCTAAGCCCTCTGACGTCCTCCTCATCACGTTGGGACTGTTGTCAGTCGAGCTGCCTTCATCTGTGGAGAGGGAATTATTCCTGGACACCATGGCCTTCCTTATGTTCTTCGATAGCAACAGTTCATGGCTCAGTGCCTTGAAGAGTGACGACTTGGTGGGGCATCTGGTCAGAAGGGGCGAACTGAAAGGAGACGACTCGGTAGAGGAGGTATCGCTGTCCAGAGCCCCCTGCCAGTTGACATTGTGTCCTCTCGGGGAAAGTCTGGATGTGAGACTGTTGAGACTAACGGAGGAAGGCGACGACAAGGAGGGTGAGGTGACTTTAGAGCAGGTGGCGGATCGGCTCCTGGGCAGCAGCAGGGGAGAGGAACTTGGATCGGAGTGGAAAAGGGACTCCTTCCTCCTGGTGTGTGGGCTCTCCAGTAAGGTGCAGAAGCCGTAGCAGGTCTGAGCTTTGGCCAAATGGGGGAGGGACAAGGCAGCCTGGCTTTGAGGATCAGCGTTTGTTGTCTCCTCATCACTGCAGCCATCACAGGGGCCCTCATCCACGCTCTCCACCTGGATAATATGCGGGTTCAGGAGCTCATGATGCACCACCTCAACCTTTTCGCAGAGGTTCGCTTTGGCAACACGAACAGCTCGGCTGTGGTCCGTATTCTTTAGGTCCGGCGGGGAAGGAATGGTTGGCGGGATGCAGAACTCTGGGATGTTGTCAGGGGTGATGACATTAGGGAAGAGGGAAATTCTTTTGTGTTTGTTCGATTTTTCCCCGAACATGATGTCACCGATCTTGAAGCTGAATTCTGATGATGACATGGGCAGGATGGAGCTCTCCATTGACACACAGATCTTCTCCACCACCCACATAGATGTGCTAGCAGAATTCTGGAAAGCCTCTACAATCAAAAGAATACCTGTCAGCATACGATTGATATCAAAATAAAATGCAGTACATTATCTAAAATTAAAAACTTTGTGGAAATATTGCCTTACCTTGTTTTATTAAGATACAGATTTCCCTGGGCAGGATTGAGCAAAGGCTCCAGATAAAAGGTCAAAGTGTAGTGAGAGATCTGCAGACGGCGATTTTGAACCTCTGGGTCTGTTTGAGGGAGGCAGACAAGTTAAATCAAGCAAGTGAATGTAAAACACACCCCCTGCACTCTTCCGGCTGGATCCTCCCTCTGTCCTCGGCCCCCGGTTGCCATGGAAACTTCCGGAAGCACAACAGAGCTCCTGTTTTGGCTCTTGTTTGTTTCACAAATATTATAATTTGACATTGTGTACAGTGTAAAATCATGACTACATGAATAAGTGGGATGATTTTGAAATGTGTTTGAGAAGATACAACTCTGTAGTCCAAACCGGACTTTGGATGACCTTATACTGATTTAAAGAGTCAACATCTTCTTCGGCTGAAGCACCCTGTGGAGATTCCCCCCCCCTCCTCCACCCCACCCCACACCCTTTGAGGATGTGTTTGTTTGGAATTCAATGAAGAAATGTGACATTGACTAAATCCTCATGGAGCTACAAAAAAAAAAAAAAAAAAAGATAACCAAAAGATTAGAAGAAGCTCACAGTATGATAGAGTCCAGTTCTAAATTACCTGTTGGCATTGCTGACCTACAATCAGTCCCCCTCTTACAATTTCAAAAAATGTTTCATTAATGGAAGAGTTTAAAATTAATCATGTTTGTCAATATTACTTTAAAAAAGGAAAATGATGTGCACAACAAAAAACATACAGCAGAGTGTAAATTGAATTTCCTCTTGAGTAGTACAATGAAAAATATTGTGTACTGTGTATTCAGTGACTCCCAACCAGTGTGCTGAGGCGACCAGTTCAGGGTGCACTCCGCCTCTCGCCCGAAGAGAGCTGGGATAGGCTCCAGCAAACCCGCGACCCTCGTGAGGAGAAGCGGTACAGAAAATGGATGGATGGAGTCACTGGGCTATACTGTATGCAATAAAGATCTCTTGACAATGCTTGCCCTCTTGTGGTGGAAGAGATCATGGTTGTGTTAAACTGAATATTAAACAGGGTACTGTAGGTCTGCTTTCTAACACATTGAATATAATATACACGATCTCCAGAAAAGCTTGAAACGGGTTCATTAAAAAAAGAAAAAAAGATAAAAAATGGTACCTGGCAAGGGAACGAGGTTCAAGTGGATGAAGCTGGTTGTTACTGGCAACCAAGCAGTAAAGCACGGAATGATGTTAGCGTCAATATAATAACATGAACGTGCACTTGAAGGGAGAATTTCTCATAAATGTTTTCCAAGTTACTCAAGTGAAGTACATAGAAGGCCAAGCTGTCTGAGGACTGAGAGCATTTGTAGAAAAGGAGTCCCCCCCCCCCAAAAAAAAAACAATATTTTAGGGACACAGTACACACATACATGTAACTTGAATACTGTTGTGCATGGTATAAAGCAAGTTGACCACTACCGAGCTAGACCTGGAAGCAGAATATACAAATTAAGTTTTGTAGAGTAAAATTAAAGTCATTTTACATAAAATTTTGATTTCAGTGTCATGTTTGTCACTGACTGGTGATCAGTGAATTAACATACTGACTCTTCCATGCTTGAACAGGTCTTTGCAAGCGTGTATCAAAAACAAGTGGTGAACTGGCTGGATGGAAGTGGAACCTAAACCAAAAACCAAGCCATGAGTGCAGGTATGAAAACTCCAAAAGGCTTTATGCTTTCAAACAAAACACAAAGGAACAAATGGACAAATTGCACTGGGGCCTTCATAATGCAGCGAGTACAATACGTGGGCATGCTACAATCTGATTGGATGATACAAGGGAGTGTGCCTCAAGAGACCAGGTGAAAATACTGCAGTAAGATAACATTCACAATGTAGAAAGTTGCCTTTCAGGAGCAGTATTTTATGCGTTGTGAGCTCCAAATGTGAATGTGCATAAAGTGCAATGCCTTGAAATGAGTAGAGCCAGCCATCCATTTTCTATTCCGCATTACAATATTTTAATCACCTATCAGTTTTCTATAGGGCTTGCCCTTATTAGGGTCAAAGGTGAGCCGGAGCCCATCCCACCCTACTGGTCGCCAGACAATCGCAGTATTTTCCAATCAATGGACTGAAATTAGTCACAGGATCTATGTACCTGTAGTAGGATAATTCAAATTATTTTTCAAAAATACTATTTCTGCTAATAGTCCTGTTGTAGGGTAGGACATTTATTAATGAAATGAAATCTGAGACCAAGAATCCATCATCACGCTGTGTTCTCAGTGTTTAGAAGGCCATGTTAGATATGAATATGTAAATACATTTTTTTTTTTCTTTACTCATTATATTCCCTAAACGGGACATTTTGTTTCACACACCACACAGAACCAGTTCACACACACACACATGTTGGTGTGCAACGAGAGGTCAGAGTTAGGGGCGTGCAAACATTGCTGCACTTCTTGAGCTGGGCACTTCGGGGTTGGTAGCTTGCACACGGGCACCTCGGCAATCGCCAGCAACTCTCGTACAACTAGTTTAGCCACCTGACTTTTTGTCTGCGACGGGACTCAAATTGTAACCCTCTGTATCCAAAGCCGAATAGATGAGCAACTGGACCATCCGGATATGCATCCATCCATTTTCAGTGCCGCTTATCCTTTCCAGGGGCTGCTGGACCCTGGCGAAAGGCGGACTACTACGCCCTGGATTGGTCGTCAGCCAGTCGCGGGGAACATATCGAGAAGGACAACCATTCACACTCACGTTCACACCGGGAAACTACTGAACGCACGTTACCAGGACCAAAGCCAGGCGAATGTACTGCAATCAGTGAGTGCAACCAGAATATTTCTAACCATATAATAACAATTAAAAATGATCATATTTAATAATAACACTAAAGTATGATTTTTTATTTTTTTTTATTTTTTTTAGTTCTTATGATGAAATTGAAATCAAGGTCGAAAAGCTGGGCGGTATGGGGAAACACAATTCGTGATCGATTCCGGCAGGGGGGGGTATACAACCTCTTTTGTATGACTTATCCACCCACTGAGATGCTAAACTGAGGACGCGGTTTGACACATACATCAAATATTCGATTGGTTACCCCGATTTAAAGCTGTTTGTCTGTGTGTGTGTGTGTGTGTGTTTTTAATGAATCATTTGACTAAAAAAAAAAAAGTATGAATTTCCAATCCCTCGTGTCAGCGTCGGAGAAGTGTGACCTGGTTGTACTTCCTGTATGCTGTCACATCTTGTATTTGGATGAGCACAGTCAGTTTTGGCAGGTGCATTTTATTTAATTTTTTTCTTTCTCCACATTGTGGCAAATATGTGTGGGTGCGTGCATGCATCACGCGACTCATCTCGACTATATTTCAATCTCGCAATGCGTGCCCCATCTCGGTGACGATCGGGCTTTTTAAAAACGAGACGCAAGGATACGTGCTCCTCTTCCTCATCCCCCTTGCATGTGTAGATGAATGAGGAGGGGCTTGATGCTGAGAAGCAGGCAGGCGTGCGTGTGAATGTGCGTGTGTGTGTGTGCGTGATGTGCGTGTCGCTCCGCCGTGAGCTTTCTTGCTTTCAACAAGACGCGGAGCGACATCAGGTAGGAGCTCACCTTAACTCGATTCCGTGGACGGCTCCGATCGGAGGGGTCCGGTGCGTTGTTCTTTTTTTTTTTTTTTTTTTTTTGTGCAGCACATTTGAGCGCCTGCAGACGACCTCTCCCCGTGCTGAGCGGGCTTTTAATGGCTCACTTCACTGCTCCCAAGCGCGCTCTCGCTTTGGATCTAACATCGCCCCATTAGAATCGCGAAGCCCCTCAAGTGGGTTTCTCCACCAAACTGGAGGACCGTCCGCTTTTGGCACCGCGTGCTAAGAGGAGTATGAGTGACCTACTTGTTTTCTCGTCGCATTTGCAAGTGTCGTCAGTCGTCGGTACGGACAAAACGGGGCTTGCAGCCCTCAGCATCCTCGCTGCCCTGCACAAGAAATGTGTCACGGTTTACTAACTTGGACTTGACCTGGATGCTGTGTTGATCGCAGCTGACATTTTGCCAGTGTAAGGTTGTGGTAGTGGGCGTGCCTGGATGTATCCACTGATGTGAGTGACCAGTGATTTAAGGCGTTTTGGTCAAGTTTGAAAGGTGGCCAGCACCGTGGAATTGGTGGGTAGCATGTCTGCTTCACAGCTCTGAGGTACAGTGTTCAAATCTCTGCTCTTGCTTGTGTGGGTTTTCGCCAGTACTCCAGCTTCTTCCTACATAAAAAAAACAAAAAACATGCATGTTAGGTTCATTGAATACTCAGGGGGGGGGGGGGGGGGACTGTGAAACCGCATACTGTAATTGTGTAATCGCCTCAGCATATTATTATGCATACTGTATATTGATGGATAAATATTTTGGGACTCCACGTTGGACTGGTGGTTAGCAATCACATCCATCTCAGTCAGAGGTTGGAGGTTGGACCTTCCTGTGTGGAGTTTCATCCTATGCTTGTGTGGGTTTTCTCTGCGTAGTCTGGCTTCCCCCCACTTTCCAAAAACATGCACAGTAGTGTAATTTAAGTCTGCACTGTAAATTGTCCATAGGTCTGATTGTGAGTGTAAATGTTTGTTTATATGTGCCTAAATAAGCAGGGATAGGCTCCAGCACACCCGTGACCCTCATGAGGACAAGCGGTATAGAATATGAATGGATGGATTAGCTTTGAAATCACAAGTCCAGAAATTTCTTTATATCTTTATAAACCTATTGTTCAATTTATTTTATAAAGGGTTTGGGTTGCAAACATTTTTGCAGTGTTTCAGCGCTATTAAAATGAAAGACTATTTTCAATTTTTGGTGAAGAATTAAGCAGGAAACACGAAGTAGGCGCACATGATTTACTTTAGCGGGCCACATAAAAATAGTGTGATGGGCTGTGTCTGGCCCCTCGGCCTTCAGTTTGACACCTGTGCCCTAAATAATCAGAATTAGAATCATCTTTATTTTGCCAAGTATGTCTAAAAAACACACAAGGAATTTGTCTCCGGTAGTTGGAGCCACTCTCAGTTAACCACTGTCTAATTAGACTGGATAAAACTAAAATACATAAAACTGCTCACCTTTCAATGATCCATGATGTAAGCCTTGCAGTTGACTTCATGCTTTGCTTTTTTTCTCAGCTGTCATCCATCCATCCATTGTCTGAGCCGGAGCCTTTCCCAGCTTACTTTGAGTGAGAGGTGGGGTACACCCTGGAATGGTCTCCAGCCAAACATAGCCTCAACATTCATACAAGAATAATATTTATTCGTGTACTGGTAGCCGTTTTCAAAGCAGAGTTCCCCATATTGCCAGCCATTTTAGAGCATTTTGACTGATCTTTCAAGACCCATAGAATATTGTGTTTTGTGACAGTATAAACACCAAACCTAACAAAAGAAAGATTTTCGATTCTTTAGTAATCAGCAGTTTGGTTTCACCAAAAACACCGGTTTCTGACCAAAAGGTTTAGAAAACAAGCTTTTTGTTAAAAGTGAATAAAACATCATCCATCCATCAATCCCTCCATCCATTCACAACACCGCTTATCCTGTTCAGCCTATCCGAACTGACTTTGGACGAAAGGTGGACTACACCCTGAACTGGTCGCCAGTCAGTCGCAGGGACAATTCGAGGAGTAAATTTATTTACAGATATACAACTATGAAATGCGCCTTGAGTGGTGTTGAATCACCGCATAGCTCGGGTTGAAAGTCCATGTTTTTTTCATCGTTTGTCATTCGCTCCATAAATTGTGCCATCTTTCCTTGTGATCACAACAAACATTTTCTACTACCTACGGCAATGTATACTGTAATTATACCATTCATATACATACTCTGTTCGAATGTGACGTGCCTAACTTTATCCGACTTTCAACGTTTTTGCATTTCTTTCCCTCATAAATGATGTGACGAGCCAAGATTCACCCCTAATCTTTATCTTCTACTTAAAAACTGTGATCTCAAAATCCAAAGCAATGCAACAATTGCATACAGGGATCTGCTAGTCAGGCGAGGGCGAAGGGCATTTTGTGGAGAACAATTTTTGTTTAGGGGGGCTGGAGATCGGTTTTAGGGGGTCTAGGACAGTGAACCTTTGCCATTAACCCATATTACCAAATATTTTTGCAGTGTCACAGCGCTATTAAAATGAAAGACTATTTTCAATATTTGGTGAAGAATTAAGCAGGAAACATGACGTAGACGCACATGATTTACTTTAGCGGGCCACATAAAAATAGCGTGATGGGCTGTGTCTGGCCCCTAGGCCTTCAGTTAGACACCTGTGCCCTAAATAATCAGAAGCAGAATCATCTTTATTTTGCCAAGTATGGTACCACTCTAGTATGACAACAGAGGTTAAGATCGTTGCCTGCCACTGTGGGTACCCTGGTTCAAGTCACCAACAGGCAGAAGAATGTGGGCAAAAAACAAACACCAGAGCTTGAGAGGCTATGGCAACCCGGGATCCATGGATCTGGTGCCCTTGAGCAAGACAGCAATACCCCAGTTGCTTAAAGTGGTCCCCTTCTTCAGTGTGTGCCACTAATAATGTGTTATTGCTGTGTCCACTCCTGAGTCAAATGCAGAGGGAAAAAAATATTATTATTTTTATCAACATTGTTATATTTAAAAAAAAAATATAATAATAAAAGCAGTAGCAATGCTCCAGTCACGCACGGATCGCTGCGATTACGCATGGTCCTCTTCCGCACAGAGACGTGTCCATGCATTGAGCCACTTTGATTGGCAGCAAATGAAGTGTGCTGGAGACACATCCACAGTGGTGCAGCCTTCCCATTCATGGATTTGCCGGGGTTTGCTGGTCTACGAAATTACCAACACCGGTCTAATCCACCCTTGTCACACAGTTACGCTGCCAGCCGCCCCGGATTTACACCTGTCAAGAAAATAGGACCCTAAAACTCAACAGAGCTGACTTTGCTATCATTCCATTGTCAACTTAGTGTCGCCGACGACATACTGTACTGAGCAGCCAGGACAGACCTGAGAGTGGTGTACCACATTTGTCGCAGTAAGTTTCATTTTGGTTCTATCGTCAAGTACATGTATCATCACATTTTTCGCATTTGTTGTCAGTAGTACCTTTATGCTGGAGCATTAAAAAAAAACATGAAAAACAAAGAAAAAGCACACTTGTGGACTTTAGTTCTGTGGCCTATACATTGGTCCGTTCGCAACTTGTATGACCTTTAGTGTGTTCAAATTCGGAGCTTTCAATGTATTCTTGTTTTATGGAATTGGTACGTAAGGGTAGCTTACTATGCCAGACTCCACTGACCATGCATTATCCTGTCATGACATTCATTTGGCAGCTATGTTTGACTGAAAAATGTCACCCCCCTTCCTCTGCTGCGACGTCATCTCCTGGATATCCAGGGTCAGCTCAGGGATACTAGGGATGTGGGGACGATAAAAAGTAAAATGTGGTGTGTTTTACCCGAGTGACGCAACTAAGGAAGATCACGCTGTCTCAGAAGGATGCAGACAGCTGCGACTCCGATAGCTTTAAGGCTCCGGATCCTGGGTGGGAGGACGCTTTGCAAAAAGGCTGTCCCTCAGCGATACTGTAAGTCTGCTGGATAGAAGCTACCACACCATGTAGGACTAGGACTAATATGGAACTTCCACAGCAGCATCGTGAACAAATCTTTAAAAAGACATAACCTCTATTTGAACCATTTTGTGTTGCTAAAACAATGTTATATTTGTGCTCCATTATCAAGCTGCAGTAACTTAATTAAAACACTAATGTACTACCCATCTGTGATCATTATTTTGCTGGACCATATGCCTGGAGATAAAATTAGATATAACTGCACAATGTAATGATCTAATATTTTGCCTTGTGTAGACGAATAGAGTCAGCAGCTGATTATTAGAAACAGCTTTCGGCATGATGTAATGCACTACACTACTAACACTGCAAACTGAAATCCCACCATCTTGTTATACATTCTGCCAGTGTCAATTAAAACGAAGCATTATCATCTGGTAGTGCATCTCAGATTGTGAAGATGTACCTGCTAAAGTGACTGTTGAGTGTAGTGACAGAATACTATCCCCATACATCTCTTACTGAAAATGGAGAGAATCAGTTTACCTAAAATGCATGCACAGTACATGGGCTGTAACTATACCAGGGGAAAACTGCATTTGCATTTGTCTGTAGTTTGCGGAATAGGAAATTGTCAAAATGTGACCAAAAATATTACTGAGATGGAGCTCTGCTGGAAAGCTTTTCCGCAACCTATTTACTATAATTGAAATGAGCGGCATTGTCAGTAGGATTAATGTATAGATGTCCCATCTATAAATAACAGATGTGCTGTGTGTGCATGTACTGCATGTAATATATGTTTGCTTTTCTGCCAGAGCAAGGACACAATGTGTGCGCTTCTAAATCTAATTTTATTGAAATCATAAAGCACGGTGAATCGGTGCTTGGCCACACCACCCGTACACAGGTTCACTTGCAATGTTCAGTCAGTTCCTTTGCACAAAACCCTAGATGCTATTCACAGGTATCAAGGTAATACAGTGGGTACGGAAATTATTTAGGCACCCTTAAATTTTTCACTGTTATATTGCAGCCATTTGGTAAAATCATTTAAATTAAAAATTTCCCTAATTAATGTACACACAGCACCCCATATTGATGGAAAAATTTAATTGTTGAAATTTTTGCAGATGTATTAAAAAAGAAAAATGAAATATCACACAGCCATAAGTATTCAGACCCTTTGCCGTTACACTCATATATTTAACTCGGGTGCTGTCCATTTCATCTCATCATCCTTGAAATGGTTCTACACCGTCATTGGAGTCCAGCTGTGTTTGATTATACTGATTGGACTTGATTAGGAAAGCCACACACCTGTCTGTATAAGACCTTACAGCTCACAGTGTATGTCAGAGCAAATGAGAATCATGAGGTCAAAGGAACTGCCTGAAGAGCTCAGAGACAGAATTGCGGCAAGGCACAGATCTGGCCAAGGTTCAAAAAAAATTCTGCTGCACTTAAGGTTCCTAAGAGCACAGTGGCCTCCATAATCGTGAAATGGAAGAGGTTTGGGACGACCAGAACCCTTCCAAGAGCTGGCCGTCCGGCCAAACTGGGCAATTGGGGAGAAGAGCCTTGGTGAGAGAGGTAAAGAAGAACCCAAAGATCACTGTGGTTGAGCTCCAGAGATGCAGTCAGGAGATGAGAGAAAGTTCTAGAACGTCAACCATCACTGCTGCCCTCCACCAGTCGCGGCTATATGGAAGAGTGGCCCGACGGAAGCCTCTCCTCAGTGCAAGACACATGAAAGCCCGAATGGAGTTTGCTACAAAACACCTGAAGGACTCTAAAATGGTGAGAAATAAGATTATCTGGTCTGATGAAACCAATATAGAAATTGTTGGCCTTAATTCTAAGTGGCATGTGTGGAGAAAACCAGGCAGTGCTCATCACCTGTCCAATACAGTCCCAACAGTGAAGCATGGTGGTGGCAGCAACATGCTGTGGGGGTGTTTTTCAGCTGCAGGGACATGACAACTGGTTGCAATCCAAGGAAAGATGAATGTGGCCAAGTACAGGGATATCCTGGACAAAAACCTTCTCCAGAGTGCTCAGGACCTCAGACTGGGCCGAAGGTTCACCTTCCAACAAGACAATGACCCCTAAGCACACAGCTAAAATAACAAAAGAGTGGCTTCAGTACAACTCTGTGACTGTTCTTTGAATGGCCCAGCCAGAGCCCTGACTTAAACCCAATTGAGCATCTCTTGACAGACCTGAAAATGGCTGTCCACCAATGTTCACCATCCAACCTCACAGAACTGGAGAGGCTCTGCAAGCAGGAATGGCAGAGGATTCCCAAATCCAGGTGTGAAAAACTTGTTGCATCATTCCCAAAAAGACTCATGGCTGTATTAGCGCAAAAGGGTGCTTCTATTAAATATTGAGCAAAGGGTCTGAATACTTATGGCTGTGTGATATTTCAGTTTTTCTTTTTTAATAAATCTGCAAAAATTTCAACAATTCTGTTTTTTTTTCTGTCAATATGGGGTGCTGTGTGTACATTAATGAGGAAAAATTAACTTAAATGATTTTAGCAAATGGCTGCAATATAACAAAGAGTGAAAAATTTAAGGTGGTCTGAATACTTTCAGTGCTCACTGTAAATCTAACGTCTGCAACTGTAAAGAAGTCCCGTTTAAAGTGGCAGTTGTTGTGACAGTGGTCATTGCGACATTGCCAGGTGTTCATTTAGTTCACGTGCACTACGTTGTGGTAGTGGTTAGCACGTCTGCCTCACAAGAGTTCAGGTTGTGAATCTCGGCTCAGGCCCTGCTGTGTGGAGTTTGCATGTTCTCCTTGTCCTTGAGTGGGTTTTCTCTGGGTCGTCCAGCTTCCTCCCACATTTAAAAATATGCATGTTAGGTTATTTTTCCATATGTTCCCTGCGATTGACTTACGACCGGTCCACGGTGTACCCCGTCTCTCACCCAAAATCAGCTGTCATAGGCTCCCGTTGACATGTGACCCTAATGAGGGCAAGCAATGTCGAAAATGGATGGCTGGATTTAGTTTACATAGTTGTTTTGCTCTCAAAATAATTCCGTAAGATGTCATGTAAAAAATTGTTCAGTGTTGATACAATATAATGGTTTTTTTTTGTTTTTTTAAAAGGATTTTCTGCTAAATTATTGTGGAAAAACCTCAGCACACTTCAATGTATATAATATAATATATGAATATTATATGTATATATAATGTTGTAATAAAAGAAATAGCTAATGTTTTCCAAATAGACACCAACTATTATTCTGCTCAGCTCATTAGAACGTGATTGTCCTCTCAACTGTTGCGCCATCATCATCTGGTCGGAATTCCTCAGGATATTCAGCTGTAGGGTGGGAAGTAAGCTTCTTTTCTTTTTTTTTTTTTTAAATGTATTTATTTTTAAGAGTCACTGGAGAATGTGATTGTTGAACCATATTTAATGCATGAGTGTGTAGGAGGTGGGAACTCAAACACAGCCCATGCTGTCGACGTGACCCCGGCTTTATGTTTACAGCTTAAATAGATCTGTCCTGTGTTGTTTTCTCGCTGCTGTCTCTGCAATCACTTCTGGGCCTGGCCTTCTTCCAGATCTTTCCCCACACAACACCGGTTAGACGTATAGACGCAGGCGGCCGTTCTCTCTCTCCCATTGCTCCATCAATCGGAATTCATGATTTCCTGTGTATTTCCCAGCAGATGAATGTGGCAGGTAGTCAATGTAGGGGGGAATTTATTGCACATGGGTCATTTTGTTTTTATTAGCAACCTCTCCCTGCCTTCCGATTTAAAGAATGGTCTCATTTGTAATTAAAGATGGTTGTTGGATTGCATTAAAATTAAATCAGATTGGATTTTTCTGTTTTAAATGAAATAGAGAAAAAGAAAATATTTCTGGATTGGCCAGAACAGTGGTTAAATGGTTAGCACTGCTGCTTCACTGTTCAAATCTGTCTGCTGGACAAAAAGTGTCCAGCTAGGACAAAACTGTCAAGGTTTCTGCTAGTTCAGTCAGCGTGTATTCTTCCATTGTTCTGTTGCTTGTGTTTCTGTTTTCAGTTCTGCCTTCCTGCAAGGCCTGGCTGTCAGTGGCTGGCTTTTCAGTGACTATTAATGGGGAGTTAATTGTTAATTGGGGAGTCTACATGGCAATTATTTTACACAGCACCACTGATGGGTGGATATGTCACTAATACACTGTGTTTTTTTTTTGTTTTTTTTAATTTAACCTTTATTCATCCAGGAAAGGCACTTGAGAGCAGATTCGCATTTGCAATGCTGACCTGGCTGCAGACAACAGAGAACGGGCTGGATCTAGTATTGTTCGGTTGTGCGGGGTCTAATGTTTTTTGTTTACGTCCCACCTTCTTGCACACTCTGACCGTACCTCCATTGGCTGACTTCATTCACTGCTCAATGGACTGTCTTCATCAGTCTTACCCAATCCCAACCTTTATTGAGCCAAGGTACATATTCCATATTAGAAAAAAAGCACACAGAACACTACCAAACAAAATGTCACAATAAGTGGATACACAGGTTAATTGCATTTCTTCTACCATCTCGTGGAAGAGCATTTAGTTGTTCTGCCTGTCACTAAACGCCGATGGCATAGATAAATAATTTTGGGACCAATTAATTGAAATTGAATTTCCCACAACAAACCTCATGATCTCTTTATCGGCATGCTAATGTGGTTAGGAATCCCTGGTTTACATTACTTTCTGGATGAGTTTTTGCATTGCAAAGAAAAAGCGTCGAAGTCACCCCTTTTTTTGCATTAAAACAAGATAGTCTGCTGGCACAAGAATAAAATGGATTTTATTATTTGAATTTATGCAAAAAGTTGAACAACAAAATGTGAAGACACCTCCCTTAAAAATGATTTACTATACAATGCCTCCCAATATTTACTGCACATGTCGTCTAAAAGGATGCTGCAGTGCTAGTGTTACATTAGCACAATGCAGAAGTAGGTCATTGGATGTGTGGTGTGGTTCAGGACAGCAGAACTTGCCCAGCCTGTGGCGCTTCTCATCAGCCGGTCAGATGGGACGGCAGTGTGAGTACGCAGACGACAGGTTGTCTACGTCACCGTCCTCAACACGGGCCGTGGGCCTAAAGTGGGTTAGTAGACTCACAGCTAATGCACATTACTGAAGGTTCCCCCAGCGGCAGATGTCAGCTTAAATAAATAGCAATCTACCTTTTTCATGGCTGGATGCTCTTAGCTATAAATATTTACACAAATATTTGTGCATTTATCAAAACGGTGGTATATTTCATTAAGTTTATTGCATAGTTGACTACAATTTAGCCAAGAGAGTTGATATGGTATATATGATGGCAGTTTCTCATGTGCGGTTGTGACAAATGTTACGATAACATTTATTTAGACCTACAATTGAATTTCATCACGATTGTAATGAATGACAGTTTATTTATTTGTTCTGAAGAATTCATTCATTTAAAAAAATGAAGAAACTCATTTTTGATGTCTTTAATTTGTTGAATGAAATGAATGCGGGGGGGGGGGGGGGGAAATCTGTGTTTTCGAAGATGCATTATACAGAGTACTGAAGACAGGAGCATGCACCTCCACTTTGAAGCAAACTGATGATCAGCATTACAGATCATGTGATGTCTGCTAAAGATCATGTGATAGCCTGAGGAGGGAGCCCGTGTTGAGTGGCGGAACCAAAGCTCCTTTGTCTCAGACATGTTTGTGCACTCCAAATTGAATGATTGCTAATAAGAAGGATGTTGGCCGTTTCATTTGCACTTGCACTTGGTGATGTAATGTATGCTTTTCTGTTTGAGTCAACACTTTCTCGTTGTGTTTTGTCTTTTTCAGCACAAACGGTCGCTGCAGGTCTTGTTCGTTACACTGAACATTTAATCACCTGGTGTTCTTTATTCTGGTATAATGACTGCTTATGCATGGTGAATAATGTCTGGAGTGATGCTCGAAACATGATATTCTTGGTTACTGTCTAAAGGAGACTGAGACTCATCCAATTAGTTCTGAAATGAGAAGTGTAATTCCAAATACCTGTATTATACAGGTATATGTTCTGGCAAAGGCTTTGATGGGCTTGCCCCCTTCATTAGCATGCCAAATGCTTCACAGGCTTAACGGAGTCTCTGAGGAATACCACAAGAGTCAAAGGTTGGTGACATGGGCAGCGATGATCGCTCGTGATTGATCCACATCCGTGGTGCGTCACATACAAATCTGACCACGAGGGCTGTGTTAGCACTGCACAACAAGTTACTTGAAAACACACATTTTTGTACTGTTGACACCAGAGACAGGAATCATCTTCATAAATTAACTGAGTGTTCAAAATGACGCCCTCACAACTCACTGCAAGACATTAGAATTAAAGTGAATGACACAAAAATATCAATTTACGACTAACCAATGAACTATCTGAAAATCCTAACACACTATCCAGATTATCATTAAGAACATCCACAAATGGATCAATTTGAAACAAGGTTACACCAACCTAAAGGCAAGTTTCCCTGCATGTGGCAACTGCAATTATTGTGAGAATATGGTCAAAATGATGTGTTTGTGAAAAGATGCACACTTTAAACAATTTCATTAATTGTAACACAACTGGTATCGTATACCGATTGGAATATCCTTATGGCTGCTTTTACACAAGCCTTACTAAAAGGAGGTTAAGCGACAGGGTAGCTGAACATATGTAAGCTATTAGTATGGGAACCATAAAGATGCGAAACATAGGAGGGACTCCACCCTAATAGTAGTGAATACTCACGCTATTGACTTTAATGCCAGTGTTTTTTGTGATTTTGACCCTTCTTGTGATCACAGTCAATCATGATTTGTTTCTGAATAGATTAGACCTTCTTATGATTGTTTACTGTACCTGTTGACCAATTTACACGGCTGTACACATAATTTTATGATATGTGCCACTAACTTATTCATAATTTACCTTTGATAAATATTGTGCCCATATATTCACATGGTAAAATTGTTGGAATTGGCAAAAATATTTCCAATGTTGGATTTCCAATATTTTTTTGTCTTGTTAAAAATCACTACTTGTCATATCTACTGCTGACAGTGATGATATTGGGCATTATTTGTGGCATACAGAAATGTTGCAAGTGTCAGAAGTGACACACTTGACTGCTGTAGATTGCCAAGGAAGATATGAGGTTAACTCACTTCTTTTTATTGAGGAAGAAAGGGTCAGTTGCGGTATGACAGACATGAGAGAAAAAGAAAGGAAACCCAATGATATTGTCGTTGAATGGCATAGTCCAGCGTGGCTTCTGGAAAACTGACAGGGCAACATTTTGACATCAAAGGGAATTCGGTCCCCGCTACCTTCAACTGGGATGCCACGCAGGTTTTGAGTGCTGCTGACTGAGAGAGAACACTCTGTAGAGTCACGACTGTGAAGATGGCCGAATAACTGTGAACCACTCTGACACTCTCACCCAAACGATTCATTATTGGCCCGAAGAATGCATTAATGTATGGTGATTGTGTTACTTTAGCCTTGTACAACGTATATGCAGCTCATCAGGCGTGCCTTGACCTTGTTCAGGGTAAAGTGACTACTTACCCCCAGCGGCTCAGTATCTAGAGTTACATGTAATACTTTGGTTTTGGAAATGGAGGAAATTGTCCTTTTCTTAACCACTGTACCTTAGAGCACCTCTCTTTGCAAGGCCTCAATCAGCGTTGATTTGTGGCTCGAATTCTTCTTGCCATCATTGATCCTGCTTACCAGCACAATTCTGCATTGATTTCCTGATCATTTTTTTGAATGAATTAAAACCAGCACCGTTGTCTTCACGACAGCATTAAGCTTTGTGTTGTATATTGATCGCCTAGGTTGTCCCCTTATGAATACCGTGATGCCATCTGGGTAAAAACATAATGTGTCAAGGAAATGCACTGCTGAGCCTGTCGCAATGTTAGGAGCTGTAAATGTAACAGTTGAACATAACAAACAGATATAGACTCTTCCACTGTACGTCATTTCAGGAAATCATCCTGCTCTGCAGGGTCACAGGTGGCTAAAAATATCAAGCCAAACTGGCAAGAAGTGTTCCTAATTATGGAAATATTAAGTTTTGTAGTTTAGCTCGGTATGGTACGCAATTTGTTTTGCAATTCCTTTCTACTGAAATCACAGATCTGTAAAATACCACTCTTTGGCACTCTTAAAGGGTAGAACGAGACACACTGTGGTCAATTGATCACTCAACAAGTCATCAACTCTTTTGTGTTGCTACCACAATGGAATGAAAGGAGCACTTAACGTTAACCAAAACATGCCATCATTTTGGAATAAACAGCTTTAAAAAAAAACAAAAAAAAAACATTTTCAACTATATGCCAAGATAGCAGAAGGTTTAATTACAGTGCATTAACTTTTTTAATGAAGCCCTACTACATACCCATTTAAATTGGCTCAATAATGTCATTATTTTTGCTGATTATTTTGCTGTCAGAAAGTATGCCAGTGTTAATGGGATCAATTAAAAATTTAGGCCTTTCTAATTATTATTTTTTTTATTTCTAACAGTTCTCAAATGCTGCCAGTTTTATTTCCTGTACGGCAACTGTATTTACTGAAAAGCTGTCAAGCTGTTTGTCATGGAGTTTTCACTATGTTGTCACCCTATTGTAGTATTCACATTATATTGTCCACCAGGATTTGGCTATGGTGACCAATTACAAGAGGATTTTTGCATTATACTGCAGCTAGTTCACATACAAGCTACCATCTGTTAATCTTCCAGCATTAACCTGACCTTGTAAATGAGATGACCTTATCCTCAGATATCATGCCACGTCTCAAGGTCGAGTGCAGCATCAGTTCTAAATGCTTACCAACATAAAAGGTCACCTGGCCTGATTGAACAAATACAGGTGACTGATTTTTGACAGGTATTGTTTATATAAAATCCATCCATCCATTTTCTTTACCGCTTATCCTCACTATGGTCGCGGGCTGCTGGAGCCTATATTATAGCCCAGCTATAATGGTGGTTTATATCATAACAATTGCTTTGACTTGGTAGCTGAGCGAGAGCTGAATATCAATGTTTGTGTTCAATTTCCTGCAACCATGTTAGACCCCAGAAGTCAAGCAGATGGTCGTCCAACCTCTCAACTGGCTGTATGTTTTAGCACTTCATCTTGCATGCATATCACAGTGCATTAGCTTCGAGTTCTCAAAAGATCGTTCTGTCATGTTTTTTTTTTTCCAAGTGTACAATTTTGCTCCACCATTCAGCATGCCTTCAGCTCGATGAAACATATCGCAGAAAAGACACTGAAGACTACCATACAACTGCAACAAAAATAGACATCATTGTTTCCTCTTCCATTATGTGCTTTAATTTCTTCTCCTCGGCTATTCTTTGGCGACAGCGATTCACGCTGCTGACAAACATGCGCCGAACAGTAAAAACAGCCACTCAGCACAGCAGTCGGGCAATGTACGGGAGGAGTATACAGTATTTCATTTTTATCTCTGGGATGTTTGATGGATGTCAGCGAGGCATAGACACAAGTGCTCATTGTTCTAATGACACACAACGTTTTTAACATCACACAACAAGTGGACAGGATTCTGTGTAAAATGATGCATTATCCTGCAAGTGTCCAAAATGGATTATCTATCAGCAGGGCATGTGCATGTACACTATATGGACACAATTATTTTGACACCTGGACGTTACTGTTAGCTAGAGGAGTGAAAATAGAAGAACATATAGAATTCCACTTCTGATTGGAAGTATAGAATTGTCCAAAATATTATTTCATCCAGAGGTGTGGCGCAACATCTCTCTGGGGCTTAACAAAGAACGAGTGCAGTAGTAATTGGATAGTAAAAGGAGAAAATGGTTTTGTCGTGGTAGCCTTTCCTCTATGGGATTGTATCAACTAGTATTTTCTTTTGGGAATGGATACACCAAAGGTCAGAAATTGAGTTATGCAAGGATTCAGTTGGATCAGACATATTGTCAGATTCTTCAAGCACCTCCAGGCACATCCTTGCTCTTGCACGGAGGAAGATGAAATAGTCAGCTTGGATCGCAGCAACTAAAGTTCTGCTCACGCTTCCTCACACAAGACACTGAAATAAACTCACTATACTTGGTGTAGGTGAAGAATGTGGTGTTATTTTTGCAGTCCTATTGAGGCTACAGTAATTCCATTGAATTTGTGGATGTGCGGTGGTCTCAACAGGCATAAATAAAAGCAGTGAATGATTCTTTTTTGGGTCAAATGGTTAGCTATTGCATGTACTAGATGCTTATGCTATTTCACAATCTAACCACTTGAGGCATATAGCCACCCCACCCTGAGTTTGGTTCTGCTCAAGGTTGTTTTTTTTCCTTTTTAAAAGGGGAGTTTTCCTTCTCATTCCTGCCAAGTGGTTTCTCATGGGGAATGTGTTGTGTCTCTTTAAAGTGCTGTTAAGAAGGGGAAAACTGGAACTGGGAGGAACTCATTGTCTCCAACCGATACTACATAAAAATATAGATACAAATGCCTGCCCGTCAAGATTATTAAATTTTTTTTATTATCTTCTGCGCAAAGTGATGCTGCTTCAACACATTTAACATATTATGGTACTCTTTGCTGTTCCAGGCGTCTGTCACATTCTGACAGCTGTTTTCTGCTCCCTTCTTTGTCTGGGGTCAAATGTCTTTAAAAACACCCCCTCGCTTTCTGTTTGAAGTGGCTGATTATTCATTTCCTCCGACATGGTGGGATAGGCTGCAGTGGACCCGCGACCCTAGTGAGGATTAAGCGGAACGGACGTTGAATGAATGAATGTTTCATTGTGTTTATTTCTGCCTGGTTCGTGATCCAGTATCAAATGCTGTTCTGTCATATAAGGGATTAATGACGTTTTTATTCGATGACTAGCATAATCGCTGGCATTTGTGATCTCAAATAGGAGCTGATATTGAGAAAAATGCACTGTTTGATTTGATTTATTGGTGCCTAGGTGGGAATTGACTATTATAACTGTCATGTATCTCAAGAGAAAGGGGTCACTGCAAAGGTAAGTTTAGTAAGTGAAGTGATATGCAAGCGACAGATGCCACATCTGTGGCAATATAAAACATTTTGAAGGAATGAATCACATACCTTTAAAGGAAACTTCCTGCAAAAGCACAACTCAAGCACGATTATTTTAGTAACACAAAACCCTATCAGACTATGCTGGCTCGTCTCCCTTGACGATACATTGCAGTGATGTGAGAGGCACACAAACAGCCCACCAGGTGCATTTTGGGGGAAAGTGAATGTGCTTTTCAAAGAAAATATTTTATATAATGTGTCAGCACTGCGTGTTTGATTCTCTGGGCAACTCAACATGATGAAAATATCAGTAACACAATGAAAATACTGTAATTTATTATGATGAACCAATCATGGTTTGGACTCCACCAGCTAAAATAATTTATCGAAGACATTTTTCACAGTTGTATGCTTCCAACAAACAGTTTGGGGAAGGCATGCAGAGAGTTTCGTGTGAAACAAGTTGACCTCAACGCCTACCTCAATCTTTGGGATGATCCAGAATTATCATTGCAAAACAAAGCCCTCTGACTGGTCCAACACTGGTTGTAGTTCTAATGAATGGACAAAAACATTCAATTCAATTAAATTTGACTATTATAGTTAAAGTCCCTCTTCTAAATTTGACACACCACAGAGAGAGTGTTGTTAACAGCCCTGCCAAATTTCAATGATTAAAAAAAAAATCACCAATTATCTAAATTGAGACTTCAAAATCATGAAAAATCAATCCATTCTTTCCGCTCTCAAATGCTTTGGGCGTGTCTTTTGAATGTGCTGAAACCCCACCCGGCTGAACTGTCAATCAAATAACAGTATTACGACCTGGAAAAATTTATCCTATTTCATCTAGCAACTTTCCTAACTTTCTTATGTCGACACATAACTCCATGTTTAAGCCGCTAAAATATATCTGCTTAAAGCCTCCGGTGGCTGGAATATATCCTACAAATTATCGTGGGAATTTCCCATGCCGTGACAGCGAACCATTTAAAAGCTGCCATGCCAGCATGAAGCCCCAGTCCACTCGCTGGCTGTCACTTTTTTTTTCAGCTTCGCTCTTTCACTTCTCTCAGTAACGTGCAACACACAGCAGACTATGAGGCGCTCTAATGAAGCCACATAGCCCAAAGCCCCAGTCCACATGCTGCCTTTCAAGTAGGACTTTTTTTTTTTTTTTTTTTTGTCAAATTCCCCCCTCCTAGCTGTTCTGCCTTTCTCTGTATAACATAAGATATTATCTGGAATCTTCCCAGAAGAGTGGAAGCTGTTATGGCTGCTAAGGGGAACTCCATAATTTATTCCTTTTTCACTTCCTGTACATTGAATGTCCTGGTATTTGTATTGAATGCATAACAGGCAAGCAATTGTCATGAGCTAGTCTGTGTAGTGACTCTGACCCAGTTGCCAAAACCTCCCCCACAACGTGATAAGCTGCTTTCTTCCAAGCGGCCCTGCTGTGCGAAACAACCACTAGAAGACGCCTACTGGACCTTAACCTAATTAGCAGGTTCCCTCAAAATCGTGGTTTACACTCATCAAAGAGTAATTTTCTTCATTTGAACTGACAGCAGTCAAAAGGGACAGATCGACAAATAAAGCAATTAACTATTTGCTTAATATTCAAACGTGCACGGAAGGCGCCACCCACTAGTGTTTGAGAGTACTGCAACCCGTGAACTTCCATTCAAAGTTGTTTCTAAGTTACGATAAAATTTCCGTTTTGATATTTCATAAACTCTGCAGAAATATTCCAAATGTATGCCTTGATGTCTGTGTCAGTGTGTCAGCTTTACAGGTGCGGCTGCAAGACTTTTAGAACTGTTTGTCTTAGTTTGAAGCCAAGCAGCATGAAATATGATTGAACCATCCATCCATCCATTTTCTGAGCCGCTTCTCCTCACTAGGGTCGCGGGGGTGCTGGAGCCTATCCCAGCTGTCATCGGGCAGGAGGCGGGGTACACCCTGAACTGGTTGCCAGCCAATCGCAGGGCACATAGGAACAAACAACCATTCGCACTCACAGTCATGCCTACGGGCAATTTAGAGTCTCCAATTCATGCATGTTTTTTGGGATGTGGGAGGAAACCGGAGTGCCCGGAGAAAACCCACACAGGCACGGGGAGAACATGCAAACTCCACACAGGCGGGGACGGGGATTGAACCCCGCACCTCAGAACTGTGAGGCTGACGCTCTAACCAGTCGGCCACCGTGCCGCCTGATTGAACCATAAACAGTTGATTTGCCAAGACTAAAATTTTAACAATCATTCTATATGCTTTTTTCTATGAGTAAAGAGTACAAAGTTGGAGTATTTTATATTAAGATGTGATTTTTACACCACTTTTATGGAAAATTTGTAGACTAAATTCAAGTCGATGGGCGTGGTCTGGTCTGGTCTTCCGTCCTCTTAGACACGCCCCCTGGGTATTTAACCTCTGACTCCCGCCTCCACGCTCTCTTTCGTGTCTCTCCTCTTTCGTGTCTGGCTCTCTTGTTTTTCCTCGGCGCGGCTTGGCCATGCTGCCGCCCCTTCCTTTTCCTTTCTCCTCCGGCGTCTCTGGCATCACCACGTGCGCAAACGCTCGCCTCAACTTAGCCGGCGGCGTTTTCGATCGAGAAAGCCGGCCATGCGGCTTCGATCGTTTTTTTCCTAGCCGTGATCAGTCGCCGTAGACTCAGCAAGGAACTACCAGCATCCCGTACCAGTCACGCAGGCAGCTGCGGAGAAGAGCTGGGTTCGCCACAAGGTCAATTGGCAGGAAAGCTACGAGCGCACCCCGAGGCGACAAGCTTCACACAAAATCCCAACTTGTTTCTCTCTCTCTCTCGTCCAGACCGAACGTATTAAACGCTCACGTTTTCAACTTTAGTCCAGTAACCTTTTCTTTCACCATTATTCATGTTTCCTTGTTGTAGTTAGACCCCTCTTTGTGTTTCCCTATAGATCCCTCGTAGATTTCATTAAATATTCTATAAAATTCCAGTGTGTGTTTTGAGTTTAATAAGGAGACCTCTGTCATCTAGGACTCGTATTTCATAAACTGTAGCAACCTTTAGATTATGAGACTGATAAAAAGGTCTCTTGCCGCTTTCCCTAAATTTTATACATATATAAAGTGACGTGGTGCCCCCTACGAGACAAAATAACTTGATTTATAACGTTAAGCGTCAAATCACGTAAACCGGAAGCAACGCAGGCGTTGCTGCTTCGACGAATTTATTTCTTTAATAAATTACATTTTATCCAAACGCCAATATACGCTACATCTGTAATTCCCACACTGAATAAGTATTGCACTTTACGCATTTTGTCAGTCACTATAGTTGATTCCGATTTGACCAAAGACCATGAACAGTGCCCACAAAAGACCAAAATGATGTTTGACAAAACAAAAGAGAAAGAAGTAGTTATTTAAAAAAAAAAAAAAAAGGTGTTTGCAGGCCATATTCAGATTCAGTTAATTTTGGTTTGTATTTGCATCTTGTGTGCAGATTACATGCAATCAAGGTTCACAAATTTTAAAAAGAAAACATCTCAAGTGACGCACATCATTTAGTCCTTTGTGAATATTATACATTCCATACTCAAGGGAGGGACAAAAAGTAGTTGAGGATCGTATGCAATGTAAAGTTGAACTGCATGCAAATTTATGGAGACAGCACCCTCGACACAGTTGCTAAGAATTTAGCGGCCTGCACACACTCCTCATTCTCCCACCGTTGCTGCCTTTTGAATTTCCCAAAAGTCTTTTTGTGAAAGAGGCTACCTCTACATGAAATCAACAGCAGTAATGATTTATGCCGACAACTAATGTGCCTATACAGGGCTTGCACATCCTGCATGTCTCAATGATATAGATGTGTCGGCCTCCCTCTGGAGATAAACCATAGAGGACTAATACAATTACACATCGGCCTCCAGTCCCCAGAGAGTACAGAACTAATCATTTGGAATCACTGTTTTTGAGCAAGCACAAGAGGCAAGTATGTCAATGTCTCTCTTGTAGCAAACCCAGGAAATTAATTGACCCTAAAATGCGGCTGGCCGCATGTACTTTTACTCTGCATGCTAAAGGAGAGTACAGTCAAAGGCTTGCGCGCAACTTTGCCCCAGAGCAAAATAGATCACGTTTAATGCATACAACCTCACTTGACATATGCCCCATCTAAAATCTGTAGTTAATTTCATCTAAAGTGGAATGAAACTTATTCCATTTAGCATGAATGCACTTTGACACATTACCAGAATGTGCCAAAAGATGTGTCAGCCTAATGTCAGCATTTATCATCTCGTGTGTGATGGCATACATTTGTGCTTTAAATTGAGAGACTGTAAACATTGGTTTCTAGGAAGGTGTTTTGCTGTGGCTTGATAATTCTGTTAAGTTTATTTTCATTGTGTCATTGGACGGGCAGAAATTGTTTTTAGTTATTATATTGTAACAGTTTATATGCAGATAATTTAGAATAATGGCCCTTTACCTGACAACTGCTAAATGTTACTCCTCCCAGATGGTGCTCAGTCTGAAGAGGAGCATGGTGAAAACTGTCAATGAATGAAATCAAACATGTTTTATTGAATTGTTCCGTCTCACACACAAAATTCATTGTCATTCATTATGTATCATGAGACTGTAGAGAGCATACTAATAACACAAACCAATCAACAGTGAAAATGAATGCATTGAAGTAAGTTTTTTTTTTTTCCCCTAGCGAATATTACTGGAGGGTATTTTTGTTTCACATTGCAAAGAGTATCGTCATGATCAGTGCCATGCCTATCATAGTAATCAGAATCAGAATCGGCTTTATTGGCCAAGTATGTTACAAGACAAGAAAGGAATTTGTCTCCGGTAGTTGGAGCCATTCTAGTATGACAACCAACAGGTACTATGACAAAATATATATTTAGGATATAAAAAACACAAGTATGGAGAGTCATTGGGCAATGAAAGTACGCCACTAGTGTTGTGATGCAGATATAATAGCATTGTGCAAATGATGCAGAGTTCTAAGGCAATTTAGAGCAAAGTGACTGATCTGGTACAGTGACGACTGACTAAAAGCATACAATACTACTGATGCTAATACTGCACGGCAATCTGCAGTAAATGACATCACAGCAGCATTAAGAAAAGTATTACTGTCATCTCCCACCATGAACCCCTTCATGGTGTTCACACTACTCGTCACTTTAAACTACATACACTCCTTGAAGTCTCGGCGCCCTTTGCACAATGGTCATTGCACAGGACTATTGCGAGATTAGTCATTTGAACTGCTCTAAGTGCTAGAGGACTCTGCATCTTTTTGCACAATTGTCAAAAAAATAAAATGAAAAATTGTACCGGCATTACCAGATAACTAGCAACCCTTTATTGCTCAATGACTGTTTTTCTCAATGTTTTTATGTCTCAAAAGTGTTCTCTGTCAATTGACTGTCTGTTGTCGTAGTAGAGCGGCTCCAACTACCGGAGACAAATTCCTTGTGTGGACATACTTGGCAAATAAAGATTTGTCTGTGCTGTTTCCAATGTGGTGCTTTCATGATTTACAGTTACACCTGTTGTGCCCGTGCCATACCATGAAATAACACCCAGTGAGGACACACAACAATGATTTCATTTCCTGGCACTCTTTCTGTGCTGCTCCCCTCGGTGGGCGGATCCTGATTACATGATGATGCCATAAAAAAGGAGAGATTAAAAGAAGCTGGAGAGCCACAGCTATGTGCCCAGTTAAAGCAGAGGTGGTGGTCAATGCTGCTGTCTTCATTGCTTCTCAAAGATCTTTGGATAGTGTAACTTTCTGTCTTGTTAACGCGAGCTGCATGTAAACGCTGGCAAGATGGTTCCTAGCTACAGGCGGTACTCCTGTCAGATGATCCCAACCCTGTCAGATACCTGCAGTGCTGCAATGATGTAATTGGTGGCTTGTCTAGTTATTATCGAACAGAGCAGGACTAAATTCTGTGCCTGCCTGCCTGCCCGCATGCATGTGCTCATCCAGTGTCCACTCTGTGCACCTTTCATTCCTAACAAAGGTAGCACAACAAAACAGTGATCAACACTGCTGGCAATGATGCTAACTCAAGCCAGTACTACTGTAGGCTTATGATTCATTTCCAATCAACTACGAGGGGTTCTTCAAAATGAACCCATCATACCCTACTACAGCTGGATTTACACTGGACATGAGGCAGTAGACCCATGTTATTCCACCTAACGTGTTATTCTTTTTGATGTATGTCGCTGTTATTGAACTTATTGTGAATTGAGTTCAATTGAGTTACCTGCCACAGTGGATCATATCTCGAAAAGCTCATAAGTGGGGGTCACTCGTATCAAAAGGCACCACTGCATATGATTATGATAATTTACAAATCATAGTAGTTATCATAATAATGCAAATGATTAAAAGTGGTACTCAACTTTTACACTAAGGGCTCTATTTTCATCGACAGCACATCTGCAGCGGGTCACAAATGCCGACAGATCCTAATTTTCGTGCAAGCGCAAAGCTACGCGTGTTTGCCAATTTAGCAGACTGGTCTGTGCTAAGCTGGGCGTTCCTGCGCAGCAGAAGTAGTGTCCTTGGAGGTGCGCCTGGCACAATGACAATTTGGTGTCAGAAAGTCGTTCTAAACTTATCCCTGCTCAGACCATGTCCAAGTCCTGGTGCAAGGTAGACCATTGGTCTAAGGCGATTTTGGTGAATTTGATCAGGGCGCAGGCAAACACATACTGAGCTCCACTGACATGTTTAAGTCGCCTATGGTTATCAGTAGCTCATTCTGTATTCAGGGGTACCCGCTCACATTTTCTGTTCTGTAGCATACTTGAGCAAGCATTTTTGGAGTCCATCTCGGTAGGGGTTTGAGCAAGTAATAACTGTACTGAACTCTTAGTGTGTTTTTATACTAAGTTCTCATGTGCACATTCTCACAGATCTTCAAGTTAGTTGCAAAATCTTTGAGAACATATCTTTTACATGTTTTTTTTCATAAGCCACAATTTACTTATCCACTCTATATCACACACTTCCCTCCAAGGTGCAGTACGATAATTACGCCTAAGTATTGAGGACCAAGAAGCCTGCTCTTAATGTTTGTTGCATCTTATTCAACATGGCTTATTTCACATCTCTGTGGCACACTGCAGGCAGGCCACCAACACTGTCGTTGTGCTTCATTAATCTTGTCAAGCATGAAGCAGACCGATGCTTTAAATGGGCCACTAAAAACAATTGGGTCGTTTTAAAGCTCTTGAGTCTCATTTTAGTGGGACATTACTGGGTTAAATCATAGAAAAATGGTTGAAGGTCTTTATCATTGTGCAGTGCCCGAAGCTGCCATGTCACCTAGCTCTACAATAGATCCATGGATAGCATGGACTAAAGTGGTGGGAGTCAAAAAGCAGTGTTTCCCCCTCCCCCGTATCCACAAAATATGTGACCTTGAGCAAGGCCCTTCTCCCTTGAATTCTCCGATGGAACTGCTCATATCGAGTGAAACAATACAAGAGGTTTTCGTTTTAATAATCATCATCATCATAGTCAGTGGCATATCACTGTTGAAAATGTTTAATTAAGTTCTCTTGCCAGGGCTCAAAATAACTGCCCTTGTAAGGTATCCTTTGCTGATTTTCTTAACGATTTAGGTCGTTTTTACATTTGTTGTATACATTTGTTGAATTGAAATACCAACAACAAAAAACATGGCCAGTGAGTGAGTGAGTGCGTGAGTGCATGCAGAATGTTTGTGCGTCCACCAGTCGCTAAGCTCGTTACAGTAATCAGGTTAAAGAAAGTGGAACTGAGGATAATTTTGCCTGCGGGCATGTTTCCTCTAGACTTCCCCTGTGAGATGGATAACCTCTCATTCAAGCACGGGCCGAGCTGCTGAGGCCTGGCTGTGCAGACGGCTGCTTCTAATGATCAACTCCCATTGCTTTGTTTGTATAAAACCCACTATCGGGGGGTATAACTGCAACCATCCTCTTGATGTACAGCTTGCAGTGTTAAAGTCATTTTGAAACACGGGAATGTCTTCCTTTTCCTCAGCTATAATTTAAGAGTGTGTTGGAAATTGTAAAAAAAAAAAAAAAATCACTTTTTGTCATTTTTGTCAATATGAGCTGACAGTAATACATTTGTAAAATGATCTGTGATCTATCTCCAATTAGATTTTTAAGAAACCACCGTGCCCACAGAAAAACAACCATTTAGCGAGAGAACATTGGGTGGTGGGAGGTGTCAGTAAACCTCAACCTCGCGGGCACACTCACAACAGGCACACCCACGCGGTCTTGCGCTGTTACGCTGTTACGTGTTAAGTTGGACTTGAGGGGCTTTGCTGAAACTATTGCAGAATATCCAACTCCAGTTGCAACAACAGTTAAAAAGAAGAAATCAGACAGATCCTCCGACAAAACAAGGGTGATCACAGGAGCTATAGGAGCTGCCTTTCAGAGATGGAGGGGCCACAATCAGCTGAGAGCATTCAGAAGCGATGCGTAATTACACTTACACTTACTCAGACCACGTCTAAATCTTGGCGCAAGGTAGACCGCTGGTCTAACGTGATTTTGGTCAATTTCATCGGGACACACGCAGGCCAAGTCTCAGGTCCGCGAACATATTTAAGTCGCCAGCGGTTATCGCCAGGTCATTCTGTAATTAATAAGGGTACCCCCCCTCACATTGACAATCCTCAACTCACGCACAGATTGCTGTGATTACGCATCATTGTATTCCAAACAGAGATGTCTCAGTCCAGTCTTTTGCGCCACATTTAAAGGGACTGAGAGTAGCCGGAAAATAAAAAGATTTAAAATTGCAAAATCCTATTATAATAGGATACTGCTTTTTGCAGTTTGACCTCTAACAAACAATTAGTTTTACAGTGAAAGTACAATTGGAGATGGGGCATGACTGTTCGGTTCTATTTTTGGTTTCGGTAAAGTCAGTATTGTTTTGCGCGGGTCACAAAAGTTGTAAGTTAGCAGCCAGTAATAACAGAAAATGACAATATAGTAAAAATTCCACTGCTAAAATCAACCTGAAACACCTGTATGCTCAGTGAAAGTGACTCCTTATGTGAACTGTGTTAATGCAGCTCTTTTTGATCTCATTAGACTGCACAGGTGTATATAATAAAGTTTCCAGTTGGCGTGTACTGCTACTGAAGAGACGTTCCATGATCAGTTAGAGAACCGTAGAGGAAATTGACGGCATCATTGATTAACTGCTCTGTTTATCTATTTTCCTTGGAACAAAAGCCACCTGATCTGGGAATTACCAAAAACCTGAGTTGCTATGGAAACCCATTGACATGGAAAGGAAAAATGTGTACGGTACTTCTTAACTAAGCATAGCAGCATTCCTTACATGCTGCCGCTCTGTGAGATATGGCTCATCCAGCTCGGCTGAATAATGTTGTCGAAAGGTTTCGTTCAGTCGTGATGCACCGCTCTGGAAGCATGCATAATTTAACATAGCCAGTCTGGCTCCTGTCAGTTGACCCCTGTCTCACCGTATATACTGCATGCGTGTTTGCTGGTGTATGTGGGTGGATCTTTAGTTGAGCAGATGTTCATGAGGTAGATGAAAGCCAGAATTGTTTGTTTCTAGTAATCATGAAAACTTGGGCATCATTCAGGGGGTGGAAAAATTAGTTAGGAGGGTGGGGAAGAAGGAAAGAATGATGTCAGAAAATTTCTCTGTCACTTTGTACTGTATGTCTACGATATTACAAACTGCACTTTTATTTTGTTCTTATGTTAGGCGATTGGTTGTTCATGTATTTTCTGTAGTTTTGCTACTGAGAATGCTCCATGCCCTTTGACATTGAAGTAATAGTCTTCAAAGGCCTCCTCTGAAACACCTTTCCAAGCATAATATTTTTGAAGTTGCAAAATTGAGACCGTGGAACAGTGGACGACTGGTTAGCACATCTACCTCACAGTTCTGAGGACGGGGGTTCAAATCCCGGCCCCGCCTGTGTGGAGTTTGCGTGTTCTCTGCGTGCCTGCGTGGGTTTTCTCCGGGCAATCCAGTTTCCTCCCACATCCCTAAAACATGCATGGTAGGTTAACAGACATACAAATGTAAATCTTTTGCAGGGCCTTGTTTTATGTACTGCTCCATTTCCCGTTCTATGGCTACAATCACATTTATCTGGAACCCTTCTGTGGTAGCATCTTCAAAAGGCCGAAGTAGTAAAAGCAAAACAGATTTAGAGTTAACCCTTTAGGAAAGTGGTTCTCAAACGTCTTACACCAAAAAATACTTAGCCCTCAATGTATCACCAAATTTACCAACTTTTGTGTTCATCAAAAAAAAGCAGAGCCTTTGTTCCTAAAAAGTATATTTAATGTTATTGTAAACCACTGTAACATTATGCACTTTTTGAACATTCACTTAAATATAGGTGAATTTTCAAAAAAACTGTGCTTGAGTAAAGATTCAATTAAAATGTATTGCAGTTAAAATTGTAATAAAAATATACCTAAATAAATGTTTGAGACAAACATTTCTAAAACATTTAATGCAAATGTAATTAAAAGTTAAATATCACTGAACTGTACCTGACAAAGGTACTCTCCTGGAATGAAAAAATAATAATGTTTAAGCCATTGTAAAATTATGCAGAGTTTGAACATTCAATTCAGTGTTTATTTGCATACTACTAGGGAGAGACGGCATACTACTAGTGTTACTGTACATGTACTACACTTTGAGAATCACAGTGTACTGAAACATCCCATTTTGTGTGACAAATTGGTGCACTATAAATTGTGATTTTAGGTGCATTTCAATTTATTTTTTTCTGTCAACGCTTCCTCCAGCCAGTGTAAACATTTCATGCTTGAGTGTCTTTAGTTGGCACTGGGAGACATAAAAAGCTGTATAGAGATACACATGATGCTGTGTTAGGAATGCACCCTTAAGTGATGGAGTTTACATATGCACGGTTTGCTTTGAAAGCCTCATTGATCATTTGGTGTTAAACGATTATCATTATGGGAAGAAACCGGTTTTGGTCAAAGTTAATGAAAGTGTTGCTGCTCATGTTCAATCTATATCCAACTTTCTGTGTATATGTTAATGAAAATATAACAAAATGGTAATTGAATTCCCGGCAGAACCTTCAACAAAGCAGTCAAACTGAAGTGACACTTTCACAGAGGAGTGTTTTCATTTTTCGGACATGTACTATCAAAGTGGATCAAAATCAGCCCCCTCAAACACTTTTTCTGCTCAGCATATCTATCTAATTTTAACAGTATGGGTGAGAGGCCCTCAGGATGAATTCAGGATTGCACACAGCACAGATAAAGAGAACCCTAACGCTGTGAAGACTCTCTGACTGACTCTTAAAAGCTTGCACTCGCTGAAATAGCTGAAGAAGTGCTGTGCGAGAGTGTGCTCTACATCCACATGGTGCACGAAGCAATCGGTGTTGCAGTCCTGCCTTATATGTCCAGGAAAAGGTGGGCACAGCAGCAGCCATAGCAACTGAGGCCCGAGTCACTGATCTGGAAACAATGGGCCTAAAACATGGCCTCTCATTGAACCTCCTCACGTACAGCTAAGTGGTTTCACTCACCGTTAACAACAGATTTTATTAAGTTTGTGTTGGTTTTCATGCTCCACTTAGCTCACAAAAAATGTAAGTAAAGCCTATTAATCACAAAGAGGCAGGAAAAACAAATGCTTGTACACCCAAACCGTTTGCAAAATATAAATTGTAAAAAGTGTGTTTCAGTTCAACATACTGGCGGATATAAATTGTTGATAGAGTCCCTCAATGTATCACACCCCTCCAACCTATGTCGCGTTCCACTGCTCATAATACTAAAGTCAGGGTGCAAGTGGATGTAGTTCAGTCAGCTATAGTGAAGTGAGGGGTGAATGAGAGAGGGGGGAGCAGTTCAGAGCCTGGGCGGCCCACACGAGATCGCAGTCACTTGACAGGTCGTGACTCTTCAGGCAGAATGTTCAATTTGTAGGAGCCTGGAGAGCGCATGAGCACTCAGTTATCAAATACCGATTGGCTCTTTTGAAGAGTTCGATCAACGGGTGTGCTTGGAAACTGGTGAAACACGTAGGGAATGTAAATATTCCTACACCGGTATCTATTGTACTGTTTACAAATGGACTGTTTTCATAGGCTGCTGATTGGCAGGCTTTGAGCTCTTTTATTGAGGCACACATTTTGATTCAAGTTTGTTCTTATAATGACTTAATTGTATGGCATGGGTGATCTTTTAAAGCAGTGGTTCCCAAACCTTCTGTGCTGGGCACCCCTTTGGTTAATATATTTTTTTTTAAATAAAAGTGAACTGCCATAAACTGCAGGTTGTAATAAGTATAATGGTTTTCAAGCACCTTAACTGTGTAATTATGTTCAGTGTAACAGAACATAATTACATAATTGAAAACATTGCTATGAATGCAATGTTTTCATTCATTCGTCCCACACACCCCTTGCAATTGGCTGTCTAGTAGAAAGTGATTGGCTGACATGTGACAGAAGAAATGGCACACTGTGAAAACAGAGGATCCTTGCTTTAGGGCGGTCTATGTTATGAACAGCGTGCAATGAACATGTTTGCACAGCAGTGTAAGAATACGTCATCACACAGCACAAGAAGGCATGCTCAATAAACACCGTACTGACTGATTTTTATTTGATTGTTTCATATTTATGTATTTTTGTCAACAAATTTAGTGACACAGCTTCCAAAAAACAGTCCTGTCCCAACACTGGCAGGCATATTGCAGCACTTTGTTTTGTCACAAATACACTAGATTTTTGTCCTGATTTACTGTATCAAGGAGCAAGGCATAGAACCATTCCATAAGACCCTTAAAGAAAAGTACAATTACCATAAATTACCGTGCATTCTTTTTTCGTATCAAATCCCACAAAATTTCAGTGGGAATAGGGTGGAAATGGCTACTGAGCAAGAGTGACTGGGTCTGCCTTTTACTTGTATATTCTTGTATTTATTACCATCAAATATTAACAATCCTCTCTTGAAAGCCCTTAATCTTTCCATGCTCTGTCTGGAGCATTTTATTTATATATATATATATATGTATTGCTGGCATAGTTGTGCATCACATGGAAATTGCTTGTGTCTCACAACCAGCTTAAGAAACATGGCAGTGAAGTGTTTTTTTAAATTAGATTTTGCAGAGAAGGATCTACTTTGTGTAAATTTTCCTCTGCATGTTGTTGCTTTGAAAAATCCACCATTTTTGTGCTCGAAAGTGTATCTGGTATTTATTTAGCAAATTTGATGCACATAGAGTTTTCAAAGACAATGACTGTATATCATGAAGTGATATGCCCAAATCAAGTGACCCAAAGTTTAAAACCTGATTCAGGCCTATGGACCACACAGTCTTTAAATAATTATGGCTATAAATGTGATGAAGATGTTTGTGTTTTGTGGTGTTTCAACCGGATCTGCATCTATTAATAATAAAACTAATATTGATATGAAGACATTGACAAACGGCCACTAAGTAGCTAAGCCTCATTACGGCACAAACTGAGCAACGGAGTAACCAGAGCCAGTAGCGGTTTCCTGTATGTGCAATGTGTGTGGCTGCACAGGGTGGCAATGCATCATGACATGTAAATAATCAGCATTTGTGTGAGGAATTTGCACCAGGATTTTACTATTAAACAAAGTGAGAGGTCATCGATGTCCAGGAAGTATGACATGCTCGCTGTTCGAACATCTCTGTATTTGGGGGAGGAGCTAGTTGGTAGAAAGTGACTGAGACTGTCATGGCTGCATGTGTCTATTTTTGCCTTGTGGTTAATTAAAAACACAAGCTAGCCAGTGACGGAGGTCTCGTTATTGTTTGACAATCAATTGCAAGTTGTAATGTCTGTACTTTTTTCATCCATCCATCCATTTTCAACACCGCTTATCCTGGTTAGGGTCACGGGGCGGTGGAGCCTATCTCAGCTGACTTCGGGCGAAAGGCGAACTACACCCTGAACTGGTCGTCAGTCAGTCGCAGCGCACATATAGACACGGACAACCATTCGCACTCACATTCACACCATCACTGAGTGGGAACCGAACACACGCTGCCCGCACCAAAATCAGACGAGTGTACCACCACACCATCAATGACATGTACTTTTTTTCATCCATCCATCTTCTTAACCGCTTATCCTCTCGGGTCGCGGGCTGCTGGAGCCTATCCCAGCCATCTTCGGGCGGGAGGCGGGGTACACCCTGAACCGGTCACCAGCCAATCGCAGGGCAGTACTTTTTTCAGTTCAAATGAATTAAAATTACATTAAATTAGGAATAAATTAGTATTCTTAGGAAAGTGTTGGCGCTAATGTGTATTTCTACTGAAAGTTTAACAGTAAAGGTACTCACTGTGCATGTAAATGGACCGTCTGTTTTACTGTTAATTGATATTATCCCAATACATTAATAAAAGGTAACAACATGTGAATTAACATGCTCAATCCATGCATTTTTCATTTCAAAATTATATTGTATTTGTATGCAACATCAGAAGCAATTCTCAAATGTTTTGGTAAGATAATGCATAGCCATCTACCTCCACTGCTCATACGTCTTATTATTGCAATAAGGTTCCCTTGATTTATTTTACTTTTTTCATATGTGCAATGCAATATTTGTGGGGAGGGGGGATTGGTGTTGGACCACCACTGACCAGAGCTTAGTGCTCGAGAGGCGGCAATTGGGCGGGGCGTTCATCCTATAGGAGACATCTCTATCTCCAGCAATTTGGAAGCACATCTGTCAAAATCCCAGAATTAGAGCCGGTACATATTGATTCATTGCATGTCTCATAAGACAGCTGGATAACTATAATAATAGCATTGTCTTTGTTGTGTGCGCCATTTGTTATCATGTCTGATATCTATCTTTCTTTAAGAAGTTAGGACTAGAATCAATACAAATAATTTTATCTGCTGCTCCATATTAGTCAATGCCACAAGAGTGAAACAGTCACATTCATTGTACTGATTGCAATGTGAATCCGTATGAAAGGGTGCCGCTTCGGGGATGCTCCACTTTACTGGATATTTTTAGTGTAAGACGAGCTGCACTCTCCTTCCCCATGACAAGGGCGACATTCATAATTTCTGACCGTATCTTCACCCTTTAAATTGAATTACAGCAGAGTGTGCAGTCCAGGAGAGAAGCATTGGTGCAGTCATAGCATTAGGAACCATTTGTAAATGCTGTTGTAAAAAGATGTCATTTTAATGCTGAATTTATTCCGGTGGACTTTCTGAATATACAGTGAAAGATTTAGCACACAGTTCTGGGCTACATGTTGTTCTGATTTTAAAACAAAAATCCCATAGGAAATCATCAATTCCAGGATCACACAGTCCCCATTATAAACCTTTACAGTGAATATTTAAAGAGCATTTTAACATTCTGTACTGCCATACGTTACATTTTCATTTTAAAATCAATAAATCACTTAGGGCCCTATTTCTGTGACCGCCGTAAATCCGGCGCGGCGAAACTATGCGCCAGGGGCGGGTTAGACGGGTATTGGTAATTTTGTAGACCAGCCTAGCCCGGCCGATCCGAGAGTGGGTGAGCTGTGCCACTGTGGGCTTGTTTAAAGCCGACTTTATTCACTGACAGCCAAAGCGGCTCCTCTTATTTCTCTAAATGAGAGAAAACATTTGCGGAAGAGGACGACGCGTAATCTCTGCGATCCGTGCATGAGTGGAGCATTGTCACTGCTCTTGATCAGTGTGGCAACAGACAATGTGAGCGGGTACCATTAATAAAATACAGAATGAGCTGGTAATGACTGCTGGTGACGTAAATATGTCAGCATACCTCAATATCTGTTTGCCTGTGCCCGGTCGTATTAGACCAGTGGTCTAGCCTGTGCTGGCAGTTAGACGTGGTCTGTGCAGGCGTAAGTCTGGTCTAACTTTCTGCCACCATATTGTCACTCTGCCAGGCACACCTTCAAGGACACACCCTCACTGTGCCGGAACACCCAACTTGTCGTAGACCGGTCCGCCGTATTGGCAAACACACGCAGTCTTGCGCTATCACGAAAATCACGATACGCCATTATTTGTGCCCTGCCACAGATGCACCATCTACGAAAATAGAGCCCTTAGTCTTGAACATGAATTTCTAAGGCATACTGTTGTTAGGAATTTCGAACGAGTGTGCGTGTGCATCTGCGCATGTGTGTGTGTGTGTGTGTGTGTGCATTCATAACTTAGTGTGATCACAAAAGCTAGTGTGTGTGTCCTAGTGTCCTGTAAACCGTGGCTTAGAAATACGGTATATCTGTTGTGTTCCAGGTGCGTCATATCCGACTTTTTATCATTCTTAATTATCACATATGTAAAAAGCAGTTAACCACTATTAATAGCAAACAATTTTCAAAAAGAAAAGTGATGATGCTGAAATCTGCTTTGAGTGAGTGTCGCCTTCCTGTAACTTGTAATATTCTTCTTCTTCTATTCTCACATTCTTCTTTTAACACCCATTTTGAGGCTGCTCTTTTCTTTTGGAATAAACTTCATAAAGTATGTGCAAAGTAAATTTACTGATGGTTGATGAACTGACATCCCTGTTAGGCATGCAGAGATTTGACAGTAGTTCAAACACTTAAGTCAGAGGCGTTGGAGATTTGATGTTCGACTGTGCGTCCAAAATGTTGAAAGCCTATAGGAGCTTGTTGCGAATGCCAGTTTAAATTAGAATTCTTATCACTGTTTAACGATGACCGTTGCCGACTGTAGCAGAGCTCATTAATTTTGTCAATGTACTGAGTGGATGATGGAGGATAAAGACAAAAGCCTTTGATTGATTACATTTCTCGAGCTGATTGTTTTCCCGTGTAATCAATAAGATTTTTAAAAGCACAACCTGTTTTATTGGTCTAACCTTTTGGCCAGATCTGTTTCCCATAGCAACAAAACACTCAGCGCAATATTTGGGGAAGAACACCAACACATTTTACACAGTGATAGATTTGCAAGCACTTGCTGCACTGCATTGATTGTAGCCAAACAAACAGTAATGATAATACACTGCAATAATTGGGTACACTGCCGCATGTAAATGTTTCACTTTTTCATCAGTGTACCACAATAAACATCTCCTGATGTTATTAAGTAGGTAAAGACAAGTTGACAGAGTAATGTCTCTGTGGACTCATGTGCTACTTACATAGATTAAGGTTGGAGGTGTTAAATACGTGCATAATGATTTGCTATTTATTTGCCATAAATCAAGCATGCCTCATGCTCATAATTAAGATTTATTAATGGTAGCTGATTAAAACACAAAGTGTTGCATACAATTATGGGACCCTATTAAAGTGCTAAAAAAAAAAAAAAGATAGCTCGTTAAATATGTCATTAAACTTAGAAGCAGCTTGGATCAAAAATAACACACCTGACCTTGATATGACTTGCTAATGCAGACTATTTTGTGCATCACCCAAAACAAGAACTATACAAATAGCAAGCATACCTTTACAGCGACCATGTGACTCACCACCTGTCTTTTCCTGTAAAGACATCTCGGCCTCAAGGGTGGCGCAGTAGGCGTGCAGGAAGCTCACCTTGCCTTCAATCGGACAGGGATGAAAGGCTATTGTTGGTTGGACTCAGTGTCAGTCAGGGTGTTAAAAAGAGTAGAAAAGGAAGCTAGGAGCAGTTTAACCTATTAAGATATTATCAGTGGTCTGCAAATGTAATCCTGCTGTTGTAACATTCTTAAACACTGCTGAGATTGGGATGAAATTCAGTCATATGATACCATTGACATATAACATGCTTAAAAGTATATGTTCAGCTGGAACTTGTGAGCAAGTTGGTTTGGAATAAAACCGGAATCATTTCCCCTTGTATCACACTGCTTTTTAAAATTACACTTTAATCAATGTCAGTCATGCTTGTAAACGATCCCACCAGGGCCGCTTTTTTTTAACTCATTGTAATCACTGCTTGGAGTGCAGAAGGAAAACATTTTATTCATTCATGCATCCATCCAAAGCACAAAGATGCTTGTTTACAATCAATCGATACTGTGTCTCCTGTAATCTCCAGATGACCTTGAAAATCATGTAACAGCATGGGGGTGGTGCAGAAAACTATAACACAGTGTTCGGTACATTTTCAAAATCTACTCAAATCCAATGAGCTGTACTTTGCCCTTTACACAATATTAGAAACATCTCATTCCATTTCACTGCTCATTGTCCAAAATTCCACATGAATAAGTTCACTTAAATATTACAAATATGTACACTTAATTAATACAATGAAATAAAACAAAGTATGATATTTCTGATGCATGATAGGATATGTGTGAATCCTTGTTACTTGCCGTTCACACCAATAGCTTTGGCATGCATTAACGTGGCTTGAGTCTTGAAGATTCACACACCTAACACTTCTCTTGACAGTGTCAATCAAAACCTAGCATTATCATCTTTGTAAAGCATAATTTCTTACGTGGCTAGTCTGTCTGTTAATGGCAAGCTTTGCTGTTTTATCGCAGTAGAGATACAGTATTTGTTTTCATTATTGCAATAACGCAGTAGAAATAACCAGTAATAATTGAATAATATTAGTATGCATAACTTCTTGATGACTTATGATGAATTGTGCTAATACCCTCTATTTGCCTAATAGATTTCAATTGGAGGGATAATCTTTTCACTGCGCTGTTTTGCTGTCCAATGCACTACATCTTGATTACAGCAATAATGTTCAAAGCTCACAAAAGCAATGTCTGTCAAAGGACACATTCTACTACCTTCCGTTTTTCTTATAGTCTTTTTATACAAGACAAGAACTATACAGGCCTTCATGATGTAATATAGTTGTAACAACTATTGTCCTTGAAGGACTGTTTTCCATTCATTTACACACATAATTTGTTCTCCACTTAGAGGCATGTGGGTTCTGGACGTAACAAACCAACAAGCCTTGGATAAAGCCTGAGCAAGACCAAGAAGAGCTTTAAATGTTCTGTCAAGCCACTTTCTTGGTTGTAGGGTGATTAACTGGTGGAGTAATCAGGCTTCATGCGAATGCTGATATCACAGTCATTAGAGCTTTTCTCTCTCCAGATGGCTTCTGTGTTTCCTGGTCCTCAGCAAGGTGATCTTTGCTAGTTTTGGAGACGTTTATGCAACACTTTTTTTTTTTTTTTTTTATTTAAACTGATTTTTAAAAAACAGTTTTGCCGCCTCCTTAAACTCACAAAGATTAGTTATTCTGGCTGTTCAGTCAGCATTTTGGGGCCTGAAAATGGGTCTCATGATGGACGTATGACAACACCATTATCGCGTTTCCACATAAAATGTTTTCAGTTTTTATTTTTATTGATTTTTTTTTGCAGGCCCATGTCAGCTATATGTGAGTCTTTTACTTTTACTGATCCAAGACTGTTACGGAAATGCTTGCAGAATATTTTTGTTTCATTGGTGATTTAAAAGAAAACAAAAACATTACATTCCAAATCATTATTTAAAAACAAATTGCTATCTTTCAGCACGGTAGAGCATTTGGATGGAGTATGTGCCTTAGAGTCTGAGGTTCTGTGTTCAAATCGTATCTTGGACCTTTCTCTGTGGCATTTGCATCTTCTCTCTGTGCTTGCGTGGGTTTTATTTGGCCACTCCGGCTTCCACCCACATTTGAAAAAAAAAAAAAAAACGGATGTTGGTTCGCCTGTGTCATGAATGTGAACGTGAAGGGTTATTTGTCTATATATGCCATGTGATTTGACTGGCGACCAGTCCAGGGTGGACCTACCTCTTATCCACAGTCAGATGGGATAGTCTTCAGCCCACCCTGAAAAGAATTAGTTGAAAATGTCTTAAACATGTACTTTGCTGTATATAACTGTTTACAGAAGGATGCTGGTGAATAATGTGCTCCCACTTGTTTATGCTTAGGGATTCTAATTATCCTCCAAGGTTTCATCATGTGATTCCTGCTGTACTCGCTCTCTGAAGTGACGGATGATGCTGACAACATAATCTTGAAATGCCCGACTGTGCAGTAAATTTAAATGGATACCATCGCACGTAACCTTGCTTATCAGTAAAGAGGGATCTCATGAGCTTTTGTCTATATATGTTAGTCCATAAAGAATTAATAAATTAAGAATAGAAAAAATATGCAGACATTTTATCTGCACATTGTGAATATTAAACGTGTGTATGGTTGTGTGTGATATGTAAACCTGGGTGCACGCCCATGTTGCGTTGTCATTTTGAGACGCTTGCTGGTGGAGTATCTGTGGAAGCACTGCATGCGACAAAAACTCAGTGGGGCCTCATAGCAATCCTGTCAAAAGGAGAGCTCATGCAGTGCCATTACCTCTTTGTGGTTGTCTTTTCCTACTTTGAAATAAGAAAAACTCAAAAAAAAGGAGAGTTTGTTGGAAAGAACCCACGACAGAGGCACAGGCAGCCTCTTTCACAACTTGATCATTATGGAAAATGTACTTTCCAGATTTTCTAGCCTCTGACTCAGAACGGTTCCTTGATGAACTGTGGACAAAAAAGTGGCTGAGATCATGTCATATTATTTTTTTTCTTTCCATCTGTAGAATATATAAACATTAAAAACATATTTCAACTTGATACCGAAGCTATTTAGTTGTTGGCTTATCTTCAAAATAATAACAAATACACAAGGGAGCACAAGCAAATTTTACTAACATCCTCCCAAGTGATCCAAAACTTAGTAAATAAATCCCGAATCCACTTTTGTTTAAATTGAGGAAAACAATCCTCCTTATACAGTATTAGCCATTTGATAGACTTGATAAACAAGGAAACTAGAAATACAGTAACTTACTGGCAACATTGTTTGCAGTAAGTTACTGCAAGAAAAAAAAACTACAGAAGTGGGAGGAGAGTAGTCTGAATTGGGTTCTGGAGTCATGCACCATTTCATACACCATACTCATCCACCAGCCACAAATCAAGTATTGAGCAGTATTTGCTGTTGGCTCGCTCTCCTGAATCAGGTGACAATCTGCAAAAGCAGCATTTGGCTCCTGTCTCTTGACGTCTACAATGAGCTTCCTCCCACAGAATTATCAATACCACATGTATATAATTGAAAGATATACAACAATGCTTTTCTGCAACGGTGCCACATTGTGAGTGTTCAGTATTTCTACACAATAGATTTTTATGATGATGATCTTTTGCCTGAGACCCTGAACAGGATAAGCAGCTGAGAATGGATGGATGAGGATAAAGCGGTACAGAAAATGGATGGATGGATGGATGGATTTTCTTGCGTGTTTCTTCTAATATATATATATATATATACACCACATGCATACAGTAAAATACTGTATAAAGTGATTATACAATAATTAAATGTAGTTTCCACTGCATCATGGGATTTTGGTTGCGGTCACACACTACAAAAAAGATTTACTGTTTTTCTTATTAGATTTTTTTTTTAAATATATGTTTCTATTTATTGCGGCACTAATGAACGCAAGGAAAACTGGAGCCCTTTTGGCTTGCAGAAGTAGGCCAAATTAAGCAATCACAAGGAAGTACACACTAGTATCTAACATACCCGATAAGCCGCTTAGCATACAGCAGAACTGACTGGGATGTCATTATCGCCCATAACCCACAGGTTGTCAGGATTTCATGGAAACAAAGTGCAACATAAATGTAACACGACAGTTAAATAAGACACACATTCAACGAACTACGCGTAACATGAACACACGATTCATGTTACGTTAATCCTTATCGTTCGTGAACATTAAGGTTTAACATCCTTATTACGGCAACAGCTCAACATTTCACGGCACAATGCATGATGGCAATCATGCAGCTTCACGATTCTGCTTTCAAACTCGGGCTGCAACTCACGATTATTTTAATCGAGTAAACAAATTGTTTTCAATTAATCGATGAATCTGATTTAATAAAACATCAAAATGTCCATTGCTTTATTCAAAAACAGGAATTTATTTCAAATTGACTGTGCATAAAATGCACAAATATAAATTAATTATGATAGTGTTACTTGTTTGGTCCTTAGCATGTCAGAAAATGTTGATAATGTCTTATTTTGATGAAACACAAAGATAATCAGTCTGCTTCATTATAATAAATATAATTAACAATATTTACTGCTTTATTACAACCCCAATTCCAATGAAGTTGGGACGTTGTGTTAAACATAAATAAAAACAGAATACAATGATTTGCAACTCATGTTCAACCTATATTTAATTGAATACACTACAAAGACAAGATATTTAATGTTCAAACTGATACTGTATTTTTTTTAGCAAATAATTATTAACTTAGAATTTTATGGCTGCAACCCGTTCCCAAAAAGCTGGGACGGGGTCATGTTTATCACTGTGTTACATCACCTTTTCTTTTAACAGCATTCAATAAAGGTTTGGGAACTGACACTAATTGTTGAAGCTTTGTAGGTGGAATTTTTTCTTCCTTGATGTACAGCTTCAGCTGTTCAACAGTCCGGGGTCTCCGTTGTCGAATTTTACGCTTCATCATGCGCCACACATTTTCAATAGACAGGTCTGGACTGCAGGCTGGCCAGTCTAGTACCCGCACTCTTTTACTACGAAGCCACGCTGTTGTAACACGTGCATAATGTGGTTTGGCATTGTCTTGCTGAAATAACCAGTGGCGTCCATGAAAAAGACGTTGCTTGGATGGCAGCATATGTTTCTCCAAAACCTGTATGTACCTTTCAGCATTAATGGTGCCTTCACGGATGTGTACGTTACCCATGCCATTGGCACTAACACAGCCCCATACCATCACAGATGCTGCCTTTTAAACTTTGCGTCCATAACAGTCCGGATGGTTCTTTTCCTCTTTGGCCCGGAAGACACGACGTCCACAAAAACAATTTGAAATGTGGTCTCGTCGGACCACAGAGCAATTTTCCACTTTGCATCAGTCGATCTTACATGAGCTCGGGCCCAGAGAATCCGGCGCCGTTTCTGGGTGTTGTTGATAAATGGCTTTTGCTTTGCATAGTACAGTTTCAAGTTGCACTTACGGATGTAGCGCCGAACTGTATTTAGCGTTCCTGAGCCCATGTGTTGATATCCTTTACACATTGCTCTCGGTTTTTGATGCAGTGCCGCCTGAGGGATCGAAGGTCACGGGCATTCAATGTTGGTTTTCGGCCTTGCCGCTTACATGCAGTGATTTCTCCAGATTCTCTGAATCTTTTGATGATATAATGGAACGTAGATGATGAAATCCCTAAACTCCTTGCAATTGTACGTTGAGGAACATTGTCCTTAAACCATTCAACTATTTTCTCACGCACTTGTTCATAAAGAGGTGACCCTCGCCCCATCTTTGCTTGTGAATGACTGAGCAATTCAGGTCCTTTTATACCCAATCATGGGTTTTTGCCCCCTGTCCCAGCTTTTTTGGAACGTGTTGCAGCCATAATATTCGAAGTTAATGATTATTTGCGAAAAACAATCAAGTTTATCAGTTTGAACTTTAAATATCTTGGCTTTGTAGTATATTCAATTAAATATAGGTTGAACATGATTTGCAAATCATTGTATTGTGTTTTTATTTATGTTTAACACAACATCCCAACTTCATTGGAATTGGGGTTATATTATAATAAATGTAATTATTAATTATTTACTGTTGAGAAGCTGAAATTCCAAGGATTTGGACAGTTTGAAGTTAAACCAGGTGTCTAAATGGTTAATTGATGATCAGAAATCGTTATCGATTAATTTGATAATTAGTTGTTGAATAATTGATTCAATTTTGCACCCCAACTTCAAGCTTAGCTTAACATTTGGCACCTACGCTCATTTGTGTCTTCATAAAAAAGATGTCTGATACAATATTTTATTGAGAAATAATGCAGTAAATTGGTGATTTCACAATAAAATTATTGATCTAGTACTTTACTGGATTTGTCAGTTTGCATTAAATCCTGCCCAAGTTTCATTTTATTCATTTTGTTCTTTATTATTAATATCTTACGTCAAATTGATATACAGTATGTTACTGTATTTTTGCACCCAAGTTTTTTTCTTGTTTTACAGTAACATAAATTTAACTCTGATGTCAACCATGATACAGTGGAAACATTTAATTACTGTATACTCACTTTATTTTACTGTATGATATATTTTACTGCATGGATGACAGAGGCTTGAGGTAAAGACGGCCAAGTCGAAAGGGTCCTTTTTTTCCTTTTTTGCCCATACAAGTCTCTGAAGCCCTGAGCCGCTTGACCTGTATTGCAGAATGTGACAAAACACCCACTAATTTGTCTCACAGTTGAAGTCTTGCTTGTGCGGTAGTGAGCAAGCTAGCAGCAAATAATGATGTGGTGGAATGTCATTTTCATTGTTTTTGCTCCAGTATCCCTGCACATATTATGGAGCTTTCCCCTTTTTTCTCATCTGAAAGTTTCTTACTTATCTTGCTTCAGTTACCTCTACATGCGCTACAACATGTACATGAGCCTTTAATATGAGAACTGCAGGGAGGGAGGGGGACCGGATGACATCAAGGTGCAGAACACACATTCAATTCGGCAGTTTGAAATCATTGCAGGGGTATTGTTCAAATTATTTATTCTTTGCCTTTTTAAATATGCATGTCATGTCATGCAGGGGTTCATACACCCATTAATTTAATCTGGACACACTTAAAAAAAAAAAAAAAATCCCTGGTGTTTAGGGATTATAATAATCAGTTAACTAAGTCGATCACACGCTAATTCTCTAGATGTTTAGTTTGCATGATTGTACCGTTGTTTTCTGTGATTGCACCTCGGCTGAGAAAAATAATTTTGGCAAAGTGCTCCGTTGTAATAGTTGAACTTGTTATGATTTAGTGAGTTCACAGTAAGGGATTACGCATTTCAGCAGTCACACTACCAAGGTCAGCACAGCCAGTAGTGAATAACAATTTGACTACACTGAGGATTTACCTTAGATTTCATGACCTAAAAGTTCCAGTTTGTGGTATCAAGCTGATTTTACCAAAAGTGTTTATTATATAAAATTGCCCTTGGTGACCCCACGGATACAAGCGGCCGAAATAAGTTTCCTCTGCAGGGTGTCCGGGCTCTCCCTTAGAGATAGGGTGAGAAGCTCGGTCATCCGGGAGGATCTCAGAGTAGAGCCGATGCTCCTCCACATCGAGAGGAGCCAGATGAGGTGGCTGGAGCATCTGATTCGGATGCCTCCCGGACGCCTCCCTGGTGAGGTGTTCCGAGCACGTCCCACCGGGAGGAGACCCCGGGGACGCCCCAGGACAGGCTGGAGAGACTATGTCCTTCGGCTGGCCTGGGAACGCCTCGGGATCCCCCCAGAAGAGCTGGATGAAGTGGCTGGGGAGAGGGAAGTCTGGGCGTCCCTGCTAAAGCTACTGCCCCCGCGACCCGACCTCGGATAAGCGGTAGAAAATGGATGGATGGATGGATGGATGGCCCCTGGTGACAATATCTGTGGTTCAAGTGGTTTGCCTATCATGCTGAACCATTATCCATTATGTCTTTTAGGTGTGTCGGTCAGTGAGGCCATTACACCCTCCAAGATGGTGGCTTTGTCACTAAAGATCTGCGTGCACCAATGCAATGTGATAAAGACGATGCAGTTTGAGCCATCCACGCCTGTGTATGACGCATGCAGGATCATAAGGGAACGCGTCCCAGAAGCGCAGTCTGGACAAGGTTAACATCCAATTTAGTTCATCTAAATCCAATGATGGATGTTTATTTTCATCTACATGTACAGTCACGGTTTCCCTTTGTGTTGTGCTTCAGCTTCCGACTATGGTCTTTTCCTATCTGACGATGATCCCAGGAAAGGAATCTGGCTAGAGTCTGGAAGAACCCTGGATTACTACATGCTGCGAAACGGAGTAAGATTAAGTAGTGCAGCGTGAGGTGGAGAACTGTCAGTGTTCACGTATCATCTGTTAATGTGATTTACATTTTTACAGTGCGACATGCACGGTATTCCTCTGCTGAGAAACCATTTGCTCTTTTGCCTTGCAGGATGTTTTGGAGTATAAGAAGAAACAAAGACCTCAGAAGATCAAAATGCTTGATGGCACAGTGAAGACCATTATGGTGGATGACTCCAAAACCGTCGGGGAGCTGCTTGTAACCATATGCAGTAGAATAGGTGAGTGATCATCCTCTCCCAATGCGGCTGATAAGAATCTATTTTGCCCATCGGCCAATTATTCATGTTCTGTTTTATTTTTAGACCTATGGATAGCAGTTCGCACATGCAGAATGTGTTATCATGTGTTGTTTCAGGTATACTTGGATAGCAGCATTTGTTAAGTAGTAAAAGTGTTGTTACTACACTGGAAAAAGTCCTTATCGCCTCTTGTTTGGAAAATAAGCATCATTCATCACATGGAGAAGATGAAGTATCCCCTTCACGACAATACTTCTTTCCCTTCTCTTGTCACTTTTAATTACTATGGGTTGCTATCAAGCTGACAGAGCGACGTGCATCTGACAAATAGCATTATTGGAAAATGTCTGTTTAGAGTTCAATGTCGTCGCATTAGCTTGTGTTAGAACCTAAAGAGCCCCAGAAATGACATGGGAAGAAAAACAAAATTCAATTGTGGCCACAATGTAGATATAACATGCTTACAAAATACTAATTTGTGCTCACGAAATAAGTAAAACGGTCCCCCGAAATATTGTGTGGGTTTACTATCGTTCTAATGAAAAAATTCATATCTGGGTAAGCAAAGGGAGAGCACCTTTGCTAGAAAGTGCAATATTGTATGCAGAGTAACTACTCCAGATTTTTTAAGGCATATGTCGTCAAATTTGAGTTGTTTGTCACTGATGATGTATTTGATACCTTATTAGGACAGTACTATAGTTTTAAAAATTCACAGAAGGAGGGAATTTTTTGCAATAATGTATATTTACCAAAAATGGACAGCTCATTCCCCGAATTTACGCGGAACATAAATATGAGAGCACAAGAGCAGCGATGTAGTTCTGGGGAAGGCTTGCCACGTAACGTTTGCACAAACAGGGAAACCTGTCCTTGTTCCGAGTCCACCACAGCAGCAGGTTCGGCATGATGGCTGGGAATTTGTGGTGTTTAGAAGATGGATGGATGCAAATAATTATAGACCTCTTTATGATGGAGGAATAATTCCCCGCTCTCCTTCCACTTCGATAGTGTAGAAGTTGTTCAAATCCTGCTCCAGCCTAGCTTTTCCCCCTTTACTCGTTTTCCCTCATTGACTAAAGCTGTGCATTTAGAAATAGCCTATAATTTAAATGAATTTGACAGACCCGTTTCATTCACCACACTCACATCTGTTTCTGCAAACGTCTCTGTCTCCTTGTTAAGTTAAAAACATGTGATTAGTCGACATCATGCTCCAAGCGTTATTGTGGAGTAATAAGATCGACAAGTGGACTAGTCGACCAGTCTGTACAACCCCTAGAGTGGGATTTCCTCAAGGTTATACCGCCGCTTGTAACGCAACCTGGCTCTCATTAGTCTGTTTAAATGCCTCTCCGTAATGCTGATTCCTTGCAATGCCAGCCAGGCTTTTCAGAATGTCTTTGTAGCTCATCTCCAGTCTAAAATAAAATGCAATTATCCAGAGTGTAACTTTAACCCCTGCCTCTAACCTAGTGTTTCTAGAGCAGCTGCGCTTGATTTGCTTACCCAACTGTCCAGTAAGGAGCCACTGCTACTTCGTGGCCACTAATTAGTATTTCACGTGCACGGTATGGTCCATGAAAAAAACAGAAATGGGAAAAGAAAGAGCAACACAACCTTCAAAAGGCATCTCCTCCTCTGAGAATCATCCTGACTTACTGCTTTCAGGAATCACCAACTATGAGGAGTACTCACTAATTCAGGAGGTGACGGAGGACAAGAAGGAGGACGGCATAGGAACACTCAAAAAAGACAGAACACTGTTACAACGAGATGAGAGGAAGATGGAGAAGCTCAAAGCCAAACTGCATACAGATGATGATTGTAAGTGTCGGCCATTAATAGCCTTCTATTGAATATGGTTATAGCACTGCACCAGCCAAAATTAAGGGTATTGTAGGAGTCAATTTCCATCCCTCAAGTCTGCATTCAGTTATCCACGATAGTTAATTATTGGACTCGAAGGTAATTTTAATACTTCCTGGCCAAAAATAGGTTCTCAAGTGAAGTGTCAAGGGCAATGAAACAAAGACTTTGTACACCTAATACCTTATTTGTTCATCTTACCAAGACGTGCTTGACAATTCTATTTTGCTTTGTAGGAACAGTTTAGTGAAGGTGCTTTTGTGTTCCAGCATGACACAAAGCAAACTCCATAAAGGCATGCTTGGCTTAAACATAACTGGCCCACTAAATTAGCCAGGGCCTCTGTTCTTACAAATGTTCATCTGGATAAATGTTTACTTCATGTAGGCATAATTGCCAGGTGTACCGATACTTTTGCCTACTTAGCTTGTCTTTATTGCTTATTTTCATATCAATGACTAAACACCATGATTTGTACATGCATTAGCTTGAGTGTTCTTTCAATTTATTGCATGAATGTGTCAAAGGTTTACAGAAATAACGGGTTATCATTTCCCAAGAGAATGCCAATTACGATGACAAAACATGCAACACGCGACAATATCAATCAAAAGAAGCTCATTTTAAATTCTGCAGGGGAAAAAAAAACTATTTACACCCTGAAAATGATTTTGATGTCCTCACTATTAATTAAGAGGATTATCCAACTAAGATAGTGTGTCTATGCCTGGTTAATTTCACCCTCAGTATAGTCCTCTAACAACATATTGGTTAAATGAACATCTATTTATTTGAGTGTGTGGGCCAACACAATGTGTATTGATTGCGCAGTGAACTGGCTGGACCATAGCAGGACCTTCAGAGAGCAGGGAGTGGAGGAAAGCGAGACACTGCTGCTTAGACGCAAGTTCTTCTATTCAGACCAGAATGTGGACTCGCGGGACCCGGTCCAGCTCAACCTGCTCTATGTCCAGGTAAGAGCGTAACATAGCGACGCAAGTGTAACTGGATTTACACAACATGGTTCAAGTGACACAGCTCCATAGCTGTGAACAGACTCTAAATCTGATATAGGCACCAAATTGGAATTGTGCATTAAGCCCAGCAGTGTAAATCAAGCCAAAGGGACATGATGCGATTTACAGTCCATGTGGTGTAATAACAACATGCCATGAGAGAGGGCGGTTTGACCCAGTAACTAATATACAGCACATTAGCAAAGAAACGGAAACAACAAGTACCACATGGGCAGACGAGAAAATTAAGTTGCTAGACAGTGTGATGGAGTGTTTAATATATCTTGTGGGAAGATGTACTGTAATTTGTGGATAAATTGTCTGAGCAGACAATTTAACGACTAATCTTGGAAGATAAAGTTCAGCTTTATAAGAACATCCATTTAAGTTGGTGTAGTCCTTTTTGTGTTTCTTTTTCTATTTTCTGAAGTGTGGGTCGACCACTGTTTATAAATGGCGGGCGCCCAGCAGTCTCTAAAGGGTTCCCTGAGGGGTGTTAGCTACTCATCAGAGTTTGCACTCTGCTCACATCACCACATTCCCCTTAGCCTCTCTTCCCCAGCGAGAACAGTATCCCACTTACAATCACAAAGCAGCAGACACTCATGCATGTAAAAAATAGTTGCAACAGACAACTTTAAAGGAACAGGAAAGGCTTCTGCTTTAAAGTAAAGCTAAATTACTTGTAAAGTGGTGTATTTTTTCTCTCTATGGCTTTCCTTACAGTTGTGTACTTTATATCAAGCCAATATAGTAAATAGAATGGCAGTAAATTAAAATTTGCCAACAAAGGCATGATCCTACAATGACTACAAGGATAAATCTTAAATCCAAAGCAAACAAAGCTAAGCCAGTCTACAGGTATGTGTAGTGGAACTTCTAAGGTTGAACACAATCTGTAGCGGCACATTAGCCAATCTCCAAGTATGTCCAGTACGTGTTGAGTGTAAAAATAAGTTTGCCACTGGTAAAAATAACACTGAAAAACATCCATCCATTGATTTTCTATATCGCTTATCCTCTTAAGGGCTCTCGGTGAGCTGGAGCCTATCCCATCTTACTTTGGGTGAGAGGGAGAGAGGTCGGGTCGCCAGCTAATCCAAGGGCATATATAGACAAACAAGCATTTACAGTCATATTCACACCTAAGGATAATTTACAGTCCTCAATGAACCTAACATGCAAGTTTTCAGAATGTGATAGGAAGCCGTGGGAAACATGGAAATTCCACACAGCAAGTCCTTAGCATGTTAAATGCAAAATTGATTCCAGGCACAGATATGCCTCAAATCTCACTATTCATGTAACAATATTAAATATATTTACATACAGTATGGACATTTAAGTGAAGAAAAAAAAGTGTGGAGTGTTGTTAGCAACCCTGCCAAAATGTAATGATTAAAAAACTATCAATCATTTAAAATCAGGCTTCAAAATTGTGAAAAATTAAGCCATTGGTCTGCTCTTAAAGACTGTGGGTGTGTCGGCTGAATGCATGAAACCACACCCTGCTGAAAAATGGATACTTCATACAGCAACTTTCTTTAGCCTACACATCCCAACATGTTTGAGCCGCAAAAATATGCGAGTTCAGCCATCCCCTTCAGCCAATCAAATCTGAATCTCAGGCCGTAATCACTAATTGCGCGCAGCCCAGACAGAGACGAGGAGAAACGTACCAGGGGAGACAGACACTCGGCGTGGAAGTGGAGTTAAAGAAAAGGAATTAAACATTTGGAATAAATGGTGCTTAAAATTGTCAGTGTCATTTTTGTTTGAACTTCTCAGTGGAAAGTTCTCTCTGGGAGCACTTATTTAAAGTGCATTTATGTGAAACGCCATTATGATCCAGAACAAAGGTTTTCAACAAACATAACATTGTTAAAATAAGTTAAATTGTTTGAGAATTCACTGGTGTGTTCACAAGAGGGGGAAACACGAAACTTTATTTTATTTGAACACGTATAACTTTCTCTTTTTATTTACTTTTTTACTCTTATTGTGAAATGCAAGCCTACTTTTATTTAGTAAATGAAAGAACATTACGCAGTTGTGCTCATACAGTATATATGATTAGCAGGTCAGAATTTGTAAGATGTGTAAAACTTTTTATCTTGCTCTGATGTCATTATATCAGTGGCAGTGAAAAACAAACAAACAAATAAATAAATAAATAAACCTGCAATGATATTATTGTTTATCGTGAAGGTTTTTAAAATATATTGTTCTAAATCATTTCGTGGCATGTGATGATTAAGTTCATGTATACTCATGCCGGTTGCCCAAGTACACGGGGAACCGTTGTAACCACACCCCAAAAATTAGGAACAACTGGTGAAAACTATTTAACGCTATAGCACCACAATTCAATGCTGCATATTTCTCTTATCTTCTTGCACATTTTCAGCAGTAATCTTCAAACATGTATCATGTATTTTAAAACAAATCTCTGAATTGACTTTACAGGGTTTTTAATGGTCATAAAAGTGTGAAAAGAAGTGAACCAGTCCAGAGGTAATCCTTTGCTAAATTTGTCTCAAAGTCTCACAATATGCTAACATTGACAGGCTCCATGTTTAACATTAAATAAACACTGCCTAGCTATAAAGTAGCGTGAACACACTTCACTAACATAAACACTGATGCTAGGGCTAACATGAGACGTGTACAGGTTGGACCACAGCTATTTTGTGCTCCTGTAACATGTAATCAAGTGTTGTCATCCCTGCTAAAAAACAAATCCATAGACCAGCAAGGTGAAAACCAGCAAAAACCAGCACATGCTGTTTTTGTTGTGTTTTGGTGTTGGTCTTGCTTGCTGGTGAAAATCATGCTGGTCTTGCTGGTCAGATGGCAATGATAGAGCTGCTACTTTCCTACTTCCAAGCCTGTGTCATCACAATTATTTAGTTGTTTTAGTTCCAACATGCTGTTTTTTGTTTTTTTTTCAAACAAAAATATAGTATCTACATAATGCTTTAACAAAATAAATGACCATTTCAACATCTTTAGTATGACTGTAAAACTAAAGAGGGAAGAAAACCAAATGGTTACTTCATCTGTATTCATTTAGCCAGTTTGCCTGCTGTTCACATCTCTCATGTTGTTCCCTTAATATTTTTCTTACCCCCCGCTTCCTTCCCTTCCAGTTCATGTGTCCACTCCCTCTCTATCTCCCACACATTCTGACATAATCGCACACATCCCCACCCTGGCATATACACTGCTGCACTGTGGCGCTCACGCTCACAACGCAGAGTCATATTTCCTCTCACAACAACAACTCCGCCTCCTGCTCCTGCCTCTCAGTTGCCCTTCTCCATTTATCTCTGCCTCATTGTCTACAACACACTCTGATTGTTGCACTGGCAGATTGCATCGGCTCGTCACACAGGAAAGCCTCTAATTTGACATAGTGTTAAAAAGGCCAGAAAGACCCTGAAGAGAGATCATTATCCAAGTGGAACAAACCCCAGGCTTACATTACTGTGATTATTTTCTTTGCTCCACCCTTTTTCCATAATTTTCAAGTGATCACACCCTCTGTTTTCTCCCCCTGACTTCATGATTCATCATTTGTGTTATTTTCAAGAACTCTCGTTTATGCAGATATTTTTTGGCTCTCCATTTTGATGACTCAGCGATTAGCTAAGATGTTTCTTAGCTAATGTCAACACATATTGGACGCTCTGCCAGTATAGGCCTAATCCCCCCTACAAGTTAGGCACTCCCTCTCTGTCATGTATTTGTGCTAAGAACGGGATAAGCCCCCCATGGCAATAACTTGACCCAAGTGTACTACTCTGCAGCTTCCACTCTATTGCCTAATTTTAGCTAATTCCCACAGCGAACTGCTAGTGACAAGAGCTTTTATTAGAAAAGCAGGGCCAACTGAGGAGTTACCGCTGGAGTTCGTCAGATAAGGATTTTTCCACAGTTCATCATTTATTGTTCCAGTGGAGTTAATTTCACTTGGAGAAACCAAATACAGTATAGCTTGAGAAATAAGTCATAACAACATTCAAATATTTAATATCATAATTTTATGACAATTTTTAAATCAGTTGAAATTTGTTTATATACCTCGAATGGCCATCAAACAATAATACAATGGTGGAAAAAAACGTACTACATTAAAACAAAAATTATCGAGGAGGGTCAGGAGGAAGCACAGCTGAAATGTCTTTTCCCCTTTTTTACAAATACAAATATACACGCAATTCCATAAGTGGTGGAGGGATGCGCAGAAACAATGCGTAGTATATCAATATGGCATCAGCCACAAACACAGGCTAAAAATCATGAAATGGTTTGTATTTTGTGAAGTAAATGCGGCATGGCAGCAGTTGCTGCTCTTGTCAGAATTAAGCAGTATAATATTCTAAGATGAGTTTTGATTCAAGCTTGAAAATTCCAATTCGTTGTTCGCTTTTTCAGGCCCACTCGAATCCCAATTCGAGTCACCACCGATTCATCCATGCATCCATTTTCCAAACCGCTTATTTTCACTGTGGCACTAATACTCTGTAATACTTGTATATTTTTATAGTTACCATGAGTCCATAATGTCTGGAGATACATTAGACAAATGGAGACTAAAATAAGGAGACTTGGTATATAGTATATTTACTTACACAGCAAAGTATTTAAATCTTTTCCATGCTGAATTACCGTATTAGCAAGTATGCTTAGTGAGCACTGCTGTCAGTTGCTTCGGGTATCCCTGTTTCAGCATTTCTATATTTGTACTCCGCTGTGCTGGGCCATCCTGGGCCGGGTGACCTAAGGCTGTTTGCTTCATAGTTTGAGATGTCTTGTGCTACATACTTCCCTTTGTGTAGCTCAGGTCAGAAGCCATACAACCAGAGTGCTGTATCACTTCCCACATCTGCCAAGAGCAAATTCTGATCCGGTCTGGAATACCTTGATCAGTCACATGATCCGATTTAGTTTTGAGTCTGCCAATATTATCCCTGGCACTCATTGAAATGCAGTCGTCCCTTGAGTAACAATTGAGAATTTTCGACATACAAGCTGTGGTTTGTCTGATTTTTTATTTCTTTTTGCTTTGACTTGAGGGCAAAAATTTGAAATACCAGCACTGTGTGGTGGCAGTGAGCTCAACTCAGCTCACTTCACAACAAGCAGCAGTTCGACATAGTGAACAAATTTTCAAAAAAGAGACTTCAACCTATTCAATGCATCTGTCAAAGTTTGTTGTCAACCCAAACAAAAATCAAAGATAATTACTTCCTGCGTATTTAAAACAACCACATAACTTTGCCGTTAGTCCACTAACAAAATGCTATGTAACATGAAACGCCATAGATGCGCGAATGAATAGCATCGATGTGGCGGTGTTATAACATTGTTTATTATTTGATAATATTTGAACACAAACGGTGCAGCAACACATGTATCTAATATAACAATACATGTCATCTTTATCCTCTACGAACGACTATAACGACTAATATCACTGCAGCGTACGGAATCACTTACAGTAGTTGAGTGAAACACTTCTTCGTTTGTCTGCTTGACTGTATTATACTGCTGCCTGGCAATCAAGTCACACACACCAGACTGAACCGCAGTGAATTAATCATGACACACAACGTATTTAATTCCTTGCATTTTTTTTAATTATGTTGTTACTTTATATTTATTATTTTTATTTATTTATATCGCTAAAGGAAAATATCATAGAGTGCTATTTTCCTTCTTAAAAAAACACATTCCAAAAATGTTTGTATTTGGGGCATGAAGGGCCGTAACAGATTAATAGCATTTCTATTCATTTCAATGGGGAAAGAGTTATCACTGATATTTTGTTCATTGGATGGAGCTGATTCAGGTACCCAAAATAAAAAAAAATAATAAATGAGTCTTTAAAAAAAACTTTCAGTATGATGCAACACAGTTCTACACAATTTCAAAACTACAACCACAATAACATGGGTCGCATTTTCTGACAGAATGTATCTTAATTTTGGTGAAATTACTGATGTCGCTCTTGTATTGCATCTCATTAGATTGTGCAGGTGTAGCCAACACTGTGAGCAGTGAGCAAGCTAATGCAATGCAAATAATTATCTTTCCATTATTTTCAGCGTCACACACAACAATGCACTGTTGCGTGCTTCACAGCTGGCATGGGTGAGGGCTAATTTTCGAACAGCCCGGGGGGAAAGGACTCTTCAGCACAAACAAGCACAGGAGATTGTTGTCCTCATTACAGTCATAAGCCGTCGCCTAGTTCACTTAAGTAATGAGACATAAGAATGAGTCCAGTCAGAACTGTGTGCGCATACAGTGGGCCTGCGTATGCTAAAAGGCCTTTCTCACTATCACCAATGCTCTCGTCTTTTCAAGCATTAATTTTTCAGTACTAAATTAGAAAGCAAGCGAGAAAGCTAACTTGCCTCTGGAGAGAACAACATACACACTCACACAAAACCCTTTCAAGGATGTCAACAAAAGCTTCACCCTTTCTAACCTCCTTTATTTTCATGTTGACACCCTGACTAAATAGACACTGGAATGGTGAAATTTTCCCCTTTTTGCTTAATGGACAACCACAGTTGGAAAATGGATTTAGTTTCATTAATGCAGTGAGGACAGGCCGTTGAAAGACTGATATGTATATATTTTTAACATGCAGTGTGCTGTGATAAGCAGATGAAGATGATAGATTACAAAATGATCTGACTTTTGTGTTATGAGGACATTCGAGAAATACTGTTTGATAAAGGCTGCATTGTACATTTGGAATTAATTCTCATAGCTTTGTGGTTGTATACTACATTCACTACTTTTCCGTCCTTTTCCTTGTCTCTCCTCCAGGCCAGGGATGACATATTGAATGGATCCCACCCTGTCTCCTTTGATAAAGCCTGTGAGTTTGCAGGGATCCAGGCTCAGATCCAGTTTGGACCCCACGTGGAGCTCAAACACAAGCCTGGATTTCTGGAGTAAGCATTTTGTAATGAGATGCTTTTAGCTCCAGTGATTACAATCGTTCACTACACCGTTAATGCTTTTAAATATTCACTTCCCAGCTGCGTATGCATTACGATGTTTTCCCTTACATATGTTATTTCCCCGACTGGAAAACTCCAGGGTGATATCAGCTGTTGCAACTGTTTTCTGCTCTTTAGGCAGTAGGGCAAGAATGACTTCATATGATGAGCTATGTTAATAGAAAGGGAATTGCCTGTAGCTCAACAACAGCAAGCATGTAAAAATGTCATTTCTTTCCATAGCCTGAAGGAATTCCTGCCGAAAGAATACATCAAGCAAAGAGGGTCAGAGAAGAAAGTATTCCAAGTATGTACACTGCATTGTTTAGTGGGTGTGTTGGAAATATTACTAATAATAAAATTGTTAAAATAGATTTACTATATATTCAGGTATTAATTGGTAAAGCAAACAACAAACACACAAATGACGAATTAGATGCTAGAGGATGTCTTCTCATCGTCTTCTGTGTGCAGGATCATAAAAACTGTGGAGAAATAACAGAGATAGAAGCCAAAGTGAAATACGTGAAACTGGCCAGATCATTGCAGACATATGGAGTGTCCTTCTTCCTTGTGAAGGTAAGGACCCAAAACTCTACACTAAGCGGATAAAGCAAATAGTGTAAAATATGGATGCATTTAGTCTGATTTTTGAATAAAAAGTAATGCAATTGTAATTAGTACATAACTGACCTATAATGAAGTAACTTGAAAATATTGGGCCCTATTTTGGGGGGGCGTGGGCGTCTGTCCCTCCTGAAGTCCACCACCATCACCTTGGTCTTCTTCACCTTGATGTAAAGATTATCTATGCACCAGTCCACCAGATGTTCTACCTCTTCTCTCTTCTCGGACTCATCGTTGTTTGTTAAGCGCTTCACTAGCGTTAGCGTTAGCCCCCGCAACTATGTAAACAATGGTGACAAACACAGCCGTGAACTCGCTGGCCGGCAACGGACAGTCAAATGCTCTCTTTCCTCGGAACAATGGCTCCCTTTAAGTGCACCAAGGTGATGATAGTTGAATCGACTTGGGTTAATTGATGACTTTTTTTGTGTTTTTTATTGTCTACCCCACCTACCATAGTGTTTCTGCTTAGCTAGTGCGTAGTGCTTGTCTGTGTTTGTGCGCCGGGAGTATCTTTGCCTTTTTCGCCCTCCTTTTTTCACACTCTCAGCAGTAATGGTAAGTACAGCATCTTATTTTTATTTTATTTTAATGTATATAAGATTCTTTATTCTGCTACGGTCACCTGATCGTGGTCGGGAGACGCAGGGGAGATGCCTTCTCCAGTGCCGAGGTTGTCCTCCGCGGGGTTAACTCCCTTCTCTCGTTGCACAGCTGAGCTGGGTGGCGGCAACAATAAAGGCACAAAGTACCTATTTGCTGCTTTAATGGCTTTATTAGCTCCTCTGCACATTCAACGTCAACGGGTCTTCCGCTAATCGCTACTCTTCCCCGGTCGCCGTCACTACACTTGCCACTGTACACACTCGCACCTGTGCGCACTCCTTTCTCCTTCACAGTCCCGTCTCACCCACACATGGACGCACACGCCCACACACACTGAGCTTGCAGTCACAATCACGTGGGACAATAACCGTAACAGGAGTATTTCGACGTAAATTTCGACTTTAACGGTGAAATCCGACTAACGCGGAAATTCGGGTTACGTCGCCAGCGTAGGGACGGAACTCGTTCGTAAATCGAGGACTTCCTGTATTCCTATTTTGTTAAGAAACCATTGTGGTTTTAGAGGAATATAACATCAGCCGTCACTTTTTAATTGATCGACTTCAAGCTATACCTGTCGTTGCGGAATGATAAAGTCGACTAATCGACTCGTCGGTTCAAACCCTAGAAGCCGGATGCCAAAATATAATGAGTGGTTCTTTGGCCACTCCGCAAAGTTTCATGGAAATCGGCTGTGTAGCACTTGACATATTCCTGCGTTTGGCTGGCGACTGGTCGAAGGTGGGCCCTGCCTAAAGCCAGGTGAGAGAGACTCCAAATCACTTACCTCTTGCCCTTGCTTTGTTGCCCTTCATACTACATACATGTATTATTGAAAATGTTCTAACGCGTGTTTTTCATGCATATTTTCAACACATGTTGAAGCTCATTGGAAACACTACACAGGCTTATTACAACTAATTACAAGCTTGAGTATGAGCTGTACATTTGTCTAACTTCAAGGAAAGCAGGAAGAGTGCAGCTCCCAGTAATGGATATTAAATGGAATTTTTGCCCTCGTACAAAGCAGACCACAAGTTTGAGATTTGCTTTGCCTAACATAAGAGTGCACACGCATCTAAATGTAGAAGCGATCGTCTGTGTTCGATGAGGAAATGTAGTGATGGAGGATTCAAAACGCTGTTAAATAATTCAGAGAAACTGCACTTTGCTGCTGTTGCTAAAAGAGGCTGAAGCACACACCTGGGTTTGTTGATGTGTGGTCTCAGAGTTTATTGTAACCTTCCATTTATCTTCTGTCAGTCTTTAATCACCACAGGCTTTTGTCTGGCAGGGGCTCTTTTGCTGTAAACATCACAGATATGAATATATTGTGCCTGAGCACGGTGTGCGTTTGTGTGTGTTGGCGCAAAATAAAATTCCCCTTTATTGTGATTTCATGCACGGGCGTGTTCGAAAACCTTGACCAAAGTTCACCTTTTTAAAATAACCAACTACCCACTTAAGAAAAGAAAGAAATCAACTTCCTGATTGAATAGAAAATTGACATTGAGACTCATGTAATGAAATGCAAAACAATAGCTTCTTTTAATAAACCTGTTTATGGTGTTATCATGGACATTAAGTTCCTTGTTTTTGTTATGAGTTGCTGACCTTGTGGCTTTCCTACAAAGTGCCCTTTTTGCTTTTCTTAGAATTCCTTTTGAGGTAAATAAAAATCAGATACCGTGAACCATACGTGCCGCCTCAACCATACCAGGTTGAGGCGGCACGGTGGACGACTGGTTAGAGCGTCTGCCTCACAGTTCTGAGGTCCGGGGTTCAATCCCCGGCCCCACCTGTGTGGAGTTTGCATGTTCTCCCCGTGCCTGCGTGGGTTTTCTCCGGGCACTCCGGTTTCCTCCCACATCCCAAAAACATTCGTGGTAAGTTAATTGAAGACGCTAAATTGCCCGTAGGTGTGAATCTGAGTGTGAATGGTTGTTTGTTGTCTGCGATTGGCTGGCAACCAGTTCAGGGTGCACCCTGCCTCCTGCCCGATGACAGCTGGGATAGGCTCCAGCGCGCCCCCGACCCTAGTGAGGAGAAGCGGCTCAGAAAATGGATGGATGGATGGAGGGTTCTGTCCATTTGTTTTATTGTTTCATTTATTAGATTTTTTTATGATTGGTTGGTATTCTTCCAGAATGATTTTATGGGTGATCATAAACATTTTATACAATAAATAAATACTATTTTTTGCAAGTAATGGCCCAAAATGAAATATCTAAACCTGTCATGCATCCATCCATCCATCCATCCATCCATCCATTCTCTACCGCTCATGCATCCAATTTGACAGAATCAGCTGCGTCCCTGCATGGATGCTCTGCCAACAACTGTAATGCCAAACCAAGTTTAATTTGTGCCTGAGCCAGATTGAGCATTTGAAAGTGATTTTAATTAACACTCTTTTTAACCTGTTTAACACCTCAGAGCTTACGGTTTTATGTGAATCATTTTAAAGTTGAGTGGGTTTTCACATACAGTTCATTACTTGTCATTTAAGATGGGTAACAATTTTATTTGAGGTTAGGTAAGTATTTTGTTGAAAAACTAAACGTACCATTACATTGAAGGATTACTAGTAGGGTTGATTGTGCTTGTCTACTGCATTTCTGGTTTGTTTGTTGTTGTTTTTTTATGTTGGATCTTTGCATTTTGCTTTCTGGAGTCTTGAAAAACATCTGGATGAAACCTTCTCCCCTTTTGGGCATGAAGATCCAAAATAATAGCCATTCACTCATTTATATCATAGGTGAAAACAGTTTAGGCCTTGAAGGAGGTCTGCTCTGGATGTCCATTGCCCCTGTGAAGTGGAGCTGCACAGACAGAGTGCTGGTTGAAGCACAATGCTGCTGCGCTGACAGTGACTAAAGCATGTGGAGACCCTGCTCGATAAAGCAACAGTTAAATAAGGCTGAAATCTGCTGGGTCAGTTCACAGCTGCCCTTCCGCTCCGTCGGGGGCTCAGAACGCCAAAGGCACAGCATGTGTATTAACACAGCATCTGTGTCTCAAATGAATCATCTTGTGGAGGTGTTGAGCACCGGCATGAATATTATCTGATGTTTTTCCTATCCGGCAGGAAAAGATGAAGGGTAAAAATAAGTTGGTCCCACGCCTGCTGGGGATCACCAAAGAGTCTGTGATGCGAGTGGAGGAGAAGACTAAAGATGTGGTGCAGGAGTGGCCCCTGACTACTGTCAAAAGATGGGCCGCCTCCCCCAAGAGCTTCACCCTGGTACGGTTTGACTCTCAGCATCACGTCCTCGGCACCACATAGACACATGTTCCCGCTTTCTAATCCCGTGTAGCCAATCTATATTCCGTGTTTAGATTGAGTGAGATATGTCTGAATCACAAATGTAATCTTTCCTGCTGTTTTCATCTTACAGCTCAAACAGCATTCCTAATATTGTTGAGACCTATATCTACTGGCCGGCTATTTCATCGAAGAGAACAATAGATACCTTGGGAGGATTGTGCAGACTTTAGATGTATTATTTATTTGAAAAATTCTGGTCTGTTTTCTTTCCATATCTGAAAGAAGTGCTCCTTTAAACAGATTAATAGATGTTTCAATCATAGCAAATAGATCACATGAAGACTCATATCATAGCATGTTTTTGGCTGAGTGCTCGCAGTTAGTTAGCAGTTTCTAGATTCACCTCATCCTATTTTTAATCAACTCTAATACATACATCATAAAAGCCAGCTTGATTGTCCTTTCGTATTGAGCAGGAATAATGAAGGCTTTTATTCACATCTATTATTTATCTGTGAGCCTGCTTCCTGGATGGAGTTATATATAGAATGTGCCAAGAGTGTATGGTAGACGTTAAAATCCTCAGATTTTAAACACCATTTGACTGGCCTTGAATCTTTGTTTTGCCTGAAGGATTTTGGCGAATACCAGGAGAGTTACTACTCTGTCCAGACTACAGAGGGAGAACAAATATCCCAGCTCATTGCCGGATATATTGACATCATTCTGAAAAAGGCAAGCGCAAGATATGCCACACTTTTAAACAATAGGACTTCGTTTTACCTAGCATTTGTCTTCATTATTTTCTGTGGCCTCCTCTGCTCACAGAAGCAGAGTAAGGATCGCTTTGGCCTTGAAGGAGATGAGGAGTCCACCATGCTGGAGGAATCTGTTTCCCCGAAGAAGTATGAAGCATTTCGCTTTCCATACTGTCTGTTGCCTGCGTGTCACTTGTATCCTCTTCCAGCATTTCTACACTGTGTGGACAAAAGTATTCAGACAGGAAGAAAATAATGCACTCAGCTCCACATTTGCAGCTATAACATCTTCCATTGAGTGAGATTTCTGTCCATCTTGTATTCTGGAAGCTAAAGTATCTTGTTAAAATGAGTAATTAATATTAAGGGTGGACTCATGGTTTGAATTTAACCCCTAATTGCTTATTCATTGATCAAGAGGTGTATCGCAATACTTTTGTCTGTATTGTATATATCTACTTATTTGTGATGGATGTGGTATGTGTGATTTACTTGCATAGCACTGTGGTTTGTCTATCAGAGCAACAACCAAAAACCAAAAAAATATTCCTGCAAAGTAATTGCACAAGGCACTTTTATCATTTTCTTTCGCAAGAAAAACTTTGTTTGGAGGTTAAGCTGTTACAAAGATTAAGACTTCTTGGAAATGGATTTATGCAGTCATTTTCATTTCCCAGCTGGTTGCCATTATTCCCAGTTTTCCCATGTGCCCTATTGACTGATGGAAACAAATGCAATGCTTGTTTTGCCCTTTATCAGACACATGCACAGAAACACACACACACACATACACTTGGAAGTTTGTATTCACCAGAAATCCACAGGGTTCCCCGGTAAAATTGGGCATCATGCCCCTGCTGCTTTCGGGCCAGTTGACTTGAGGTTCTTAGTACCAAACAAACAGCTGTTTCTCTCTCAAAAAATGAACTCATTATTACAACAGTTATATTTTGTGCCAAGGAGAAAAACATTGCTAATTTTTCGGAATAATAATTTGTCTGGATATGCTTACTCGCCATGGCAACAGTCATTAGTGTAAGCATTGTTTTAATTACAGCTGAAGTGTTTACAAGAAGCTCTTTCAGGCTTTCTGTTTTAGTTGTTAAACACTCATAAGACGCCATGATGTGACAGATTGTTTTATTACATTACATTCCCCGTTTGCCTAAACAATGACCACATACTGTAGAACAAGCAGTGACAACTAACACCAGTTGCATAGCAGCAATTTTACATTTACTGGATCTACAGTTGTTCTCATAATTGAACATGTTCTTAGAAGGTGTGCAGGGAGTCTCACCAGCAGTTATTGAGCTTCACTTAGTACTGTGAATTTCACATTTGATGCCCAAAGACTACTCATTTGACTAGAATGCCGAATGTTTTTTCGCTCCCGCCACGATGTGTTTATTTATTTAAAACCCACACGCTCGTGTTGCTATCTCGTCTCTCCTGTCTCAAGGTCCACCATTTTGCAGCAGCAGTTCAACCGGGTGGGTCGGGTGGAGCATGGCTCTGTAGCCCTTCCAGGTATTATTCGCTCAGGGTCTGCTGGCGGCCCTGACACTTTCAATGTGGGCAACATGCCCTCTGCCCAACAACAAATCATCACCGGACAGATGCACAGAGGTCACATGCCACCACTAGTGAGTACATAATTTACCATTAAGCTTATATGATGCTCCAGACATAGACTCAGTGCTTCCCAAACAGTGTACCATGGCACATTACTGTGGCATGAGACATCATCAGGTGTGCCACAGGAAATTATCAATTTTCAGTTATTTGGTCCAAAGATTATTTATTTATTACAAATAATGTATCTTTTTCAACTATCTATGCCACTGACGTACAGTGAGCGGCATAACAAATCCCCTTCCACTAGACAGCAGAAGGTAAATAATTCACTTTTTGTGACATTTTTATTGTTTTGCCATTTGATTTTTTTTTTCAAATGTATAAGACAGTATGTGCCTTGGCTCAATAGAGGTTGGGAAACACGGCTGTATTTTCATTTAGAAAGGTTGCATTTAGCTTTAAGTATTCATGTTATTTCCATATACACGTATACAGCATGTGTAAACCAGTAGCATACAAGAGCATAATATCTTCCGTCAGTACAACTTTCATCTGTCTTATCAAACAGTAAAAATAATTAAATGATCGAAAACTCCACCCCCACTGAGGAGTCATCCTTCTTTTGTGTTTTATACGCCAAATAAAAATATACTGTAAATGAAGCACTTTTGTTTTTGCTCCCATTCTCATGAGATGAACTCAAATATCAAAGACTTTTTCTATGTACACAAAAGACATTTCTTTCAACTATCGTTCACAAATCTATCCATATCTGTGTTAGTGAGCACTTCTCCTTTGCGTAGTCATCGACCTCACAGGTGTGGCACTGATTAGGCAGCATTGTTGCACAGATGTGCCTTGGTTGCTCACAATAAAAAGCCACTCTAAAACGTGCAGGTTTTTTTTTTTTACACAGCACAATGGCACAGATGTTGCAAGTTTTGGGGGCGCGTGCAATTGGCATGCTTACTGCAGGAATATACTAGAGCGGTTGCCAATGAATGCAGTGCTCATATACCATAAGCCATCTCCAAAAGCATTTCAAAGGATTTGGTAGTACATCCATCTGGCCTAACAACCGCAGACCACACCAACCCAGGACATATAACTGCATATTTTAAAAGTGGCCTTTTATTATTGTCAGCCTGAGGCACACCTGTGCAATAATCATGCCCAACATCTTGATTTGCCACATCTCTGAGGTGGATGGATTATCTCGGTAAAAAGAGAAGTGGTCACTAATACAGCTTTAGACAGATTTGTGGACAATGTTTAAGAGAAATAATCATTTTGTGTACGTACAAAAAGTCTTACAGCTTTGAATTCAGCTCATGAAAAAATGAATGCAAAAACAAGTGTTACATTTATAATTTTGTTCAGTGAAGATATGTTATTTAGCTTTTCTTCACAAAGCATGTATTTTGTTGTTGTCAGAATCTGGCCCAGAAGGCTCTGATGGGGACAATCAACAGCAGTATGAATGCTGTGCAGCAGGCCCAGGCTGACTTGGGTCATGTCGATAATCTGCCTCCTCTTGGACATGACCTGGTTTGTCCTTTCCTCACACTCACACACTCACAGGCCACAAAAGAAGGTCCACCTGTGCAATATAATGAGTCCCATACAACAGCAATTTTCAAAAACTCTGCCTTCACAAAATAATAATAGAGTTGTTGCTATTGCCCTTGCTTTAGAGAGTGTTCCTAAGGAAGGGTCCATTCAGTACATTTCCTATGATAAATGTTTTGCTTATGATTGAACAATATTCCATCGTGTCTTCAACTCACTCTGTTTTACTTTTTCTACGCGTAATGCATTCTGGTATTAACCGCAAATGTTGAATAACTTCAGTACCAATCCAAAATTTATACGGGATCAGGATCTTGTGCTGTGTCTAAAGCTCCCTTTCGTTTCCTTCCACTAAAAGGCTTCGAGGGTTTGGGTTCAGAATAAAGTGGATGAATCCAAACATGAAATCCACTCTCAGGTTGATGCCATCACTGCTGGAACAGCATCTGTGGTCAATCTCACTGCAGGTAAAAGTCCAGAAGAATGTAGAAAAAAGTAGGATTTAGGTATCTATGAACACGAAATTCACCTTATGAGAAACTAAAAGGAAGAAATATTGTTCTCCTATACTTGTGATTGATCATTGAGTCAAATTTGATTATCTAATAACTGACATAGGGATACCTCACAGGTCAATTGTAATAACAGCACCACTGATCGCTCACGATGTGAATCAGTGTGTTGTCATGTTGATCATTACTGTTACATTTGCAGCTTTAGTTGATCCACAACTACATGGTCAAGGAAAATGTTGAAGATTACTTATTACCTGGAGAAAAAAGTTAGCTCTCCAATCATCAAGATGTTTATTGGGTTTTTGGAAAATAGGTCTTGAAAGATGTGAGGATCCTTCTTCAAATTGTGCAATGAATCAGTTGTATTTGCTTGATATTCCTTGAACCAAAAACTATATATCGATGCTGTTTTTTTATAGAGCCAAATGTTGAATAGCAAAAAAATGTAATTGTTTTCCAAAAGGTATCTTGTGTAGGATTAACAAATGGCAAAGCCAAAAACAAAAACAAAAATACAGTAAAAGTGAATTCCCCATGAACATTCAATGATGATGGGACAGCAGTTTCCTCTACCAAGAGAACATTTCAGATTTCTCTAGATAGATCCAGTAAATCGTATTGCTCTGAAGATCAGCTGATGGGCAGTGCATCTCTTTGATCCTCATGTTACTTGGCACAATTCCAGTCATTTTCCTGCCAGCATTTTTGCTGGGTTTTAATCTTACCTCACCATCTGTTTGGTGACACTTCCTCCGCCGTATAAATCAAAGGCAATTTCTCCCTCAATTTACTTATCTCAATAGAAACGTCACTGACTGTTCAAAATGTAGCTGTAATAAGTGGCACTGTGGTACAGCATACTGTATGACATATACTCTGCAACATGTACTAGTCTGACATGGACCCAGAGTGGCGCTGCACTTCCCTCCACAGGTGAGCCCACAGAAACTGACTACACAGCAGTTGGTTGCGCCATCACCACTATTTCCTCCAATCTGACTGAAATGTCCAAGGGCGTAAAGCTGCTCGCTGCATTAATGGACGAGGTGGGCAGTGGACACAAGCTAATGGGTGCTGCCAGGATGCTGACAGGAGCGGTGTCAGATCTCCTCAGATCTGTTGAGCCTGCAGCCGCTGAGGTGAGGCACCCATTAATTATTATCCTGACTTGGACAACCAGCATTTAACTTTAAATTTTCGTCAAAGAAAAGTAAAATGAAAAGTGTCAAGTGAATTTGGAGATTTGTTTCTAAATACGTTAAGTGTTTGAAACTAATTGCTGAAAACAGTTGGCTGTTGGCTGTCGAATTTGACAGCCAGAGTGTAGACCGGGGCTTCGGCTAGCATGGCCACTTTAGAGTGCCTCGTTATCGGTCGTGAGTCTGCATGTCACAAAGAGAAAGGTGGAGGAGCAAGGAGGGGGGAAGTCAGACTTGATTGCCAGTGTGTGGACCGGTTGACGTAGCCGCTCATTGTCATCTTTGAGCGCGCACATATCATGTAGAGAAGAAAAGAGCAAGGAGTGGGGAAAGATTTTTTTAATAAGTCCGACTTGACAGCCAGCATGTAGACCAGTGCTTCGGGCTGTTGTGCTTTTAAAACCAATTATTTTTTATATTCTTGGTGATTATTTTTTTTTTAATCATTCAAATAGGGCAGGGTTGTTAACAACACTCTTCTCGGTGGTGTGTCAAATTTAGCTGAATTTTTTTTCACTTTTCACACACTTATACATTTCTTCTGTAATCAAACTGGCAAAGTCTTTTCTGAGGTGATTTTTGAACCTGAATACTGTGCTAGACCCCTTCTGGAAACATTAGTGAGAGTAAGCCAAGTTAGCGTACTGAATGTGATGATGTCATCTTCTTTCAGTCTAGGCAGACTGTGCTGACTGCAGCAGGAAGTATCGGACAAGCCAGCGGGGACCTGCTCCGTCACATGGGGGAGGGCGAGACTGATGAGAAGTTCCAGGTGGGCCCACATCCACTCCTTGTTCCTATGACAATGCTGGCCAAACAAGAAGACGTAGTCTGAATATGTCAATGCATGGTTATGTAATTGGCCAATACTTTATTATTGGACTATTACCTCATGTAGTTTTGTGTTATTGAGACTTTTGGCTTTTAACCAGATATTAAAACATAATATTATAGTCCACTGGTTTCCTTTCTTTTGCATTGATTATATCATACATCTAGATGTGAATTAATGGATAATTTGCTTTCTCTTGTAGATCAGTGCAATGTTCTATCTGAATGCCACATTTAGTAAGATAAATATGATGTAGTCGTGCCCAAAAACTCTTTCTCTACACCGTCCTCTCATTTAAGGACATTGGTTCTTGCATTGCAGGACACCCTGATGAACCTGGCCAAGGCAGTGGCCAATGCAGCTGCTATGTTGGTTCTGAAGGCCAAGAATGTGGCCCAGGTGGCCGAGGACAACATATTGCAGAACCGCGTGATTGCGGCCGCCACTCAGTGTGCCCTGTCCACCTCACAGCTGGTAGCGTGCACCAAGGTAATGATTTGAAACTTGTTTGGCTGCACAGCCAAGTAGGTAGAGGACATTGAAGAAGAATTGCAATGACAAAACATGCATTATTATAATCCTTTTAAATTAAAAAACACTGTGAATATGTACGTATATGTACATACATGTACATGTTTTGACAAATGCTAATAGATAACTAGAATGACTTTGTACACAGAACTCCCCCAAGGGCAAACAATCTAGATTTGGATCAGCACTAGATGTGCACCTCTTGCGTCATTCCAAATTTTACCATCATCATCATTATGTTCTTAGAAATTAAGGCATGTAAAGCTTAAAATAAAATACTTGATCAGAACTGTTTTTAATGGCTTCTACTTGGCACAGACATCCCTCCTCCTCCAGGTTTCCTGAAAGTATTTTTATTTTTTTCAAAATTCTGATAACAAAGATGTGCTATTAAATGCATCAAAAACAAAACTACTGTGGTATTAGTGTGTGATTACAGATTTTAAAAACTAATTATTGTAGTATTGTCTAATGTCAGAATTGTCTTGAATTATTGGATTCTTCTGACTCGTTGCAGGTGGTGAGTCCGACCATCAGCTCCCCTGTGTGTCAGGAGCAGCTTGTGGAGGCTGGGAAGCTGGTGGATCGCTCTGTGGAGACGTGCGTCAAAGCTTGCCGCTCAGCCAGCGACAATGGCGAGCTGCTGAAGCAGGTCGGCGCAGCGGCCGGCGTGGTGAGCCAGGCCCTCAGCGACCTTCTGCAGCATGTCCGCCATTACGCCAGTTGCGGCGAGCCCATCGGACGCTATGACCAGGCCACTGACACCATCATGAATGTCACCGAAAACATTTTCACTTCGATGGGTGATGCCGGTGGGTATCCAGAAGTGAGGCTGCAGCAGGATCTGGAATAATTTGTATACATTAGGATTAAATCCAAACTATAAACCACTGTTGGTGTTATACCACAACACATAAAAATAATTCCAATTCCAAGCCACCAATTTCAGGGGTTTAGTACCAAACTTTTCATATAAAAAAACACTCCTGTGCCCTGAATGGTGGCCGGCTTTTAACCTTCAAGAACAACACATTTTTTTCTAGACTATACTTTTTCAACAACAAATCAACAGTGATTTATACCCACGTAGCAATCTATATTCTCCAAGGCTGTACATGTAGGCTATAAAACATCTCGATGTCTAGTCTCTCGAAGGAGTGGGGGCGAGTGATTTCCAACTGGAGGTGGGTGTTTGGGAAATGCAGCTTTTTATAGCACGTGTGGTGAGATGCCGCATGCTCTCTCTGGCCACATTAGTTTCATGTGTGCATTTTATTGGGATCAACATAAAGCTGTGCACTCAGTGTCAAAGGGAGGTACATTTAATGTAGTGTAATAAGCCTATTATTGCTGCGGTTAGCAGCGCTGTAAAACAACACTGGATCATACTTAGCGGTATTTTGTTATATGAGAGAGGAAAATATGTATGTATTAGTGTAATATTGATAGTTGAATACAAAAATACAATAAAATAAAAACATCCAGAAAAGCAATTGTGAAGTCAGAGGTCAGTGATGTTGAACGAGAGGGCTGTTAGCTTGAGGTCGGGATTGCTCTCCACAAAATTGCTTTGTGCTGTGTGGCACAAAATAATACCTTCTCCAAATTACTCCAACTAATAAAAAATTGTCCAAAATATCTTGGTAAGATGAAAAATTAATTTTCATTTTAGTTTCATTTACTGTACATGCACTAAATCTAACAGTGACTTGGCACAAATGCAATTTTTTCCTTTATTGTGTTTTCAATAGGTGAGATGGTGCGTCAAGCCCGGGTTCTAGCACAAGCCACCTCTGACTTGGTCAATGCCATGCGATCTGATGCAGAGGCAGAAGTGGATGTTGACAACTCCAAGAAGCTATTAGCAGCAGCTAAACTCCTGGCTGATGCCACAGCAAGAATGGTGGAGGCGGCTAAGGTACACATGTTTTTTTTTTTTTTTTTCCATAATAATGTATTGATTGATGATTTGATTTTTGTCACATTTACATTTTTTCTAATTTTATTTAGAAATGGATACCTAATTAAAGCACAGCTCCAATTATAGGTTTAATCTATTGCAAAACAATATGCATTTATTTCTCCTCTGTCTCTCTCATGGTGTTATGGCCTGTAATGCCATATTGATTGCAGCGTTAAAAATGAGCTAAACTAAGCTCCTGTATAGCCTTCATTCATTTACTGCATATTTTTGGCATAGCTGCACACACATATTTTCACATCCTATTTAAAAGGGTGCGGAATCCGTGCCTTTTAATCGGCTCCCAGCCCTGGTGAGCAGGATATTATCAGAGTGAGACACCCCGGCAGGTGAAACGCTGCTTATCGGTCATTTTTAATCAGCACATTAATTGCCACATCTGTGCTGGTATCATTGAGAATAGGAAATCTGACAATCGCTGTCATCGGAAACCAGCCTAATACAGTAGCATCTATTGGGCCACTGTGATAAGCATGTTTATTTTTTATTGACAAGATCTGATTCAAGCTGTCATATACTGAGCCGAGGGTTAATTTTAAATGTGTGTGCGTATGCGCCGTCAGGGGGCGGCTGCTTACCCAGAGAATGAAGACCAGCAACAGAGGCTCAGAGAGGCAGCTGAGGGTTTGCGTGTCGCCACTAATGCGGCCGCTCAAAATGCAATAAAGAAAAAGCTGGTCAGCAGGCTGGAGGTGAGTCAAAACTGTCAGCATGTTTGCATCTTTCTATTGGTTGCCTGTACTCCTTACTACATGTTCCATCCCTGCAATATAAACATTTGAGGATGACGTCAACACAAGCTCAAATAGCTCAACATCACATTTACAGCAGATATATAATATTTTATTTGACTTTTGTTCCCAATAGTGAGATGAAATGTCATTTGTGGTGTGAATTATGTGTGTTTAGCCTTGGGTATCAGATCACCCCTAATGAGTAGAGCCACTCTGCCCCAGCTATCAGACATCGTCCATCACTGTAATAGTGCTAATGCTCACTTCCGTCATCAGGAGTCGGACCCATGAAGGAAGTGCTGTGTGTGCGTGTGTATGTGTGTGTGTTATGCCGTGGATAAATTAAGCCCACGCCTTCACATCACCTCAGTGCAAGATGTCATTTTCCTGTCATCACTTCAAAGGTGGTGACAATTAATGTGCAGTGTATATTTAGTCCATAAAGCACAGGGAAACTAAAGCATAAAAGCAGTGCTCATTATCCTGTGAAAGAAAACACTTCACAGCATACACGTATTTGAGTTTCATTTGGTGGTCTTCCTTAGTTGAGACTGTTCTCAAGAGTATTCCGTCAAATTTCAGATGAAAATCTAACCACCAGTATTTGTAGAAAATACATTCCTGCCATGTCTGGGAGATTTCCTACTAAATACTCGTGAGAAGACGTTGCTTAGATATAACAGCTGTGGCTTACATGACAGCATGGAGCAAAACCCTTTACCGGGCACTTTTTCTGTTAACATTCATTTTCTATTAACCCAAGTAATCTTTGTGTCACTTGTGCAGATAGCTGCTAAGCAGGCGGCGGCGGCTGCTACTCAAACAATTGCAGCTGCACAAAATGCTGCGGCTTCCAACAAAAATACAGCCTCACACCAACAGCTTGTACACAGCTGCAAGGTATGATGGTCATCACCCTTTTTTTTGGCTCTATTAAAATCCCTGTCAGATGTGGAACAGAAAAGAAAGACCCATATTATTTGTATTGCCAGAGAATACACTATACATGCATTCTTTGCTAGCTTCCGTAGATTACAAGCATGCACCGTGTGCACATTTAGGCAGTAGCAGACAGCATTCCTCAGTTGGTGCAAGGCATGAGGAGCAGCCAAGCCCAACCTGAAGAGCTTGGGGCCCAGCTTGCCCTCATCATGGCCAGCCAGAGTTTCTTACAAGTCAGACTTCTCTTTTGTACAGTAACATCATGTAAAAATGAACTCTTTCAAGGCTTATGGTGATGATGTGTGATTATTGTCTTTTGGTTTGTGATTGATTTTACTTCAGCCTGGAAGTAAAATGGTGGTGTCGGTGAAGTCAGCCGTTCCGACGGTGGCTGACCAAGCTGCTGCTATGCAACTGGGTCAATGTGCCAAGAACTTGGCGACCTGCTTGGCAGAGCTAAGAACAGCCACCCAGAAGGTATTTATCCTTGACATTTGTTTAAAAAGTTATCTAACTGATGTGGGCATTATATTGGCACATTGATCTTAGGCACCACTTCAGTGTGTTCAGTCTCCTGACCTTATCCAGAGCTAATAGGCGCAACATCTTCCTGAATGATGGCATCCTGTCCGGTTGGGCAGCATGCAAGTCACGGCTTCATCTTTGCATTGTTTAAAGGCCCATGAAGCGTGTGGTCCCCTGGAGATCGATTCAGCCCTCAAAACGGTTCAGACGCTCAAATGTGAGCTGCAGGATGCCGAGATGTCCGTTATTGACGGCCAACTCAAACCTCTCCCTGGGGAATCGGTGAGCCCATCATCTCCCCAGTGAAATCTCATTGCACGGATAAGTGATCAAACCACACAATGGGGCCATTCAAGTTTAATTGAGATTATTTTTGTGTGTCCTGCTGTTCACACAGTTGGAGAAGTGTGCTCAGGATTTGGGAAGCACATCGAAGGCTGTGGGCTCTTCCATGGCCCAACTGCTGACTTGTGCTGCTCAAGGCAATGAACATTATACAGGTAAGAGAGGTGTTTTCATGCTGTTTCATTAAACAAATGTCCAGGTTAGGTTGGATATAATCAGAACAATTACTGACTGCTATTTTATTCCTTCAACTCTGCCAAATAGAGAGGAAAATATTACTTTTCCTCTCTATTTATGATACTGCCTTCAACAGAATAATGCGAAGACTGCTTTGCCTTCTTTCAGGCCCAATGCTGATCTCAGAGGAGTCATGAGGGTTTAGAGAATTTCTTTCCTAACAACGAATGCTCACAGGCAGCTCATCATGCTGTGGCCCAGGGTGCTGCTGGCTACTCATTAATCTTATTTTCACTAGATTTAACATTCAATCAGCAAATGGCTCCTTTTGGCTGGTTAAGGCAATTTGGTGCAATTTTCTGCTTTTCTTTTAGTGTGTATAAGAGGCCATTTTGACAATAACACCATGTTTACTTGGACATAGACTTTTCATGATACAGGGTTATTCCTTTTGTGGTGTTGCAAACCTCTGATGTGCAGAATGCCGTGATTGTGGGAATGAAAAGTAATACGCAAATCTCCATGTGTCTTGCCGAAGACATATTATTATTTAAAAATCAATTAATGTTATTTGTAGTCTGCTGCAGAAACACAGTCTGCTACATATAGACGGTACATATATATAGGCAAATATTTAAATTGCATATCTCAGATCTGGACGAATGAAATATTCCTGTTGGAAGGTAAGAACCATCAATGCAAACCCAGATCATTAACCAATTGAGCACTGGATTCAGAATCATCTTCAAAATAGAGTCGAAAGGCTGATCCAACTTCTGTGAATTTCCTCAAGACAACTCATGTGGATAAATGGTGTGTGTGCTCTCCACTTGCCTTTATGGATAACTTATCATCTCCTGGGAGAGCTTCTGTATTTTATATCTGTTAGCTATTGTGCTATTAGCACATCTATCGTTGATACTGAATGTGTTTTTTGCTTACAGTTATCATTATACCAAAATACTGATATTTCCCACAGGAATGTCTTTCTGCTAACTGCCAGACTTTGCTGTAATTCCCTTATGCATCTGGTTTGTTTACAGGTGTGGCTGCTAGAGAAACAGCGCAGGCTTTAAGGACACTGGCACAAGCAGCCAGAGGTGTTGCAGCCAGCACTAAAGAGCCTCAGGCTGCAGCTGCAATGCTGGACTCTGCCCAGTGTGTCATGGAGGGCTCATCAATGCTGATCCATGAGGCCCATCAGGCCCTGGTACATCCAGGAGACGCTGAAAGCCAACAGCGACTTGCACAGGTAGAACTTCTTCGAGGATATGATATTCTTCTCTCAATTCCAACAATTCTATTTAGGTTGTATGTTTATTCATGCTGAAGCTAATCATAACGGGGATTATCGGGGGCCGTGTTTTACAAACCCCAATTCCACTGAAGTTGGGACGTTGTGTAAAATGTAAATAAAAACAGAATACTATGATGATCTGATGAATGTTGTTTTTTTATGCCTGATGCCTGCAACATGTTCCAAAAAAGCTGGGAGAGGGGCAAGAAAAGACTGGGAAAGTTAAGGAATGCTAAAAAAACACCTGTTTGGAACATTCCACAGATGAACAGGTTATTTGGAAACAGGTGAGTGTCATGATTGAGTATAAAAGGAGCATCGCCGATAGTTGTTCACAAGCAAGGTTCACCACTTTATCAGGAACTGCATGAGCAAATAGTCCAACAGTTTAAGAGCAAGAGAATTGTGCGTATCGCAACGTACAATTGCAAGGAGTTTAGGGATTTCATTATCTACGGTCCATAATATCACCAAAAAGATTCAGAGAATTTGGAGAAATCTCTGCAAGTGGCACTGCATTAAAAACCGGCATCATTGTATAAAGGCTACATGGTCTCTGGAACACTTCAGAAAACCATTGTCAGTTAACACAGTTTGTCGCTACATCCACAAATGCAAGTTAAAACTCTACCATGCAATGCGAAAGTCATATATCAACAACAACGCTGCCGGCTTCTCCAGGCCCAAGCTCATCTGAGATTGACTGATGCAAAGTGGAAAAGTGTGCTGTGGTCTGACGAGTCCACATTTGAAATTGTTTTTGGAAATCATGGTGGCCGTGTCCTCTGGGCCAAAGAGGGAAAGGACCATTCATATTGTTAACAGCGCAAAGTTCAAAAGCCAGTTGGGAGATGGGTCTGTGAGTGTCCATGGCATGGGTAACTTGCACATCTGTGAAGGCCCCATTGATGCTGAAAGGTACCATACAGATTTTGGAGCAACATATGCTGCAATCCAAGCAATGTATTTTTCAGAGGCCTCCCTGTTTATTTCAGAAAGACAATGGAAGCCAGATTCTGCACGTGTTACAACAGCATGGCTTTGTAGTAAAAGAGTGCAAGTACTTGACCAGCAGTCCAGACCTGTCTCCCATTGAAAATGTGTGGTGCATTCTGAAGCGCAAAACACCACAATGGAGACCCCGGACTGTTGAGCAACTGAAGTTGTACATCAAGCAAGAATGGGAGAGAATTCCACTTACAAAGCTTCAACAATTAGTGGCCTAAATTCCCAAACGCTTAATTCAGTGTTGTTAAAAGGAAAGGTGATGTAACACCTTGGTAAACATACCCCGTCCCAGCGTGTTTGGAACGTGTTGCAGGCATTCAATTCAAAATGAGTGAATATTTGCAAAAATAAATAATTAAATAAAGTTTATTAGTTTGAACGTTAAATACCTTGACTTTGTGGTGTATTCAATTGAATATGAGATGAAAATGATTTGCAGATCATTGTATTCTATTTTTATTTATATTTTACACAATGTCCCAACTTCATTGGAATTGGGATTTGTCCATACTAAGCATCTCTATGACCACATATTGTTATGGTTACATGCATTAGATCTTATGCATTAATGGCAATGGAGTGATAAGACAAAAAGGAAAAAGCAAAGCACCTTGGTAATCTGAACCTACAACAACATACATCATATGGTTTAACAGCAAGTCCTTTCTGTTAGGTTTGTCATGAAGCTTTCAGCTTTAAGTTTTTAATTTTAGTGGTAGCTATTGTACTGATCATCATCAATTCACTGGCAAAGAAATGTATTGTTAACTTTTTATTGTTTTGAGGGAAGAATGTTTAATACAAAAAAAAAGCATCTCAGAGGGTATTTTCAAGTAGATGATAGCACACAGAAAGTGAGAGTGAAATTGTTGAAATTGTAACTCACATGCGGCACGGTGGATGACTGGTTAGGAGATCTGCTTAAAAGTTATGAGGACCCGGGTCCAAATCTGGCCTCGCCTGTGTGGAGTTTGCATGTTCTCCCCATGCCCGCATGGGTTTTCTCTGGATACTCCGGTTTCCGCACACATCCTAAAAACATGCATTGTAGATTGATTGAAGAATCTAAATTGCCCGTAGGTGTGAATGTGAGTCTGAATGGTTGTTTGTTTCAATGTGCCCTGCGATTGGCTGGAGACCAGTTTGAGGTTGTACCCCGCCTCGCGCCCAAAGATACCGGGGATGGGCTCCAGCACGTCTGCAAACCTAGTGAGGATAAGTGGCATGGAAAATGGATGGATGTAACTCACTTTTTAATCACGTCAGGGTAATGGACATTTATTGTTTTGGCATTGTTTCCTTGGTAAAGGCTATTATTGTCCTCTTTTTAGATAACCAAAATATGGTCACCTTTTTGTAAACAAAAATTTCAAAGACAGCTTTTTGTTTCAGGGTTAGTGGCTGTCATCTCCATAACTGTACCCATGATATATCTTTCCTACAATTACCCGCTTGGGAAGCACATATAAAGCTAATTTTATTTGTCCAAGCACAGCGTTTGTGGTTTTAATATTTCTGATGAAGTCAATCCAACTTGTCTTCCTTCAAATATTGGACTATCCCAATCAAGTCTGTTCCATTTGCTCTAAATTGCGAGCATTTCTCCTTCCCACAATAATTATTATAACGCCCATTTGTTGCTATTTTCATTCTGTGTCGTCTGCCTTGTGTTCTCTCTCAGGAGTGCTTTAGTAAAACATTTTCCACCAGCCATACGGGGAATAAACATATTGTCTGGCATTTGTCTGCGACATGTCTTAATGGCATAGATTACTGTGCACTGTGAGCCCAATTTGCATTTGAGATGCTTCACAGCATTGCTCTGGGGCATTGCATTATGTGGTACATTATTAGAATGACTGATGGCAGTCCAGTAATGGTTGATTGTCCTGTGTTTCAGGTGGCCAAAGCTGTGTCGCACTCGTTGAATAATTGCGTAAACTGCCTGCCAGGCCAGAAGGATGTTGACATGGCTCTCCGGAGCATCGGAGAAGCCAGCAAGAAGCTGCTGGTGGATATTGTGAGGCTTGCTGCATTTTTCTTGAGTTTCTATTCATGTGTATTGACAGAAAAGCATGTATACTTGAAAGGTTCTGACCTGATTGAAAGTGTTGATTGCATTTGGCTTAGTTTATCCAATAATGGCATCTACAAGATGGCCTTTTCGATGTGTCTTTGAAGCTTCCTACCTGCAATAAGACATTCCAGGAAGCCCAGACTGATCTGAACCATACAGCGGCTGAGCTCAACCACTCCGCAGGCGAGGTCGTTCACTCCTCCCGTGGATCGAGCAGCCAGCTGGCTGCTGCCTCCGGCAAGTTCAGCCAGGACTTTGATGAGTTCCTGGATGCTGGTGTAGAGATGGCAGGACACACACAAGTAGGTTTCATCATCATACAACCTCACTGAACAGTCCAGTATGGATTCTGTTGTCACTGCATTTGACACACAAAGACCACTAACACAATGTCCGCAAAGCCTAAGTCATTATAATTTTGTCACTTTATTACCTACTGTTCAATTTGTTTTCTAATTAGATAACTCAAGTTCACTTAGGCACATTGCTTTGCCCAAGAGCCAAATATAATGAGATCTTGTGATGTTCATGTTCTGGTTATTTTGTTCATTAGTGTGGCAATATCTTTAGGGATCTGAGCTGATGTAGCATGAAACTCAATCTTTATTAAGCCTAGGACAGGAAACAGGTGGTGAGGATCCCAAAATACATCATCTGCAAAATGTCACCGTTTGTTGCTATAGCTTATTAGTTGATACAATGTCTATAGTTTGACGATTCCGTACAGTTTGGAACCGCGCTTCAAAATTTTTCTTGGCTTTGCAGAGCAGGGACGATCAGATCCAAGTCATTGGTAATCTGAAGAACATCTCAATGGCATCCAGTAAGCTTCTGCTGGCTGCCAAGTCTCTGTCTGTAGATCCAGGTGCAGCCAATGCAAAGAATCTTCTTGCGGTTGCAGCAAGGTGAGCTACTACATGTATCATTTACTCTGTACAATTCAATGAAATCCAAAATAATGACGCGGTGCAATTATACTCCAGTGCAAATAATAAACATATGCTCTCTGACTATTGTTAATCAAAAACAATACGGTAATGTTCAGGTATGCTTGTAAGGATTCTTATATAAATTTTCTGATATTACCCTTGAATTGGATCTTATTACATTGTGCATGTGTATCCTCCATCCTATGATTCCCAAACCCATTTTAAACTTGTGGCAGTTTGTGAAAAATACGGCCTTGTCTTCAGTGTTGCTTCAGGGAGTCGTCTTCATCGTGGTGGAGAGAAGCCAGGCAGCTGCTCCCTAAGGGCTTTGGGCCTGACTGACTTCTCTCTGTCTAATTAGGAAGATGGACGCCTTGGCTGGAAGCTAACTGTGCTCAGCAAGGCTGAACCACAAACCTGAGACAATTCTGCCACTCCTGCACATCCCCGTGTATTGTTGTGCAATGTGTTGTTAGCATGAATCGGGCAGCTGAAGGCACGTTTGAGTGACTGAGGCCAGGCAGTATGAAGTGAAAAGGTTGCCTCTGTGTTTCAGGGCAGTGACAGAGAGTATCAACCAGCTGATCACACTCTGTACACAGCAAGCTGCAGGACAAAGGGAGTGTGACAATGCCTTGAGGGAGTTGGAGGTAGCCATCCTTCCATACCATTACACCATATTTCAACCTTGTGTTTAAATGGATTGCTTGCTTGTAGTCTGACTTTCAGCCCAAATTCTGATACATCAACAGAATCATTCATTGTCGACGCACATTAAAGTCAGCATTAAGATAGATTAAATTACCCAAGTGAATGAGAATGATAATATTGCTGCATATTAACAGTGGTGAATACCAATGTCCTTTATAGCAGTAATCTCATTTTACAGTGCTTTTTACATAGTTAATTCAGAACCTGATAATAGTGTCTTTGATATCACAGTTTCAGTTCTAACCATCTGTGTGCATGGGTGTTTGTGTCTGTGCGCGTGCGCATGTGCCTATAGGCTGTCAGAGGGCTCTTGGATAATCCCAGTGAGCCCATCAACGAACTGTCCTACTTTGACTGCATCGAGAGCGTCATGGAAAATTCAAAGGTAGATACCAAAGTAAATTCCTGTACTATATGAGTGTTGGGTGACTGAGCAGACCAATGAAAACCCAATATTTTAAAACCTTTGTTCTTTTGACCTGCCTTAGGTCCTCGGAGAGTCGATGGCAGGCATCTCTCAGCATTGTAAGACATGTGACGTGGTGGCTTTTGGGGAGTGTGTAGGCGTGGCGTCCAAGGCTCTTTGTGGGTTGACGGAGGCTGCAGGACAGGTGAGACTACTGAATTTTCTCATCTTAAAAAAAGTTTGGCCGCCGTTCAAGCTAGATAGTTGCATGTTACCCTTCAAGCAAATTTTAGTTACCTTGGCCAGAAAAGAGCAAAACTGAACTGCTCTGCAGAACTCTGCTATTCACCTCTGGTACTGTCTGTATAGATAGGATCTCTTTATGTATACAGTATATAAGAGCCGAGCCCTGACGTTAATAGTGAAAATCTACAAATAATTGCGTAAAGATACCACAAGATGGCGGCAAAAGGGTCATACAGCACCGTTTATCAGGCATGTATTCAAACATGCAGCCATGTTACATAACTGTATTCAGTAGTTAAAGTATTCAACACAAACAAATGACCTACACATGAGGCTCATTAATAGTATTAGTAGCAGAAGTCAAAAACGAAGAAGAGGTGGAAAGCGGGTTCTTCGGCAGAAAGAGAAGAGGAAAGCACAGAGCCTAGAACTGAATGTGGGGACATTGAATGTTGGGACTATGACAGGAAAATCTCGGGAATTGGTTGACATGATGATTAGGAGAAAGGTTGATATATTGTGTGTCCAAGAGACCTGGTGGAAAGGCAGTAAGGCTGGAAGTTTAGGGGCAGGGTTTAAATTGTTTTACCATGGTGTAGATGGGCAGAGAAATGGAGTTGGGGTTATTTTAAAAGAAGAGTTGGCTAAGAATGTCTTGCAGGTGAAAAGAGTATCAGATCGAGTGATGAGGCTGAATCTTGAAATTGAGGGTGTTATGTATAATGTGATTAGTGGCACTTCCCCACAAGTAGGATGTGACCTGGAGGTGAAAGAGAAATTCTGGAAGGAGCTAGATGAAGTAGTTCTGAGCATCCCAGACAGAGAGAGAGTCATGATTGGTGCAGATTGTAATGGACATGTTGGTGAAGGAAATGGGGTGATGAAGAAGTGATGGGTAAGTATGGCATCCAGGAAAGGAACTTGGAGGGACAGATGGCACTAGACTTTGCAAAAAGGATGGAAATGGCTGTAGTGAACACTTTTTTCCAGAAGAGGCAGGAACATAGGGTGACCTACAAGAGCGGACGTAGAAGCATGGTGGTGGATTACATCTTGTGCAGACGATGTAATCTGAAGGAGGTTACCGACTGTAAGGTAGTGGTAGGGGAGAGTGTGGCTAGACAGCATAGGATGGTGGTGTGTAAAATGACTCTGGTGGTGGGGAGGAAGATTAGGAAGACAAAGGCAGAGCAGAGAACCATGTGGTGGAAGCTGAAACAAGACGAGTGTTGTGCAGCTTTTCGGGAAGAGGTGAGACTGGCTCTCGGTGGAGAGGAGGAGCTTCCAGAAGACTGGACCACTACAGCCATGGGGATCAGAGAGGCAGGCAGGAGAATACTTGGTGTATCTTCTGGCAGGAAAGGAGAGAAGGAGACTTGGTGGTGGAACCTCACAGTACAGGAAATCATACAAGGAAAAAGGTTAGCTAAGAAGAAGTGAGACACTGAGAGGACCGAGGAGAGGGGAAAATAATACATTGAGATGCGACATAGGGCAAAGGTAGAGGTGGCAAAGGTCAAACAAGAGGCATATGATGACATGCCAGGTTGGACACTAAAGAGGGAGAATGGGATCTATACAGGTTGGCCAGACAGAGGGATAGAGATGGGAAGGATGTGCAGCAGGTTAGGGTGATTAAAAATAGAGATGGAAATATGTTGACTGGTGCCTGTAGTGTGCTAGATAGATGGAAAGAATACTTGTTGATGAATGAGGAAAATGAGAGAGAAGGTAGAGTAGAAGAGGCAAGCGTGGTGGACCAGGAAGTGGCAATGATTAGTAAGGGGGAAGTTAGAAAGGCATTAAAGGGGATGAAAACTGGAACGGCAGTTGGTCCTGATGACATTCCTGTGGAAGTATGGAAGCATCTAGGAGAGGTGGCTGTGGAGGTTTTGACCAGCTTGTTCAATAGAATTCTAGCGGGTGAGAAGATGCCTGAAGAATGGAGGAAAAGTGTGCTTGTGCCCATTTTTAAGAACAAGGGTGATGTGCAGAGCTGTGGGAACTATAGAGGAATAAAGTTGATGAGCCTGAGCCCCTTCCTGTTTGCAGTGGTGATGGATAGGCTGACAGATGAGGTTAGACTGGAGTAACCGTGGACCATGATGTTCGCAGATGACATTGTGATCTCCAGTGAAAGCAGGGAGCAGGTGGGGGAAGAGTTAGAAAGGGGGAGGCATACACTGGAAATGAGAGGAATGAAGATTAGCCGAAGTAAGACAGAATATATGTGCATCAATGAGGGGGGTGGGGGGGAAGAGTGAGGCTACAGGGAGAAGAGATAGCAAGGGTGCAGGACTTGAAATACTTGGGGTCAAGAGTCCAGAGCAATGGAGTGTGGTAAGGAAGTGAAGAAACAGGTCCAAGCAAGTTGGAACGGGAGGAAGAAGGTGTCATGTGTGTTATGTGACAGAAGAGTCTCTGCTAGGATGAAGGGCAAAGTTTATAAAACAGTGGTGAGCCCAGCCATGATGGACGGATTAGAGACAGTGGCACTGAAGAGACAACAGGAACCAGAGCTGGAGGTGGCGGAAATGAAGAGGTTGAGGTTCGCTCTTGTTTCATTTCAAACGCGGACAAAAAATTAATTATACTAACAACAAAACCAAGATTCCACCAGATGGGGCCAAAGTAATACTTTTATTGTGTTGTCCCATGAACAAAACAGCAAATAGACGATATTTTCAGCGAATAACAGAGGATAGGTTCCCAAAAAAAAAAGAATCTGTGAATGCTGAACTGGGAATATCCAGAGATCACTGTATAGTTCATTTCAGTCTGTTAAGGTACAATTGAGAATGATAAGCCTTGACTTGTGTTTCCACCACTATAGCGGCTGATGAACTATGAAAATACTGTAGCTGTGAGCCACATTGTGATACGGCAAAAAATATAAATACAAATAGCAATGTGACAGTTAACGAAGAACACCAGGGCGTTGCATGGAAGTGATAATTCTCTGTTGACCAGTCACCTCAATGCACTGTCTAGTGCCACCAATGAGCCAAATTGGCACTTTATTTGCTTGTACATACAGTAGGAAGCTTAACTGTGACAACATGAGTATAAAAGGTCTTCTAGCAGGCTTATACTTTGGTCTGACTTGTATATATTTCTGTTCTAGGCCTCTTATCTTGTAGGTGTGTCTGATCCCAATAGTCAGTCAGGCTATGAGGGGCTGGTAGACCCCATCCAGTTTGCACGAGCCCACCAAGCCATACAGATGGCTTGTCAGAGCTTAGTGGACCCATCCAGTAGTCCCTCACAGGTAAGAAAGTCCAGACTTTAGACCAGGGGTGAGCAAAGTATGGCCCTCGGGGCGCCTACGGCCTGCTCCATTCTTCAATACAGCCCACCCAGCATTTACATTATCAACAACCCTGTAATTTATTATAGTTAAATCAATTCAAAATAAAAACATAACAACTAGAAGGAATTATTAAATGAGTAAAAATGTGACCCTTAAGCACAAAGGTTTGCCAACCCCTGGTTTAGACAATGAATCATGAAAATGCATTTCAATTGTATACAACTCTCCCTGGTGCCGTTTGGTTTGTCAGGTCTTGTCTGCAGCAACGATTGTAGCGAAGCACACATCAGCTTTGTGTAATGCCTGCCGCCTTGCGTCCTCAAAGACCTCCAACCCTGTTGCTCGGAGACAGTTTGTTCAGTCAGCCAAAGAGGTGGCCAACACCACCGCCAACCTGGTCAAGACCATCAAGGTCAACTCCCCAACTGATCAAAATGTTGAGTGTGAATTTGTTACCATACTAAATCTATTTCGTCACCTGAGTAGTTCTTTGTAAAAGTCGATCCATCCAGCAATTACGTGTGATAGATTGTCATAGGTTCATAAGGAATGTCTTGTTTTTAGGCTCTAGATGGAGATTTTTCTGAAGACAACAGAAATAAATGTCGAATTGCTACCACTCCGCTCCTTGAGGCTGTAGAAAACCTGTCTACCTTTGCCAACAACCCTGATTTTGCGAGTATCCCAGCTCAAATCAGCAACGAGGTAACCAGTCATTGAAATGCCTGCTTAGAATGCCAAATGTATGTAATTTCACTTCTCCTGCTGAGCAAACACTTGAAATTGCCTGAAATGGATCTCAGTGTTTGAAAAGTGCTTCTATTTTCAGAAAGGTTGTATTACTAAATGTCATCCTATTGAGGGTGTCACAGCTAGTTGCTTAAAATAACCCTACAAATAAATAATACGAAAAGGTTTGTGCTGTAAATGTTTTGGGAATTGGGAGTTGATTTTCTCTTTTCTTGTAATGTCGAGAAACGGATCACAAAGATGCATTTTTATGTTTTCAATCAGAGTGGAAAAGTCCTCGCACAGTCCTCTAAAAGCTTTATGGCTGTAATCTGTTGAAGGGCAGTGTTTAACAGCACTCACGCCATTACCACTGCTCTAATCTTCATCTTGTTAATCTAATTGTTGACAGAGGCTTTGCTTCGGATCATAAAGACTGAAGGTGTTTCTTCCTGTGTCTCTGTAAAGCTGTCTTTCTAATCTCATCCCTCAGTTCAATTGCTCACTTGATCTTTCAGCCGTAGTATAAGGAATATTAAAAACATTGTCACACCAATCTAGCTAGATCCTCACTGTTAGCCTTAAACCATAGCTGTTATTTCACCTCCTCCAATGTTGACTTTTCCACAGGGTTCAGTCGCCCAGGAGCCGATTGTTCGATCAGCCCGCTCCATGCTTGATAGCTCCACTTACCTCTTAGAAACAGCACGGTCGTTGGTCCTCAACCCCAAAGATCCCCCCACTTGGTCTATACTAGCTGGTCACTCAAGAACAGTTTCTGACTCCATCAAGAGCCTCATCACTTCCATAAGGTTGGTTTCAAACCCATTTTCTTTTTTCATTCAATTATTCAAACACATTTGTCCTGTTAATTTAGAGGTGTGAATAAATCAAACAAAAAACATAATAGCACCAAACTAAACTGAGGTACTTGTAGAAAAACCAAAACAACCAATTAAAATTTAACAAAGGGAAAATAACCCTCTTTAAACTGTCACCTTATCATGATGGTAAGGAGCTAAGTTGTCTGGGGCTTTATGCCCCTGGCAGGGTCACCCATGACAAACAGGTCCTGTGGAGTTGAGAGACCAGACAAAAGTACGGCTCCAAAGTCCCCTATGATGTATAAAAATACTGGAAGACGTTTTCCCTTGCCAGGACATGGGTCACAAGGAGCCAGGCCTGGAGGTGGGGCTCGAAGGCGAGCGGGTGACCGGGCACAGCCCAAAAGGGTAATGTGGGTCCCCCTTCCCATGGGCTCACCACCTGTGGGAGGGGCCATAGGGGACGGGTGCAGTATTCGCTGGGCAGTGGCCAAAGGCACCGATCTGATCCCAGGCTATAGAAGCTGGCTCTAGGGATGTGGAGCGTCACCTCTCTGGCAGGGAAGGAGCCTGAGCTGGTAGAGAAGTTCCGACTAGATATAGTCGGGCTCGCTTCCACACACATCTTAAGATCTGGTACCAGTCCTCTCGAGAGGGGTTGGACTCTCTTCCACTCTGGAGTTGGCCATGGTGAGAGGCGCCGTGCAGGTGTGGGTATACTTGTTGCACCCCGGCTTAACACCTGTACACTGGGGTTCACTCTGGTGGACGAGAGTATAGCCTCCCTCTGCCTTCGGGTGGGGGCACGGGTCCTGACTGTTGTTTGTCCCTATGTACCAAACAGCAGTTCAGAGTACTCACCCTTTTTAGAGTCCTTGGAGAGAGTGCTGGAGACCACTCCCATTTGGGACTCCATCGTTATGCTGGGGGATTTCAATGCTCACGTAGGCAATGACAGCGAGACCTGAAAGGGCGTGATTGGGAGGAACGGCCCTGCCAATCAGAACCCAGGCGCTTTTCTGTTATTGGACTTCTGTGCTCGTCACAGATTGTCATGTTCAAGCAAAATGGTGTCAATAAGTGAATTTGGCACCAAGAAACCCTAGGCCACAGTTCAATGATCGACTTTGTGGCCGTGTGATCGGACTTGCAGCCGTATATTTTGGGCACTTCGGTGATGAGAGGGACAGAGCTGACAACTGATCACCACCTGGTAGTGTGTTGGCTCCGATGGTGGGGGAATAACATGGCAGGCCCAAATGTATTGTGAGGGTCTGCTGGGAACATCTGGCAGAATCCCCTGTCAGAAGGAGTTTCAACTCCCTCCTCCGGCAGAACTTCACCCACGTCCCGGGGTAGCCGGGTGACACTGAGTCTGAGTGGACCATGTTCTGCACCTCCATTGCTGAGCCGACCGACTGGAACTGTGGCCGTAATGTGGTTGGTGCCTGTCATGGTGGCAACCGCTGAACCCGTTGGTGGACACCAGCGGTGAGGGATGAGTCCTATCGGGCCTTTTTGGCCTGTGGGACTCCTGAGGCAGCTGATGGGTACAGGCTGGCCAAGCGGAATGCAGCTTTGGTGGTCGCTGAGGCAAAAAGTTCACTGAGGCCATGGAGAACAATTTCCGGGCGGCTTCGAGGAAATTCTGGTCCACCATCCGGCGTCTCAGGAGGGGGAAGCAGTGCACCATCAACACCGTGGTATAGTGGGGTTTGTGGCACTGCTGACCTCGACTCGGGACGTTGTGAGTCAGTGGGGAGAAGACTTCGAAGACCTCCTCAATTCCACTGACGCCATCCCATGAGGAAGCAGAGTCTGGCGTCTCTGAGGCGGGCTCTCCTATCTCTGGGGTTGAGGTCACCGAGGTGGTTCTTCGGGAGTATGAGGTACCGAACTCCCTGTACGACCAGTGTCAGAGTTTGCTGACAGTCAGTCGGATTCGTTTCCGGTGAGGTTTGGACTCCGCCAAGGCTGCCCTTTGTCACCGATTCTGTTCATAACTTTTGTGGACAGAATTTCTCGGCACAGCTGGGGCGTAGCGGGGGTCCGGTTTGGTGGCCTCGGTATTACTTTTTGCAGCTGATGTGGTTTTGCTGGCTTCATCAAGCCGTGATCTCCAACTCTCACTGGAGTGGTTCGCAGCTGAGTGTGAAGCAGTTGGGATGAAAATCAGCACCTCCAAACCCTCTCCATGTCGAGGATGAGATCCTGCCCCGAGTGGAGGAGTTCAAGTATCTTCGGGTCTTTTTCACGAGTGAGGGAAGAATGGAACGGGAGATCAACAGGCCGCGTCTGCAGTGATGCAGACTTTGTATCGGTCCCTTGTAGTGAAGAAGGAGCTAAGCCGAAAGGCACTCTCAAGTTACCGGTCGATCTACATTCCTACCCTCACCTATGGTCATGAGCTCTGGGTCATGACCGAAAGAACAAGATCCCGGATAGAAGCGGACAACATGAGTTTCCTTCGCAGGGGCTCTCCCTTCGAGATAGGGTGAGAAGCTCGGTCATCCGGGAGGGGCTCAGAGTACAGCTGCTGCTCCTCCGCATTCAGAGGAGCCAGATGAGGTGGCTCGGGCATCTAATTAGGATGCCTCCTCGACGCCTCCCTGGTGAGGTGTTCCAGGCAAACAAGTCTGGGCTTCCCTACTAAAGCTACTGCCCCTGCTACTTGACCTCGGCTAAGCTGAAGAAAATGGATAGATGGATGGAAATGTAAAATATGACAAACTGCAACATCTTATTTCTCTCAGTAATATTTGTATGATTAAGGTTATTTTTCCGAGCCTTGTATTCTTTTGTGTTGCTGAACATTCCTAATTTGTCATTGTCATTTGCACTTCACAGCTGTGTGACAGTTTTTATGATTAGAATAGTAACATATTTTATCAAAGGTCGAGGCCAACTTTTTTAGATCAGACCAGGTTTCTATCCTTCTAAGTATTATTCAACCCTTAAGGGATGGAGTCAATGATTGCTGATACCTTTCAGGAATAATAAGACAGTCTGGGAAATTTCAATTCAAATTTAAGTTAACTGTGTTAATTGACTATGAGGTACAGCCACGAACCAGTTAGGGTATGAGAGCAGACGGCTGGGCTCCACTGTTGCCAGGCAACCTTACAAATGACAGGAGTCCAAGAAGGCAATGTGAAGCTCCCTTCAGTTTGTAGTCTTCACACATCACTTGTTACATGGTTTAAACAAACAGGTTCTAATAAACCAGTGTATGCTGCTTTTTAAAAAAAATTATTAAACACGACTAACAAGTTTTTTTTTTTCCAGTCTTAAATTTTAATATGTTATATAGTTAATACAGTATTAAAAATTCAACACTTGTTTGCACCCACATGGAACAGGAGGGCCTAGATTTTTTAAACTTTCTCCCCCCTAGGGACAAGGCACCAGGACAGAAGGAGTGTGATTACTCTATAGATAGCATCAATAAATGTATCCGGGACATTGAGCAAGCTTCCTTGGCTGCTGTTGGACAGACCCTGCCCTGCAGAGATGATATCTCCATGGAAGTAAGCAACCCATCAGCTCTGTCTTGTCTGAGAGAAAGAGCTTAATAGGATCTGTAGTCTTTCTGTTGTGATTTATACTATAATTCGCTCTGCCTTTGTAAATCACCAGGCACTACAGGAACAGCTGACTTCATCCGTGCAAGAGATTGGGCATCTGATTGATCCTGTCTCCACAGCCGCCAGGGGTGAAGCTGCCCAGCTGGGACACAAGGTGCAGCTCTGATAATATATCCCTTTTTCCTTAATGGATTTAGATAAGGCGGCACGGTGGACGACTGGTTAGAGCGTCAGCCTCACAGTTCTGAGGACCCGGGTTCAATCCCCGGGTCCGCCTGTGTGGACTTTGCATGTTCACCCCGTGCCTGCGTGGGTTTTCTCCAGGCACTCCGGTTTCCTCCCACATCCCAAAAACATGCATTAATTGGAGACTCTAAATTGCCTGTAGGTGTGAATGTGAGTGTGAATGGTTGTTTGTTTGTTTGTATGTGCCCTGCGATTGGCTGGCAACCAGTTTAGGGTGTACCCTGCCTCCTGCCCGATGACAGCTGGGATGGGCTCCAGCACGCCTGCGACCCTAGTGAGTAGAAGCGGCTCAGAAAATGGATGGATGGATGGATTTAGATAAATACAACTCTATCTTGTCCACCAATCCTTCCCTGTGTGACTCTCCTATAACCTTATTTCACCTAGGTGACTCAGCTGGCCAGCTACTTTGATCCACTTATTGTAGCATCAGTTGGCCTGACCTCCAAGCTGCACGACCACCAACAGCAAATGACCATTCTGGACCAGACCAAGACCCTCTCAGAGTCTGCCCTGCAGATGCTTTACGCTGCCAAGGAAGGTGGCGGAAACCCAAAGGTAATAAGCAGTCCATTGCACTCATCTTTATTGAATGTATGTGCAGGGTTTTTCCTGGCTCAAATTGAGGCAGAGGTGGTACCATTCTGACTATTTGCACAGGTGTGAAAGCCGTGTCCCACACTGACGCAAACAAACACTTTTTCTGGGAAGTATTTTATTGTTCGTAAATGTTTTCCATCCATCCATTTCTTCCGCTTATCCGAGGTTGGATTATCCCTCTGGCCCCCCTTCCTAAAAAGGGGGACCACCACCCCAGTCTGCCAATCCAGAGGCACTGTCCCCGATGTCCAAGCGATGTTGCAGAGGCGTGTCAACCAGGACAGCCCCACAACATTTTGAGCCTTTAGGAACTCCAGGCAAATCTCATCCACCGCTGGGGCCTTGCCACTGAGGAGCTTTTTAACCACCTCAGTGACCTCAACCCCAGAGATAGGCGAGCCCACCTCAGAGATCCCAGAATAGAGGAGATCTTCGAAATATTCTCCCCACCGACTCACAACAAGGTCAGCAGCGCCCTATCCCCACTATACACAGTGTTGATGGTGCACTGCTTCCCCCTCCTGAGACGCCGGGTGCTGGACCAGAATTTCTTCGAAGTCATCCGGAGGTTGTTCTCAATGGCCTCACCGAACTCCTCCCACGCTGTCAGCGACCACCGAAGCTGCATTCCACTTGGCCAGCCACAGGCCAAAAATGCCAGACAGAACTCTTTCTTTAGCTTGACAGCATCCCTCACCGCTGGTGTCCACCAACAGGTTTGGGGGTTGCCGCCACGAGAGGCACCAACCACCTTACGCCCACAGCTCCAGTCAGCCGGCTCAGCAATGGAGGCGTGAAACATGGTCCACTCGGTCTCAATGTCCCCCACCTCCCCTGGAACGTGAGCAAAGTTTTCTCGGAGGTGGAAGTTGAAACTCCTTCTGACAGGGGATTCTGCCAGACATTCCCAGCAGACCCTCACAATATCTTGGGGGTGTCCTGGTGCCAAGTGCACATGTGGACACCCTTATGCTTGAACATGGTGTTCATTATGGACATTCCATGATGGGTTCTGACCAGAGGGGGGGGGTTCCTCCCAATCACACCCTTCCAGGTCTCACTGTCATTGCCCACCTGTGCATTGAAGTCCCCCAGCAGAACAATGGAGTCCCCAGCGGGAGCGCTCTCCAGCACGTCCTCCAAGGACTCCAAAAAGGGTGAGTACTCTGAACTGCTGTTTGCTCCATAGGCTCAAACAACAGTCAAGACCCGTCCCCCCACCCGAAGGCGGATGGAGGCTACCCTCTCGTCCACCGGGGTGAACCCCAATGTACAGATGCCGATCCGGGGGCAATAAGTATACCCACACCTGCTCGGCGCCACTCACTATGGGCAATTCCAGAGTGGAAGTCCAACCCCTCTCGAGAGGACTGGTACCAGAGCCCAAGCTGTGAGTGGAGGCGAACCCAACTATGTCTAGTCGGAACTTCTCAACCTCACACACTAGCTCGGGCTCCTTCCCTGCCAGAGGACAAATAAGATACAGTACTCTTAATCCATGAATTTCCTTTCTGTCTTATGTGCAGCTATAAGTCAGTTGTTACCAAGTTTTATTGGGACCTGTCAAGGTATAGCGGCTCTTCTTCCGTGCTCTAATGATGCAGACAGTATACACTTAAAGTAATTGGCCCAGTCTGCCTTTAGTGTTACACAGTCTGTGTATACAAGATCAAAGTAGAAGTCAAACCCAGAGGAGTCACTCTTGTATATCATTTTTACCATTACCAGTGTGTACTTCATTTGTTTGGCAGGTTCAGCATTTTCTCTCTTGTTTAAAAAATGGCCTGCTTGCCTGATGAAGAACGTCTGAGTCCATTAGAGAAACAATATGCTCTTATATAGCTATTACAGCAGCCTCAAAGAATACTCCAGCTCAATATGAGCTATAGTAACTTTGGTTTTAATCATCGACATCCCCAGGCTTCACACACCCACGATGCAATCTCAGAAGCGGCCCAGCTGATGAAAGAGGCTGTGGACGACATCATGGTGACTTTGAATGAGGCGGCCAGCGAGGGGGGCATGGTCGGGGGCATGGTGGAGTCCATCGCCGAGGCCATGGGCAGGGTGAGGAGTTCCCACGCTTGTTCCCAACCTCATTTGTCCCAATGGTTTCACAGCAGACATGTTTGAAATGTCTCCTTATCTCTGACTCTCATTATTCCTATGGATAAACCATTTAATATCCTCAGGCAAATGATGATAAAGCATGAGCAGTCACTCACGCCTGCTGGGATACGTGACTGTGTTGACTTGGAGGTTAATAATTGACAGTATACACACTCACCGCACACTTCTTTAGCAACATCTACACAATTTAATGAGCAAACAATTTAATTTTGGGGGAAAAAACTGTACCTCATCAAACTAAAAGCACTTTCTGGTAGGTTGGTTGGTTGGTTCACTTAATTTGGTATATGACAGTGGGCAAAATATGAGAAACACCTCCGTATGATGCAGTGAGTTAAAAAAACTAAACATTATAAACCACAGTTTTTGACAGATCTTGCTTTGGGTCTCATTATATAGTCCAGGTCTACCTAAGGAAGTGGGAAGGAGTGTGTCTGCTTGGCTCTGAAATTATTTCAGTTCGTGAGCAAATCAAGAACTGTATTTAGGGTACATTCTGACGTGCCAAATTTGGTCTACTTTAAACAAACCAGTTTGTTTCCTCCTGGGTCTTTTGTGTAGGTGTGCGCGCCAAACAACTGCTCCAAAACTTACTTTTTGAGGTGGTCATGGTCCGCTTCAAAACTGACTCGGTGCGGTTCGTTTGTTGTTTGAATATAAACCAGCCTCGATCAAACCCAACAAGTCAATAACCCATAGCTTATAATGATAGTGAATGTTGTACGTCATACCTGATCCGCCGTCTTTTGCTTAGCAACGCAACTCCTTGCATGTTGTGGCAGCACGTATTTGTAGACAGCGCTCCAAAATTAGAAATAGAACGTTGCGACACTTTCATTGAATGAGCTGCTCTTCCTACCCTGGTATAGGATCTAATACTACACTCTTGATGCTCCAACTTATTTTCCAATAATAGCGCAAACTTGCAGAACAAAACTGCCGTGGTCATCTCTGGGTCTTTGCTTTGTCCCGCCCTCGTCATTTTTGTCCAATGGGAGCAACGATCGTCACGCATGTGGCTTTGTTTACAAATTATAGTTTGCGTGCAAAATGTACAATGTGAATTATATTATTATAATACTGACATTATGCCGATATCTACAGCTTGTAGAGCAGAGCTGGTGTCAAACCTAATAGAATAGAGAATGAAAGAATGTGGTATGTCTAAATGAAAATAATGACATTCTTGATCTTCACAGCTGGATGAAGGAACACCTCCTGAACCTGAGGGTTCCTTTGTGGACTACCAGACCACGATGGTGAAGTTGTCCAAGGCCATTGCCATCACAGCACAGGAGATGGTGAGTGCCTTTTCCGTTCTGATGATTAAGCGTCAGAGATGCTCATTAGCTGAAGAGGCTCCCTCCCTCTCACTCTGACTAGATGACCAAGTCAGTGACCTGCCCCGAAGAGCTCGGCAGCCTTGCCTCTCAGGCGACGGTGGACTATGGGCAGCTTGCACACCAAGGGCGCCTCGCTGCAGCCACAGCAGAGCATGAAGAGGTCAGACGGCACGTAGTGTCTCTCCAAAAAAAGGAGAGTGCCTTCTGAAATATCACTTTGGAATAGCAGCTTTTTGGACCCAAAAGGCTTTCAGATGTTTTTGCTCACACACTGGTTAAGGGAGATATTTGCTCTGTGATATGACTCTCCATCTTTGAGATCAAAGTAAAAGCGTCTGTCACTCTAAGCACCCACACAGTCATTTCTTAAAGGTTTCCTCTGTTGTCTGCAGGAAAGCTATGTGTGGAAACATCACCCTAATAAGCTCACAGCTCTTATCAGTAACTTGTACATAACAGGCTGCTGCAAACCCTGCTGGTTACCATAGCGACACATTGCCTCGACAAGTCTAAAAGCCTACAATGATGCTTATGAAAGAGCACCCACCCACCCATGTATCTCAGTCTAGAAATTAAATGGTACTGCCAGCTTTCTTTAAAGAGTGTTTTACATCATTTTCCATGCTGGGTAAAAGAAAAGTGTATTATTTAGTTATTTGCTTCAAGGATAGTCCTTTGAGATGCATCATCTCATTTTCGAGGGGGTCCTTACAACACAATTATAATCACCAGTAATACAGAATCGTTATTAAAGGTCAATCCAGAATATAATACAAAACATTTCAACACAGAGACACTTAAACTACACGCACACAAAGTTTAGCACATGATTGTATGGGAACCAATGACTGGCTATGCTTTCAGGTTGGTTTCCAGATCAAAACACGTGTGCAAGAGCTGGGTCATGGCTGTATCTATCTGGTCCAGAAAGCTGGAGCCTTGCAGCTCAGCCCCACAGACAGCTTCTCCAAAAGAGAGCTCATCGAGTGTGCACGTGCAGTCACTGAAAAGGTACCACACTGGTCTAGTATCTTTTTTCTCTCAGTGGCACTGTTTTACTGTTTGATTTGCTAGGAGTATGCATAGAGGTGGTTTAAATATTTTGTGCCGCTCATGTAGCTGCAGTGCCGTGAAAAAGTATTCTTCTTCTCAAATTCATATATTTTTGCATCGTTTCCTCACTTGAATGTTTAAGATCTTCAAACAAATGTATTGTAACTATCAGACAACGATAACCCAAGGAAACATAAAATGCAGTTTTTAAATGGTGATCTTATTTATTGAGGAAAAAACTATTCAGCGCTACCTGGCCCTGTGTGAAAAAGTAATGCCCCACCCCCACCTTGTTGAATCATGAATTAACTGTGGCTAATCACATTTTTTGCTTCATTTTCACTGAACACACCAAAGCCTCATTGCCTCCAGGCCTGCTCAATTAAGACATCACTTAGATAGAAGCTGTTTGACAAAATGAAGTTGGCCGAAAGATCTCGATAAGCTGCAACAAAATGCAACGATTCAAAGAAATTTAAGAACAGATGAGAAATAATGTAAATGACATCTATCAGTCCAAAAAGAAAGCCATTTCTAAAGCTTTAGGATTGTACCGAACTTTGGTGAGAGCCATTATCCACAAATGGAGAAAACATGGAACAGCGGTGAACCTTCCCAGGTGTGGTTGTCCAACAAAAATTAACCCAAGAGCACAGCACAACATCTGAAAAACTGCTGGCCTCCCTTGCCTCAGTTAAGGTCAGTGTTCATGACGACACCATAAGGAAGGGAATTGGCAAAATTGGCATCCAAGGCAAAAACCACTGCTGACTAAACATAAGGCTCGTCTTACTTTTGCAAAACAAAAAACAAAACATCACATCTGAATGATACCCAAGACTTTTGGGGAAATATTCTATGGACTTAGGAGACAAAAATGTAACTTTTTGGAAGGTATATGTCTCTTTATATCTGGTGTAAATGTAATGCAGAATTTCAGAAATAGACCATCAATCTAACTTTCAAACACGGTGGTAGTGTGATGGTCTGGGGCTGCTTTTCTCCTGGATGACTTGCTGTAATTGATGGAACCATCAATTTGCTCTTTACCAAAAAATCCTGAAGTACAATGTTCAGCCATAAGTTTGTGACCTCAAGCTGAAGCACAATTGGGTTCTGCAGCAGCACAACGATCCAAAACACCAGCAGGTCAACTTCTGAATGGCTTAAAAACACACACGAAAAAAAAGGAAGGGTTTGGAGTGGCCTAGTCAAAGTCTGGGCTTGAATCCAACTGAAATGCTGTGGCATGAAGGCCGTTCATGCATGAAAACCTTCCAATGTTGCTGAATTAAAACAATTCAGCAAGAAAGAGTGGGCCAAAGTATCTCCACAGAGATGTGAAAGGCTCTTTCCCAGTTATAGAAAACACTTGATTGCAGTTGGTGTTGCTGAGGATGCCCCAGCCAGTTATAAGGTTTAGGGGGGAATTACTTTTGCACACAGGGCAAGGTATCTTTGATTTATTTATTTTTTCCTTAATAATTAAAATCAACATTTAAAAACTGCATTTTATGTTTACTTGGGTTATCTTTGTCTGATATTTATATTTGTTTGATGATCTTAAACATTAAAGTGGAAAAACTATTCAAAAATAAGAATTTGAGAAGGGGGTCAATACTTTTGCACAGCTGTGTATATAGGGCAAGTGTGATGCACGGCAGTTGTACACCACTGCAAATTTAAATAATAAAGATATCATTCAGTGACTACCTCTCAGCCAAGGTCAATGAAAACAAAAATTATTATTTTGATTCTGATCTACAGTGTCTCCTTTATTGGATCCTTTATTTTTTTGTGTGGTTTTCTGGATCTGCCGAGAAAAGTAAAATGTTGCCTCTCGGCTGATGTTACACTTCTCTGATTTTAATGAAACCTTAATCTGGTAGTTAATGCATACGGTTTACTTTGTTATTGCTGTAATATGTGATGCTTCATGTAAAACCGGCTGCTCTTTATATCATCTGACGAAGAAGTAATAACGTTAGTCTTAAATTTGTAAAAGGTTAGTCGAATATAAATGTCATGTTATTTTGGGAGACAAAAAAAAAGGACTTTACCCCACCGGTAATGCAGGTCATGAAAGTAAAGCTATCCTGCACCACTGCGCACTGAATAGTAATTCTAATGTGTCCCTGCTATGACCCTGGCAGCAAGGAGCATTGCTAGTCACACATTAGTAATTCTATTCCACGAGAAGACTGTGATTTAATTCAATGCTCTTACCCAACTTGACAAATTTGAGTTTTCACACTTGCTGATATGAATCTTGTGCCTCGTTCAAGGGTTCCTCTCGGGGCTCTCGGTTTGCTTATGAGAGATATGCTGGCAGAGCTATGTTACTTGTGGAGTCTGGCTCATCAATTTGTTTTGATTGTAGTGCACTCGGATTTAATGCATGTTTAACCTTGCCTCCATTCCTCACTCCCATCTTCTGCCATTTATCCAGCTAGAACACTTATCTTAAGCATTTACGAAATTGTTCAAACCGTTAAAAGCTCAATCAGAATCAGAATCAGAATCATCATCATCATCTTTATTTGCCAAGTATGTCCAAAACACACAAGGAATTTGTCTCCGGTAGTTGGAGCCGCTCTAGTACAACAGACAGTCCATTTACAGAACACTTTGGAGACATAAAGACATTGACAAAAAACAATTGTGCAAAAAGATGCAGAGTCCTCTAGCACTTAGAGCAGTTCGAATGACTAATATTGCAATAGTCCGGTGAAATGACCATTGTGCAAAGGGCGCTGAGACTTCAAGAAGTGTATGCGGTTTAAAGTGACGAGTAGTGCGATAATCTGGGACAATGTTGGTTGTGCAAATGTTACAGATACTCCTCAATCAGTGTGCAAATGGAGCAGATGCTACTCTGGCATGAGTGGCCAGTATATGCAAATAGTGCAGCATGGCGAGACAACTACAGAGGGTGCACGAGTAATACATAATTGGCCCCACAGAAATGTGACAACAAACTCAAGTCAAAAAATTGCCAGCTTGTTGTAATGGAATTATAGGTTAGGTGTTTAATAAGTTGATCGCAAAAGGGAAGAAGCTGTTGGAATGTCTACTAGTTCTAGTTTGCATTGATCGGTAGCGCCTACCTGAGGGAAGGAGCTGGAAGAGCTGGTGACCGGGGTGCGGCGGGTCCGAGAGGATTTTGCATGCCCTTGTCTTAGTTCTGGCAGCGTACAAGTCCTCAATGGTGGGTAGGGGGGTACCGACAATCCTTTCAGCAGTTTTGATTGTCCGTTGCAGTCGAAGTTTGTCCTTTTTTGTAGCAGCACCAAACCAGACTGTGATGGAAGAACACAGGACTGATTCAGACCCGAGATCAATCATAATATCACTTTCATATTAAGTGTCGACCATATACTAATTTACTGATATGTCCGTCACGCTCGGTACACTGCCCTGTAATGCTCTTTAATAAGAGACCTGTGTGAAAAAAATTTCTTTTTAAAGAAAAAATAGTACATTTGAGCGTTGATTGACACTGTAAAGAGGTATCAAATCAATCAATCAATTCAATCAATGTGGTTTGGTACCACTTTATAATAAGTATAATTAAAAAGGGAGTACCTCGTCACTGATATTTCTTGTGTTCCCTTTTGCTGGTTATGAAATTCTTAAACCACATTTTAACCACAAAAAAAAAGCTTTAACAGAATAAATAACTTTTTGGTTAAACTTATTTAAAGCGATGCCTGTGTCACAGATAGACTGATGGATTGACAGATAAATGGCCGGGACAGCTTTTCTTCTACCACAGGCTTTGCATCAGACTGTGGAAGTGTAATGTGTGTCTAATGAAGTGTCTTATGATTGTTATGTAGTTATGCAACGCTTTCCGTGTTGCAGGTGTCATTGGTGCTGTCGGCGCTGCAGGCGGGCAACAAAGGCACTCAGGCATGTATCACAGCAGCAAGTGCTGTTTCTGGCATCATCGCTGACCTGGACACGACCATCATGTTCGCCTCGGCGGGAACACTAAACCCTGAGAATGAGGAGTCCTTTGCTGACCACAGGTGTCTGTGACCTTACCACATATTAATCATGCAAATAAGGACTTTCAGTATAACTACAGTGGAAGAGTGTTTAGCACTGCTACAAGGAGCAAGAAGTTTTTCAAAATCCCCTTTTGCATTATTAAATGTTTTCTCTCTGGGCTGTGTAGCTACGTTAGGTTAGGTTCTCTGATTGAAGGGTGAGTAGCAAACTCACTACTGTAGCTACTGTTACCCTAAATCAAGTTGGATAGGCTCCAGCTTCCCGATGACCCTTAACACCATAGTGCTGTACAAAATTGTTTTATTTTGTTATGTGGACTCAAACAAAGAGATTGTATCTGCTGGGGGGTTCTCTGCAAATGCCAGTTTTCTATTTTCTCTGAGTGACTCACCCAGGAGAAGCACAGGACTGGAAGTAAACAGACAACTGAAGATGCTGACCAAAAATCGCACCTGAATTTCAAAGAGCTTGTTCCTGAATGTAACGAGGGTGCTGACGGTGACAGTATTCCTCATCTCCCAGGGAAAGCATTTTGAAGACAGCCAAGGCGCTGGTGGAGGACACCAAGCTACTAGTTGCTGGAGCCGCATCCAGCCAGGAGAAGTTGGCCCAGGCTGCCCAGTCCTCAGCCAAGACCATCACACAGCTCACAGAGGTGGTCAAACTGGGAGCGACAAGCATGGGCTCCGAGGACCCCGAGACACAGGTGACCTGTAAAGCATGTAAATTCTGCTTATTTGATATCATTGCAAAATGATGTAGTCGCAGAGCCATTTTACTATACTTCTCTCAAATATGATGATTTAGGCAAGGACACAGACTGGCAAACTGGCAAACTGGTTTAAAAGATTCACTCAGTTTCATCTCGAGACAGATGAACAAGTCAAGGGCAGGCAGGGAGGTAATAGGCAAGGAAAAAGACAACTGCAAATCTGGTTTGAAAAAAAGTTATACTCAGACTCAACCTGAGACAGATGAACAAGGGGAAGCAAAGGTGAGACACAAGAAGGGGGTACAAGGGCAGCTAATAGGTAGACAGTATTGAGGAAACCCAATTAAAAGAACTAAACCACAAAGCCAAAGTTGGGAGACAAGGGCAGGCACGTGGCTCATAGACAACTGACTTGTTAGAAGAACTTAATACATTCTGACTAATTTAAAAAATGAGACACAGGTTGGCACCAAAAGCGACAATGAAACAATCCTGGTTGAATGAACTCAATACGTTCAGACTCATCAAGAAGATGAGACAGAGGTAAAGAGCTGATTGACAGGAAAACAGTCTAGTGGCAAACCTGATTAAAAGAACTAAATGCAATCAGACTAATCAAGGAGAAGGGCAAGGCAAGAGTCTGCCAAGAGTCCAAAACAGGCCTTTGACATACAACTTCATCTCGCCCACTCAGTATATCATGACTTGATGGGAGTGATAAATGCTACACGAGGAAATCCTCTCCCCAGGCTAGTGCTGATGAGTCTGTGCTCGCACCGTTGTGTTTTATTGATTCCAGCTTCATCTCCTCAGGTGGTTCTGATAAACGCAGTGCGCGACGTGGCCAAGGCTCTGGCCGAACTCATCAGCGCCACTAAGTGTGCCGCAGGCAAGCCTGCCGACGACCCGTCCATGTATCAGCTCAAAGGCGCCGCTAAGGTAAAAGGAGCAGGCCAGTCGAACAAATGGCTATCTGTTAGTGATATTTATCCATTTCAACACTGGTACAGGTGGGTTTCAGTGGGTTTTGAAGTGCACACCAGAACTCTCTCAGTTTACATCAGTGCATTGAACAACCCGGGCAAGAAATGTTCTCAATTGATGTACAGTATTTGTCTTTCTCACAGCTGTCATACATACAAACTTCCTCATGTAACTTTAACTGATGCATATGGTTTCTAGTGTTTTTCATCGAATTAGAATGAGGCCCACCCAGGGTCTCGGTCCCATCGACAGATTGGGGCTGTTCTTCCAACATATGGTGCGTCCCTTTACCCCAAACATGGGACCCTCTGAAAGTCCTGCTGTGCATTTGCTCACATTACCAACCTGTAAGGCTCCTGTTGCGGAAGGTGACGGGGGCCTGTTCAAAATCTATCAACTAGAGAAAAATTTTATTTCTTCCAAATTGGCTGTCATTAAATAAATACGATAATGAATGCTCACTGAATTATGTTCTGTTTTCGGTTTCATTATAAGCTGTGCAATTATAATAAAATAAGCACATTCAGAAAAAAAATGCACCAATTATTTTGTGAGCATATGTTCTGTATTTAAGGAGAAAGAGCACCACCTCCTGGTTTGATTGCAAGCCTCATCCCCTTGACTCCCTTTATTTGACAGGTCATGGTCACCAACGTGACGTCTCTTCTTAAAACGGTGAAGGCAGTGGAGGATGAAGCCACTCGCGGGACGAGGGCACTGGAGGCCACCATTGAGTTCATCAAGCAAGAGCTGACAGTAAGACTTCCTGACAGGCCGGATCTATTCTTTTTTGGTGATGAAACGTAGCCTCGCAGTGAATCGGCCTTAAAGTGGGTCAGCGATATTTGTCTATTATTCAGAATCCCTACAACTGCTCTCTTTATCCAGCTCAATTCCTCACAGCCATTGTGAGTTTTACAAATCTTATCATGGACTAAAGCTGCACGCTGTTACAGAGCAAGATGAGAATTTTACATTGGCCCAAAGTTTTTATCATAGCGCCGCCAGCCTCAGAGTGAGCTTGTAACTATCACTTATGACCCCATCCACTGTGTATGTTTTATTTCTGGAGCTTTACACGAGAGCATGTCTGTTCCTCACTATCATGCGTATGACTCATCTCCATCAGGTATTCCTGTCGAAGGAAGTCCCGGACAAGTCCACCACACCTGAGGAGTTCATCCGCGTGACAAAGGGCATCACCATGGCGACGGCCAAGGCCGTGGCAGCGGGCAACTCTGCTCAGCAAGAGGACGTGATCGCCACGGCCAACCTGAGCCGCAAAGCCATCTCTGATATGCTGACAGCCTGCAAGGTTCTTGGCCAAATGAGAACTTACACACGCACAGACCAGTGCAGGCCCAGTTGGCCACTTTACACTCTAAGCCACTCATGTCACCTGCAGAATACGATGTATGACTACAAACATCAGACAAATGTGATTTACTACAGATTTAATTACAACCCCAATTCCAATGAAGTCGGGACGTTGTGTTAAACATAAATGATTTGCAAATCATGTTCGACCTATATTTAATTGAATACACTACAAAGACAAGATATTTAATGTTCAAACTGATAAACTTGATTGTTTTTAGCAAATAATCATTAACTTGGAATTTTATGGCTGCAACACGTTCCAAAAAAGCTGGCACAGTGTCATGTTTACGACTGTGTTACAGCACCTTTTCTTTTAACAATATTCAATAAACGTTTGGGAACTGAGGACACTAATTGTTGAAGCTTTGTAGGTGGAATTCTTTCCCATTCTTGCTTGATGTACAGGTTTAGCTGTTCAACAGTCCGGGGTCTCCGTTGTCGTATTTTACGCTTCATAATGGGCCACACATTTTCAATGGGAGACAGGTCTGGACTGCAGGCAGGCCAGTCTAGTACCTGCAGTCTTTTACTACAAAGCCACGCTGTTGTAACACGGGCACAATGTGGTTTGGCATTGTCTTGCTGAAATAAGCAGGGGCGTCCATGAAAAAGACGTTGCTTGGATGGCAGCGTATGTTTCTCCAAAACCTGTATATACCTTTCAGCATTAATGGTGCCTTCACAGATGTGTACATTACCCATGCCATTGGCACTAACACAGCCCCATACCATCACAGATGCTGGCTTTTGAACTTTGCGTCCATAACAGTCGGAATGGTTCTTTTCCTCTTTGGCCCGGAGGACACAACGTCCACAATTTCCAAAAACAATTTGAAATGTGAACACTTTTCAACTTTGGATCAGTCCATCTTAGATGAGCTCGGCCCAAGAGAAGCCGGCGGCGTTTCTGGGTGTTGTTGATAAATGGTTTTTGCTTTGTTGTTTGTTTGTTTGTACAGTTTCAAGTTGCACTTACGGATGTAGCGCAGAACTGTATTTACTGACATTGGTTTTCTGAAGTGTTCCTGAGCCCATGTGGTGATATCCTTTACACATTGATGTCGGTTTTTAATGCAGTGCCGCCTGAGGGATCGAAGGTCACAGGCATTCCAATGTTGGTTTTTGGCCTTGCCTTACATGCACTGATTTCTCCAGATTCTATGAACCTTTTGATGATATTATGGACCGTAGATGATGAAATCCCTAAATTCCTTGCAATTGTACATTGAGGAACATTGTCCTTAAACTGTTCGACTATTTTCTCACGCACTTGTTCACAAAGAGGTGAACCTCGCACCATCTTTGCTTGTGAATGACTGAGCAATTCAGGGAAGCTCCTTTTATACCCAATCCTGGCACCCACCTGTTCCCAATTAGCCTGTGGGATGTTCTAAACAGGTGTTTGATGAGCATTCCTCAACTTTCTCAGTCTTTTTTGCCACCTGTCCCAGCTTTTTTGGATCGTGTTGCAGCCATAAAATTCTAAGTTAATGATTATTTGCTAAAAACAATCAAGTTTATCAGTTTGAACATTAAATATCTTATCTTTGTATTCAATTAAGTATAGGTTGAAAATGATTTGCTAATCATTGTATTCTGTTTTTATTTATGTTTAACACAATGTCCCAACTTCATTGGAATTGGGGTTGTAATATACTGTATACAGTAAATGTATTTCATTATCTTCTGATGTTTTTTTTTTATGGATTGCAATGATATGCCGAAAAGTACTGCAAATATTAGTGCTTATTTCAAAAAATGTGTCTACATTCCCTCCTTGATATTTTGAGCTGCGTGACATCCCACTGGGAGGCATTTATTTTGGTCTCCTTTAAATGTTTCCCAGAATCCTTTGTTTTCTCTCTCGATTCAGAAAGCGGCACACCACACAGAAGTGAGTGAGGACTTAAAAAGCAAGGCCCTGCAGTACGGCTCGGAATGCACTACGGGATATGTCAACCTTTTGGAACAAGTCCTACAGGTTGGAATGAGACTGTCACATTTGTTGTATTTGAAGTTTGTATGTACATGCTGCTTTAGATTATAAGTGGCTCTGTGTTGCATTCAGCAGCACATGTTCAACAGATCATACACACCAGATTAATATACTGAAATCTTCAGCTTGAATTTTTTTTTAATTCTTTAATCATCTCTACTTGCATCATCTACCATTTCTAGCACAGCATGGTCATAGTTTGAGTTTAATGTTTTATTGTAACGGTGCTTTTTAAAATGATTTTTTTGGGGGGACATCTATTAATGTCAAAAACTGCCCTCTACAGGACACAGTTACTACTGATTCTACTTGAGTGTTCCTAATTCTTTGTGCACTACGGATTTCCGACTCAATTATCATCCATCCATACATTCTCTGGGTGAGAGGAGGTGTAGTCGCTAGTCCATCGCAGGGCACATACTGGTATACACAAACATTCACACTGACATTCACACCTATGCTCCATTTTATTGGAATATTGGGGGAAGCCGAAGTGTCTGGACAAAACCCACGCAAGCACACTGAGAACATGCAAACTCCACACAGGAAGGCCGGACCTGAGATTCGAATGTTTGTTTTCACCCATATGTACTGGTGTGTGTGCGTTCAGGTGCTGCAGAAGCCCACGTCGGAGCAGAAGCATCAACTGGGCGTCCATTCGAAGCATGTGGCGGCATGTGTGACGGAGCTCATCCAGACAGCCGAGTCCATGAAGGGTGGGCCTGACCGCCGCATACATATGCTCGCAAACTCCCATACCTACACAACACAATTAGCTTTGTGGTGTTTAATATTCCAGGTGTTGACTCACTTTCCTCTGTAAAAGTTGAACCTGTTTACAGTGAGACATTATCAACACCGTGGGGAAAATCTGCCAAAGATTCCCATTATGAACTCAATTTCCTAAACAGGATTGCAGAGATGCAAGCGATTAACTAGAAAGAGTGCTAATCCTCTGTGCATGAATAATATCACTGTTTGTCACAGAGCATCAGCGATGCACTACAATCTGTCTGAGTCAGGTCACTACAATCACATTAGAATATTGAAATTGGTTGCTGTGCAAAATTGCTCCAAATTAAGCTCAACTGCAGTTATGACACAAATATGTTGGCGTGAAGCTGCACTGCTGCGTCTGACAGCAGTAATTGATTGTGTTTGAATGAGAATTACATTTCAGAGTGTAGACCAAGACCCGCTGGGGCTATCTACTTCATCTCTCTAATCTTCCATGTGCTCTCTCTTTCCTTCACCCCTCTTCTTCCCTTGCTGCCTCAGATGGAGGTAAGTGGGCTATGGTGTGTTTTCTTCCCTGGATCAACTTTCATAGAGTCTGAAGGGGGTAGAGGAGTATAGATGGCTGGAAAGATGGGGGGTGCAGGGCAGATTTCCCCCTAGCTCAACGTAATCTAGGAAAACACGGTCCCATCTGCCCTACCAAGCTGTTCCCAAAGTGCTGTGTTTTATAGACCTCTGTAAAAAGGCCCATCAAAGGTGAATTGCTTCCTTTCGTGTCTCGTATTTAACTTTGAGGCATTGCAGCAAGCACGCAAAGTTGAGCATCACTTGGAGTGTGTTGTGAAATAAAAGGTGAGTCAGCGCTCGAAGAAAACCGTGCTGGTGCCTTTCAGGATCAGAGTGTGTGGACCCCGAGGACCCGACTGTCATCGCAGAGAGCGAGCTCCTCGGAGCGGCGGCGTCCATTGAAGCTGCGGCCAAGAAACTAGAGCAGCTGAAGCCCCGAGTCAAGCCCAAGGTAGATGTGCCCTTCTCGGCCCTTTCCACCCACACAAACTCACAGGCGTACACACAAAGCTTTTTCTTTTCTTTTTTTTTTTGCGATTAGTCAGCAAGCAGCCACATTGCCCCACCATAGGAAAAGGTGACATTGTCTTCTCTTTCAATGCTGCTATCTCTGCTGATGAATGTTTCTTTGTTCTGATTCACACAGCTGGTCCTCTGTAAACGTTGTTCAACATTTTTTATTTTGAGCTCCGTTGCCAGGTGACGTAATTACCCTGCGGGGTTCTCAAGCTTAAATTGAACTGGGTTTAAACGGGTGCGATGGACTGTCGTGACCCTTTTTCCTAAAGAGAGGCCCTCCGTCTTCTTAAATGTATTTCCTTTTGTTTTATTACAGTGTTTCTCATTTAAAAACTAAGCTGAGTATTCCCCCCTTCAATGCTGTGGTATTGCCTACTTAACTGCATTGAGAAAAGAGATGGGAGATGATTAAATCCTGTTGTTTGTGTGTGACGTGCAATGACATGATTGTGTGTTTTGTTTTTAGTATAGTTTAATCCCTCTTGCATCTCCATTTTGTGCTTTCCTACTTCCCATTTACTTCTTCTAGTGCACTCAGTAATTGTCAGATCAACGTCCTGTCTGTGTCATGAAGGAACGCATATTTAGGTCAGCCCACTTTTAATAAAAACCGTAATGCTCTGTCTCATACTCTAATTCCATGAGGGCATTTATTATCTGGCTTCTGTTTTTGTTTTTTTCATACAAAAGGAGATTAGTGAGTAAAAGGCTTTTTCCCTCTTGTAGATGTCAGTGTCTCCCTCTAGTGATCTCATTTGATGCATGCAAAGACCATTTAAGAGGGAAATATTTCGAGATGTTTCTTAATTGAATCCCTAACGACTGAATGTCCTCTATTTTCAGAATCAAGATAATGTTTGATTTAATTTGAGTCCTCCTCATTGATGTTTCAGTTAGTTCTAACCGAATTATTTTGCCTCGAGGCAGAACTATTAAAGTGGCAACTCCTGTGTAATTTCAAGAGGAAACGACTCCATAAAATAGCGCCCTGATTTCGTCCCAGTGTCGCTTCCATCCAACCCTTTTAATCCTCTTTACTCCCTCTCCTCTCTGCGCCACATCTGTCCTCACCCTTAGCAGGGCAGGGGGGGTGGTTGGGCGCAGTTTGGTTCTCTCACCCCGGCATGCATGTCTCCTTGCCTCCCGACCCCTCTCAGAGCCTTTGTAGACCTGGAAGACTTCTCTGCAGGGCTCTGTCTGATATGTTTGATATATTAGGTTGTTATTCAGTCCAACTATATATCAAACATATTCCTACAGTGTCCCGCCATGTCTCCTGCCACCTGTGCCTTTTGTGTTTCTGGAGAGTCTAGGTACACAATCATGTGACCTTTCCTTGACGGTCCCTGAACTGATCATGTTTAGTTCAGGTCCTGTGCTGTCATTCAAAGACAAAAGACACCAAGGTTACAAATTTTGATTGTTTGGGGAGAATTTTTAGAAATTGTATGCAAAATTCTGGATATTGTTTGTCTGGTTAATGAGTTATATATGTATATTTTTTATTATTTTAGTTAGAACATATTTTCTATATCATCCTGCTTTTGGTTACAAATGTGTTTGGTGTGTAGATACACTATTTAATTACGGTTACTTTATTAACCTTCACCCAAGTATTTGTATGCATAGTTCCCACACACAATAAGTTCAACTGTTTCAGGAATAAATCAAACTCGCAATAACCAACAGAGGCGAACACATTTTAAGAAGGCAAACTGTGGACGATAGGGACCGAGCACGGCTGTAAATAGTGAAAATCCACGAATAAATATCACTTCCTTATAATTGCCATGAAAAAATATGAAAAAAAATGCAAAAAAGCAGGGAATCGAGTCAAAAAAAAATTTTTTTTAATAAGCGAGTGTTTCTGCAAATAACGGGATAGATTCCAAAAAAGGGTTTACAAATACGTGTATTCTCGAATGCTGAACTGCGAATATGCAGGGTTCCACTGTACTGTGAAACAAAAAACAAAAGAAAATGATAAACTTACAGTAAATGACATACATATACATAATTGCGCATTACAATAACCCATAATTGAACCAGTTAATATTTCCCATTACTATACTCTTGACACTGCTAATCAACGTGGGGATCTAATTGAAGTCCATGTGGCTGTAATAAGGCCTCATATAATGTTCATACTGAGAAAGTCATGTAATATTTGTCTGAATTTCGCTCAACTTTGACTTCCAGCAGGCAGACGAGACGCTGGATTTCGAGGAGCAGATTCTCGAAGCAGCGAAGTCCATCGCTGCAGCGACCAGCGCTCTTGTCAAGTCTGCATCAGCAGCTCAAAGAGAGCTGGTGGCACAGGGCAAGGTCAGTCCAACGTCGCTCAACAGGCTTCAAAGTCGCCGATGTTGATTTCGCGAGGGAGCGTCTGTATTGAGGCCATCTAGAGGAAAAGCCTTTCATCGCTATATGTCGCTGGCATACATGGAAGAAAAAAAGATACATTATTTGTTTGTAAATAAATATATGTTTTTGGGCCAATTATGTGCAATTGGATAATTTCACAGTGGTTGGGAATCCCTAATTTACCCAATGTCAATCTCAGGTTGGATCCAATCTAGCCAATGCGGTGGATGATGGCCAGTGGTCGCAGGGACTCATATCCGCAGTGAGTATTGATGTCTTACCCTCTGTCAGACAAACTAAACCCAGACCCTACGGAGTGTGAGCTTTTTTGAATGCGCCACTTGCTGTAGGCCCGGATGGTCGCCGCGGCCACCAGTAACCTGTGCGAGGCGGCCAACGCCTCCGTGCAGGGTCAGGCCAGCGAGGAGAAACTCATCTGCTCAGCCAAGCAGGTGGCTGCCTCCACAGCTCAGCTGCTGGTGGCCTGCAAGGTGAAGGCGGACCAGGATTCTGAGGCCATGAAGAGACTACAGGTACGACATGCTGCTGGAAGGCTTTAAAAGTGTGCATACTAATTCTGCCACGTCGTCTTCTACTTTCTAAAGGCTGCTGGTAACGCAGTGAAGCGAGCCTCGGACAACCTGGTGAAGGCGGCACAGAAGGCAGCCTTTGAAAAGACAGAAGATGACAGTGTGGTCGTCAAGACCAAATTTGTTGGAGGTATCGCTCAGGTGAGACATACAGACATGCTTATGTTGTGTTACAAGTTATTTTAAGTGCAGCCTGTTGTCCCAAGAATTTAGCAGTCGTATAGGTTACATGATAAAGGACCCTGGTTTTAATCATCTGTTGCAAACACTATAACTGTCATACATGTACTACATTTTATATTTGTGTTTTGTTTTATGAAAATAATGTGTTTTACTTTAGCCACATGAACTCAAACGTTCTGTATTATATGAAAGTAATATACAGCGGTTCCTCAGCTCCGAAATGTGTGCAATGAACTAGGTTACTTTATGAAGCATAAGAATACGTCGTCATGTGGCAGAAGAAGCTACACTCATTGTTTCATATTTATGGCCTCCCAAGTGGTTTTCACATCTCATATTTACTGTAATTATACAGTACAGTGCAGTCTGACTACTTACCATCTTTATGAATGAAACTCCGCCCTAAACCCAGGACTCCCTGTAGTGCTAAATGTCAGGAAAATATGTTGCAAAGTGCAAACTTTGTGCATATTACTTGCTTAATCTTAATACTTTAAGCTTAAGAAATTAATTACACGTACTCAGCTTCAAAATTGCACTTTTCTTGAAGGCTTCTTTGAAAAAGCTTATCATTATTTTTGGGAATTTTGTATTGGAAGACTTTGTGTGTATAATGGTGATTTGTTGCTTTCTACGGTACATACATGAAGTCAAAATAGTTTCAGAGAAGTTCAATGATTATCATCCACCACTGCAGAGCTGTTTAGTGTATGTTCAGCTGTTAAATTTGTCTTTACAAGCAGCTTACAGGCACAACTAGTAGTTTGCACGCCCACCTCACACTTCTGAGGTTGAGAGGTTTGAATCTCAGCTCAGGCCTTCCTGTGTGGAGTTTGCATGTTCTCCCTGTGCTTGCGTGGTTTTTCTCCATGTACTCCAGTCTCCTCCCACATTCCAAAAACAGGTTAATTGAAGACTCTAAATCACTGATGTCAAACTGATGGCCCGGGGGCCAGATCCGGCCCGCAACATCATTTTCTGTGGCCCGCAAAAGCAACTCATGTGTGTCGACTTCATGTTTCTTGTGAAAATACCAAAATTGGTGTCTTTACTTGTATAATGTTCACATATTGCAAGCATTTTATGTTACCAATAACCTCCTTGAAGTAAATGTAATAATAGTTGAACATTTTTTATTGGCTTCTGATTTTAAAACTAGTTATCCATCAATTTGTTGTGTACATGTCATTATATGAGACAATATTTTATTTGGGTTCACAGTCACAATGGCCATAACTACAATGTGGCCCGCGACAAAAATGAGTTTGACACCCCTGCTCTAAATCGTCTGTAGGTATCAATGTCAGTGTGCCCTGCAATTGGCTGACGACCAGTAAAGGTGGTGTACCTTGCCTCTCAGCCAAAGTCAACAGAGATAGGCTCCAACTCACTCATGACCCTCATGTGTTATAGAAATTGGATATAAGGATAAATATGAAGCCATCATAAACTGTATTGAGTAAAAATCTGGAAAATGTTTATTGTAATCTCTGTTCTGTCGACCTCCCATTTGCTTGGAATATTGGGAAATGAGGACAAATACCATAATTTCTTGTGCATAATGCGAATTTTTTTCCCCCAAAATTGTCAAAAGTCAATAGTGCGCATTATACATAGGTATAGTGGAAAATGGGTTTAAAAAAACTGTCACATTATATAAATGTATGCTGCCATCTAGAGGTTATGAAAAAGCTGTACACTTTCATTCCAATGTCACCGCCACCTAGAGGTTATGAGAAAGGTGTAGCCTACACTTTAATTCCAATATGACAGGGGTACGTATGAGTGCATATATTTACAGTTGTGCTCATAAGTTTACATACCCTGGCAGAATTTGTGAAATATTGTTGTTGTTTTTTTTTTATATGACTGAACGACAACCATCATTCATTTCTTTATGGTTATGTTTTGTTTAATGATAATGCTTTTCTGAAATGCTTGACAGTTTAATTTGAATCCCATTAAAATACAAGTAAATGTGTTTCGCCTCGCCCTTCATTTTTTCTTTAAAGAATTGTACCCATCTTACAAATTCTGCCTGGGTCATCAAACATATGAGCACAACTGGGTTTTTTCTCATTTACTAAATAAAAGTAAGGCTGTGAAATTCAAAATAAGAGCAAGTAAATAAAAAAAAAGTATTACATGTTCAAACAAAGTGCTTAACTTCAGAATACTTCGTTTTGATCATATGGGAAGAAGCAAAATCATGCATTGTAAAAATGCATTATACAGAGGTAGAAGGGTTTTCCAGAATTTTGAGGTCAACTTTGGGGGTGCGCATTATACATGGGTGCGTATTATACACGAGAAATTACTATAGAAAATAGATGGATAGAAGCTATTGTCACTGTCCACACAGCAAACGTGTCAGCTGTCTCCCCTCCTCGTCAGATCATTGCGGCTCAGGAGGAGATGCTGAGGAAGGAGCGCGAGCTGGAGGAAGCCCGGAAGAAGCTGGCTCAGATCCGACAGCAGCAGTACAAGTTCTTGCCCACCGAGCTGAGGGAGGACGAAGGTTGACGGGCGGCCAAGATGGGACGCTGTCACGCCAGCACCATTGGCTCTTTTTTACTCTCTCATGTAACCGAGGATTATACAGCACTTGAAACAGGTCTGTTTGGTAAGACAACCAAGTGCCTGTGCTTTGTCGTGTATTTGTGCGTGCGTGTGTGTGTGTGTGCTGACATTTAGTAAATAATGACAATGTTTGAGATAGTACGATTAAGTCGCGTGAGAAACGTCGCTTTGTGAGTGTTACTGCATCATTACCGTTCCAAAAATGACGTGAAGAATGCAGAAGTTCTAAATCTATCATTGTTACTGAATGTTTTGTAGTCAATGAGCAAATAGTAGTGACCAGATGATCGTGGCAGAGTAAAGCTAAGGGTCCGTAGCTTCTCTTATGATATTTTAAAGGACCAAAACAAAGGCAGGAGGGGGATCTCTCACTTCACCACTGGCTCGCACGCACCATCAAATTTATACATATCAATGAAGCTACTAACCAATACAGTAGTAGAGCATAATGTCACTTATTAATATGATATTAAAATGAAGCGCTCGTTCCAAAACGCGATAAATGCCACATTTAAAAAAAAAAATAATAAATAAATAAAAAATAGAATGAAAAAAAGATCATGCAATGCCGTTCTGTTGTGTACCATTTTCTTTCTCAGAATAATCAAGATAGATTTATAGTGTTTTGGAAAACAATCCTTCTGATGTGAACTTTGGAGATGCCAGCAAACCTAAAAAAAAAAAGAATTTATATTCATTCTGGATTGATATTTTAAAAGAAAGTAGTTTTTCTTAAAGAGTGAACAAGAAAGTTGTGTCTTGTTGTGACCAAAAATGATCTGCTTGCTTATCACTTCACTCCATCTTAAAAAAATTAAAATAAATTGCCAACTCACACAGAGCAGTGCACCAATCATGTTGGCATTATTTGTCATGTTCAAACTTATATTTTTTGCACTAATAACAATACAATAAGTATTACAGTGAACCCTCTAAGGTCGAACATAATTTGTCCTGGGATTCTGGTCAACCTCTGATTTGTTCTGGAATTAATAATGGCTATAATGGAAGTAGAATTGTCGCTATCATAAAACCCATATGGAAGTTACATTAAATAAAAATAGGTTCACCACTGTTAATGACAACAACTGTGCATGTGCGACTTAAGATGTGTATTTTCACCATTTCTCCTTCAAATTCTACGACCTCAAGGGCTTTCAGAGGTTTCGCTGTATTTATAGCAAATAAAAATACCTGCAAGCTATCAGCAAAATTTGCAAGGCACAAGTAATTACAAAGTAGTGATTAGCAATATGTCATCATGAGTAATTTAGTAGGTAGGAGGTGCGACAATAAAGTACTATATATACTATACTGTATTGTATTCCAAACGGACTATTTTCTAGCAAAAATATAATAGCAATACGAGCATCGTGTAAGCCCAGTTGCATGCGCACACCAATGCGGCAACATGCTCCAAAAAAAAACTAAATGGCAAATACTGTATGCTGACATATGGGGAAATTAATATATTTTGCCATGAAAACTCTATTTTGCCTTCTTTAAAAGGACATTTCACTTTCATAACATTTATTTGTTTGAGAAAACAAATCTTTTTTTCAAATGACCTGTAACTATGACGGCTTTTACTGAATCCTGTGCATTACTTTGTGTAAAACATTTTGCAAAGTTTGATGAGAACAAGCTTTGATATTGCATCACTGGCATGTACATGTGACCAGTTTTAGACTATAATGATTAGAATAGATTTCAAAATGTGTCTTGGTCGTACACCACTGACAAAAAGTTAGGGATATTCGGCTTTGGGATGACATATCACAATATACCTAAAATGCTCTATAACATTTACAGGTGAATTTAATTTGGCCTTCCAAAACTTTTGAATGCACATGTCCAATGTTTCAATACTTTTTGAAACAACTGCTGTTTTCTACACACAGCTTGATTGCTAAATTCACAGGTGTTCAATCCATGAATTGACCAGTACACAGAAGAAGTGGCAGAAGAATACAATCAGAATTGGTATTTAAACAATCCTCATAATTATGCAGTTCACATTTTGACATCATGAGACCAAGCCAACCAAAGAATTGATCGACATCACCTCACCATTGCAAGTATGTTCTCAGAGGGAAGTGTCCTGGCTGTTAGAGTGTCACAGAGTGTTATCAGCAGATTGCAACAGCGATATAGAATGACTGGAAGAGTCACAGAAAGGCATAGAAGTTGATGTCTTTGAAATTTTCATGGCTCATATACCTGTTATGAATGTTGCTGTTCAGCTCCTTGTTAGAGAACAGCAAGTTGCACATTTGCATTCTAAATTTTAGATAAAGTTACCACCTGTAAAGGTTCATCCAGCATTTTACGTTCATCTTGAAATTTCACAGGATAACCTTTTGTGAGGATTGTGCATTTTAAATATAGAGTATAAGGCTTATTTGTCAAATATTTACATTAACAATGATTACCGTCACAATCTCATAAGAGCACATAGCATCCACATTTATCCTCAATGGTCACTCACGTTCATGTAGACTCACTGTATCGATACACTGGCGAGCTGATGATGAAGGTCTTGCACTGTTACAGGGACTGACTGCATGTTATCTTGAATGAAATGAGCCTATTGGATGCACTGAAATTGCTTCATAAAGCTTCGGTTGTTTTGAGTCTAAGACATTCCTTCACACAGTGAAAAGGTAACCAACTAAAGCTCTGGTTCAGAAGCCCGGTTCAGTAAGTCTTATTTATTGGGAATTTCCGAGCAGGTTATCTCCTGCGTTGTGTCTTAGTGCCTTACTCGAGTGTGTCGTGCAAGCAGCTGAAGATGAGTCCCGGTTGGGCCTTGAGCCTTGAGAACATTTTTGCCAATCTCCATCAAGGCCTGAGCGCAACAAGAGGAGTCCTTTGCCATACGATCCAATGCCTTGGCTGCTGGCCTATACCTGCCTATATTGCTGTCATGGATACCTTGGGATTTAGAAACTATGATGGAATACTAACTGCATTCCTTGAGCATGTTTGTGTTTGAAGTTATGAAAAGTTGTTTTAAAAAAAAAAAAAATCATGAAGTTGGGCTGTTCTTGTTTCCTTGTCTGTCATCGAACCACTTTAAAATGTCTGTTTTTACAAGTAAGAATTACCCTGACAGACAGTACTGGGCAAAAGGTCTGAGGCTGACACTAGCTTTGTTGTTTTAATGACCACTTACATTGTAGTCATTTGGATACGGGACAAATACAAAAATACAGATGTCTTTTTTTTTTTTTTTTTTTTGTAGAAGCCCATATCTATTCGACAAATATTTGGATTTAGTTTACTTTTTTTTATTGTTTTATTCTTTTTTAATCTTATTTCATTTTGTTTTGTTTTCTGTCTTGTTTTGTTGTTGTTGTTGTTGTTGCTTGATTTTATTCCATTCTATTTATAATATTATGTTTGGACTTGTTTCCCCATTTGAGTCATGATGGCATCTATTAAAAAGAGTTTGCTAAAACAACAAAACTAGTGATAGGCCAGTATGTTTGCCCAGCACTGTGTATTTATTGTCTGAATGGTTTGTGCAAATATTCAAGCAAATGGTGGGGCAGGAAGGTGATTGTGTTATGAATAGGTGTTGTGCTAAACCGCGTTTAGTTTGATGACTTGATGCTCTACGTATGATATTTATCTGGTCACAAAAATATTTTTTGTATTTATCACAAAATAAAAAATAAAAATCAAGCAGATCTGCAGATTTTTTTGAAATTATTATTATTATAATAATTAATTTGGACAGCTTTCTGCATTCTTTCCAGCAGGTGTCAGCATTGTTCCGTGAAGTTGACCTTGGATTAAAGTCCTTCCAGTGGAAGCATTGGCAAGTCAGACCAAATATAGACTTATTAGATGTGCTTTTTTTCCCCTCTTCTTTGTCCAACGCCGAGGCCATCATGCACTCATTCCCATATTGATGTTTGAACCATTGATGAGCTCACGATGTTATGCGCCACACCACTTCATGATGCTCCAATTAATAATCTTAAATCTTTTTGTTTACATTTCCTTCCTCCATATTGGGGTGCTAGCATAATGGCAGGCACGTGGGAAGGTGCAGGGCATGTAAAGGATGTTGAGTGTTGTCTCATCGTCTCCTGAGACATTCCCGTGAACACCATATTTGGTTGTGTGCCCTCATTCAAGGCCAAGCAGCAGACACAGCGGAGAGGAGCAAGTGACGCCATGTGTTAGTAGTAATCACCTCTCTCTCTCTCAGTGGGATGTTTGTCGGTTTGGCATTTTTAAGCTGCCATGATAAACTCTGGAGAGAAATCACATTCAATTTAGCTGTGGTCTTGTTTGGTAATTTAATAAAAGACAACAACAAAATGTTAATATTCTGAGTCACAAATTTTGGAGGGTGAAAGGTTCGAGGCATTTAAAACACAATATTCAAACGCCCATGAAATGGGGCAATTCAGAATTCAACCAAAATTGACTAAATTACAAAACCTCTGTATGACATCATGAGACCTCGGCATAAGTCACTACAGCTTAGTTCAGCGAGCATCAACGAAAATAGAGGAAGAGATGAAGCCAGGGGTGTCCATACTTTTTTATGGGCCGCATACAGAAAAATCAAAGGATGATGAGTAAGAATAACTTTGAAAATTCTTCCTATACTGTACTACTTCCTATACTTCCTGTCAAAGGTGATACCAAACAAAAACAAGAGCAATCTGTAGTCAGCTGACCATTTTTAAAGCAGATTAATGTGACATGTTCTCAAATCAGACCTTATTTGGAGGAAACCTTTATTCACCTCAGTTTTATGAAGAGAAATTTTGTAATTATTAACACGGCTGTGTGCCGTGAGCGCTCTTCAGGTGTCCATCCATCCATCCATCCATTATCTGAGCCACTTATCCTCACAAGGGTCGCGGGAGCGCTGGAGCCTATCCCAGCTATTATCGAGCAGGAGGTGGGGTACACCCTGAACTGGTTGCCAGCTAGCCTGGTTAGAGCGTCTGCCTCACAGTTCTGAGGACCGGGGTTCAAATCCCGGCCCCGCCTGTGTGGAGTTTGCATGTTCTTCCCGTGCCTGCGTGGGTTTTCTCCGGGAACTCCGGTTTCCTCCCACATGCCAAAAAAACATGCCTTAATTGGAGACTCTAAATTGCCCGTAGGTGTGAATGTGGATGCGAATGGCTGTTTGTTTGTATGTGCCCTGCGATTGGCTGGCGACCAGTTCAGGGTGTACCCCGGCTCCTGCCCGATGATAGCTGGGATAGGCTCCAGCACGCCCGCGACCCTAGTGAGGAGAAGCGGCTCAGAAAATGGATGGATGGATGGATGGATGGATGTTCATCTATTTATGCCAGTGAGGCATAGTGACAGACAGAACAAATAAATGCTCTTCTATTGTATGGCAGGAAGTACATACAGTAATTACGGTCATGTATCCACTTTTTGTGACATTTTTGTTTGTCGGTGTGCCGTGAGATTTTTCAATTGTAAAATATGTGCCTCGGCTCCATAAAGGTTGGAAATAACTGCGCTCGACCTATTTTAAGGGGGGGGTGAAGCCCCCCCCTAAAATTGTTCTCAAGCACCCCACCCCCCTACCACCACCACAAACGATGTGGTTGTTCCCAAAAATGTTTTTTGTCTATTTCTTTTTCACAGGGCACATAGAAAAACACCCATTTGTACTCACATTCACACCTATGAACAATTTAGCTTCTTCAGTGCATGTTTTTGGAATGTGGGAGGCAGTCGGAGTACCCACAGACTCCACACAAGAAGGCCTCAGCCGAGATTTGAGCCTCAGAACTGTAAGAGAGTCGTGTTAACCGCTAGCAGCCGTGCTGCCTCCTTTTCACATTTAATCCTGCTAAATTCTTGTGTGAAGATACTTGTCCTGTGGCAAGCCAAGGAATTTTCCAGCCGACAAGTAGCACTGTTTGGCTTTCAGTCTATTTTGTTCAGGAAGTTGTTGCGAACCCAAAACATAGTGTAGCGCATAGAGGAGGCACAAAAACTGTTTAGAAAAAGACCAAGTAGACCAAGTAAATACAGTACGGATACAGTGGCACTGTGTTTGGCATTCTGCATGAAGGAACCTTGTAACTTTAAGAGCGTGAGGTCATTGCGCTTAAACGAAGTCACATTCCATTGAAGCAATGTACTCCAAGATAAACCCAATATTCATCAGCTGATGGAGCGTCTTATTGCTCGGGTCTGGAGCTCATGACTATTTTAGGTCATCCAGCAATGTGTTGGTCACATACTGTACTGTAGCTCCTCTGCTTTATGGAGCATAGTAAAAGGCCAGAGGAAAGGCTTTGATTTAGGAGCTTGTTGTAACATGACTCTCTGTGGTGCTGCTACTCGATTGTTCCCTATCAAATATCATTATTGCGAGTGTCAAATTGCACGAAGGCTTTCCAACATTCTTTATGTAGTGCCAGCGTCATGCATAATTTCCAGTTTCCGCCAGATAACGAGCGGGGGGCACTTCCGTGTGGAGCGCGTGAGTTGGTGGCGGCCCGTCTTCCGCTATGTGTGCGCAGTAGGCTTCCTTAGCAAGCATGTAAGCGAGGATGCCGCAGTATTTCTCCGTCAGCAATGACAGCAGGTCTATATTGGGACAGAGCTGAGACTTAAACCTCCCTAGCTAAATTTGGACAAGTAACAGCAGAAATATCTATTAAACCATTTCATTTGACACCCATTTATCCCATAGTTGAGTTCTAACAGGATTCCTCTTGATATCAGTTATGTTTTATGTTTTTTTTTTGTTTTGTTTTGTTTTGTTTTACAAATCAGTGCTGAAAGGTGGTGTGTGGACCAGAGACGAACCTTGGTGCTGACTGGAACTGATCTGCAGCACCTCCTGGGATTTAAATCACAGCACAGTGAAATGCAACACTCAGTCCTTCCGAACCTTCTTAAGTCTTAATTTGGAAACTTTGCTTGAGGCTTGTTAGATGACCGTCAGTCTGTGGTCACCACGCCCCTTTTAGAGGTAGAACAAAGAGTGGGCCCGCGCGCAGCGGTGCTGATGTTCAGGAGAAGATACTGTGTGGGCATAGCAGCGTGTCTTCACTTAACTGTAAGGTCCCCAACAAGTAGCATCATACCAGGAAAACACAGTACACAGTACTACTCTCTCTTAGTGGGTGTGCTGCAGTCCAACTTATCTTTCAATGGCAATTTACTGAACAATGCCAACATATGTAATCACGGGCATATTTAGTCATTTGGGGGCCCAAGGCAAGCCTAGTCATGATCCCCTCCACATCCATCGATTGAAAAGATTTTCAATATTACTGTTTCTCAGCAACTAAAGTGTGAATTTGAGAAAACTCTACAAAGTATTTCGTACTGCGTATTTCATGACAATAAACTGATACACCGGTATTTAATATGACTTTTTTCTTCGTCATGTCACAGTTTGCTCAGCCAGTGCACACTTTAGAGTCCTCAACTTTGGGTGAGAGAAACTACGGTACACCCTGAACTGGTCGCTAGCCAATCACTGGGCGCACTTACATTCACACATATGGACAACTTAGTCTTCAATGAACCTACGACGCATGTTATTGCAATGTGGGAGGAAACCAAAGTACATGGAAAAACCCCACGTACGCACAGGAAAGGAAGGAGAACATGCAAATTCCACGCGAGAGCCTGAGACTAGATTCAAATTCTGAACGTCAGAACTGTGAGGCAGCCGTGTTAACCTTTAGTCCACCGTGATCCCCCCACACCCCCTTAGTCTCTCCTCAAATTGAATTCTTACAGTAACCAGCAGTGACATGCTGAGACGTAGATACGAAAGCCATCATTCTCCATTATTGTTTTTTGTTAACTTGTCTCGTTCCGACTGATGCGTTCAATGTGGTGCGGTTTTTACATTTTTTTTTGTGTTACTCTTCTGAATTGGTAATGCAAACTGACATGAGTAGAGGCGATACTCTCCAGGTATTTGATGATGTTATTATCAGATACATACACTGCACATTGTATATTACATAGAGTGTATCCTCTATTATTTCACACTGCTATGTTCCATCTGTTGTTTTATTTCCAAGCTGACTAACCGCGCACTGTCTAGGCCTGACTTTTTTCTTTTTCTTTTGAACGGTCACGCCAGGCAATCAAACGTGAAAGAATGCAGGTGGAGTGGAGACGTGGGCGTTCCTCGGTGCGGCCAAACCACCGCGGCCCACTCGCTGGCCACACAAAACCACATTGGAATGTCTCCGTCGCCTTTGTTTCCCACACAACATCTAAAGGCCATGCTTCACGCAAAGTGAGGGTAATTTGTGTGGCCATGTCCACTTCCTTTTATAAATCAAAAAAAGATCGCTGACTAAAAATGTACTTTGTGGATGTTTTGATGAGGGTCGCTCATCACTCTTTTAATTGGGATTACACACATACAGACAACATTATAAGCGATTTTTTTAAATGTGAGCGAGCCCACAAATGACGGGAAGTAAAATCGACAAGTGTGCTTACTGCTCACACAATATGTCCACCCAAAATCGAGAGTCTCCTCCCCCCAAACCAGAGTGGCAATCATTTGTCATTTGCGTTTTGTAATACTGAGTTTGTTCAACATTTTCCGAGCAAATCGGCAGAGGAAAACTAACACACACAACATGCAGGATAATCAGTCAAGATAATATTTTAGAGGCATCCAATAATCGGGCCTTTGCTGACTTTAATCGCAAGGTGGGAAAACGTTCAAATTCGTCTCAGTTTTCAGTATCTGTGCACCCCGCTTAAGATGACTTCGTTGCCCTAAACAATTTTGACATAGCTTCAAAATAAACACAGGCGGAGGGCAAATCATCCTCATCCTCCAGTTGGTTTGAAGTGCAGGTCAAGACATTTTACAGCCCTCTGGAGTGGAAAGAAATATCAAGCACAGATTGTCTTTTGGATCGCACAAAGGGTCCCTGCAAGACTCCACTGTCTCTGCTGCCTGTCTGGCTTATACACAGTGAGAGAAAGACACAGAGTCCATATATGGACACATACTCTATATGAAAGCGTCTCCCTTAGCGCGCAAACACTGAAACCGTGACACCAGAAGTAAATGATTGAAGGCAAATATTTAAAGAGAGCTGTCAACAAGATGCTGTGCTCCTGTGTGATACACCACCATTGTGCGCGTGTGGCAATAATTAGACTGTAAGAGTGTGGGGGGGCGCTGTCGCCAAGTGCAAAAGACAGTAAGTCGGGCTTACACTTACCACCTAAATTGTGATATTTGTTGAATGAACTTGAATTCATTTATTCTCTTCATTTTGTAGCGTTACTCTTGGCTGCACTGCTTCCAGTGTGTGTACGTGGGTGTTGGATTTTTTTGTCCAATCAGATTTCAGCCTCCGTGTGCTGCCATTTCAACTTAATCTGCCACGGCTTTCACAATCAGAATTGCTGGTCGATGTATTTAAACTATATTAGCAATGGCTGACAGTTTCTTCAGCCAATCAGATTTCAAAATTCATCCTCGATGACATTAGCAGTTTGTATTTTTTTTTTTTTTTAAATGTAATGGGTTGGTCATAGCAAAACTTGCTTCAGCCAACTTCAGCAAAACACATCCGTATCGATCTGCACACATGAATACATTTAATAATCAGCCTCTCTGGTGAGGATGATGTATTGATGGTTTCTGTTTGTTTGTTTCTATATGATGGTTTAAGTCAGCTAAGTCACACTTTATCGACATACTGGTTTAAAATGTAAAAAGTGTTCTACGTAGTAGTAAGTAGTTGTTTGTAAGTAACTTAAAAATTCTAAATTTGGAAACGTTACTACTCTGACAACTCACAGGGAACATATTTCGTGAGACCGCAACAGAGTGAGCTGTTAATGTGAAGATACTCACCTCTAAAGCAGTACAGTACTGCTGCCTCTGCATGTACTTTACTACATCATCTGAGTTACGTACACAATTCATTAGTTTTAAGGTTTAAGGTTTACTAAACAGTAGATCATTTCTTTTTACACTTGACAGTTAGGGTTGTGGTCTTCCCTTTCCACTTCGTTAAAACCCACAACCACACGTCGTCAAAGGGTGAGTAGTTTTATTTTATTTTATAACATTATTTTTAAAGAATGGTGGCCAAGTAGTTAGCATGTGTGAGTTCTGGAGTTCAGGGTTTAATTCTTGGCTCCAGCTTACCCATGAACCGAATGAGGACAAATGGATTGATTTTGTGTATATATATATAATACACCATTATCCATCCATCCATCCATTTTCTAGACCCTTTTATTCTCACTAGGGTCGCGGGTATGCTGGAGCCTATCCCAGCTGTCTTCGGGTGAGAGGCGGTGTAAACCCTGAACTGGTTGCCAGCCAATCGCAGGGCACATATAAACAAACAACCATTCGCACTCACATTCACACCCACGGGCAATTTAGAGTCTTCCATTAACCTACCATGAGAGTTTTTGGGAGGTGGCAGGAAACCGGAGTGCCCGGAAAAAACTCACGCAGGCACGGGGAGAACATGCAAACTCCACACAGGCGAGGCCGGATTTGAACTCGGGTCCTCAGAACTGTGAGGCAGATGTGCTAACCAGTCGTCCTCCGTGCCTCACCTGTGTGGAGTTTGCATGTTCTCCCCGTGGCTGCGTGAGTTTTTGCATATAAAAATATTTTAAAAATTATACATTTTTTAAATATTTGTATATGCAATTTTTTACTCTTGTATGATCATTAAGAATGTTACTTAAAACACTGCATGTACAGTTTAAGGTTTTGTGATGGCGACAGATTATTAAAATTTCCGTTGAAACGTGTGTTGTCACAGAAAAAAATAAGTGTCATTTTCAAAAACGTCTACTTTGAGAGCTATTTTCAAAATGCTGTTTTTGTCTATATACACAAAATGAGAAATCTGCTAAAAGTTTTTTATCAGTTTCAAATTACTTAATCCTTATTTTTACCTCTCTTTTGACCATCCCTGCATACAAATAAATGCTTAAAAGAGAAATGTTTGCTAACCCTCTCTGTCAGGTCTGGAATTTAATTTTCCGCCACGACTCCTGAGTGCTGCATGAGTCTTAAATGAATCATGACAGTTCCCCTCCAATGAACCCCCCACCCCCCAATTCTTCCTATTCCTTCAGCCCTCTCGGTCAAAGCCGAGTGAGCAGCATCAGATATGGCCGACATTCCTGCTTCTCGATGTGTCCCCATCTGTTGGGGAGGAACACAAACAAACAGTGTGGGCGGAGTCCCCCCTCCAGAGGCCACAAATATTTCACCATCATGACCTCTCTACACATTTTGTGTCTGCAGCACTGGCAAGCTTCACTTTGGGTCTTGTTACTGCAAAGCTCACCCTTTTTTTGTTGTGTTTTTTTTTTTTTTTTTTTTTTTGTGTCCACTCTAGAATCCAGACTCTACAATCAAAACTGTGTAGTCCTACAACTCATTTAACCAACCTTCTCATTTAAATCAACACATGCTCAGATAAAAAGAAAATGTTTAGTTTTACTTTAAGCCGATGTTGTCTTGTCATTTACCCTGGTTTTGCACCGTTCCAGCTGAGGAACATACGGTGGCTTTAAAATGTCTACAGACACCTGTTCAAACGTTGTTTTTATTACATAAAACAATCAAACCAAGAAATCATTTCCAAACTTTTTCCACTAGTAATGTGACCTATAACTGAAATCTCTTTTTCTTTCTCTTTAAATTGTAGAGACAATTCAATTGGGGGGAAAAAAGGATTTCATTTTTTTCCAATTGAGTTGTAGAGAGGAAAAAGCGGAAGTATAAATAAACAACTGAGATAATGTGGTTGCGCAAATGTGCACACCCTCTTATCATTGGGGATGTGTGTGTTCAGAATTAAACAATCACATTCAAACTTATGTTAAATGAGAGTCAGCACACACCTGCCACCATTTAAAGTGTCTTTGAATAACACCAAATATAGTTCTGATGTGTGTACTTTTTTCCTGAAGCCTGAAGGTATTGTGCTAACACTGACTGGTATTTGGAACTGTTCATAATTCCCTCCACCTTGACTGAGACCCTAGTTGCAGCCTTTTGGAATGATCACCAATGAGTTTTACCTTGGTTTCATCAGACCATAACAGATTTGATGATTGATGATTGGGATGTTTTGTTTTTTTTCTTTGTAAGATAAGGCTTCTGTCTTGCCACCCGACCCCAAAGCCCAGACATATGAAGAAGATGGCAAATTGTTGCCACATGTACTAAACAGCCAGTACTTGCCAGGAATTCCTGCAGCTCCTTCAATGTTGCTCTCGGCGTCTTGGAAGCCAAGCTGACTAGTTTTCGTCGAGTCTTATCATCAATTTTGGAGGGACTTACAGTTCTTGGTAATGTCACAGCTGCTCCATAATGACTGTCTTCACTGTGTTCCATTGTATTTTTAATACTTTGGGAATTATTTTACAACCTTCTCTCAACTAGTACATTTTAACAATGAGATGCCTCTGATGCTGTGGAAGCTCTCTGTGGACTATGGCTTGTGCTGTAAGATGTGTCTACAAAAATGGCAGGGAAAAGCTTCCGGAACATCTGAACTTCATTTGGGGTTAATCAAAGTCGCTCTAAATGGTGGCAGGTTTTCTCATCGAATGGTGTTTCAAATGATCACCAGATGGTCCACTTGAAAAGTATGCACCACTCCCCAAATAAACACCTCTAACAGGTGGTAACTGTCATGACCTCAGGTCATCGTCACTGCACACAGACATTTATGTGTTAACTGCTTCGCCCATTTTGAACTTTGCGGACTCTGCCCATAACCAGAACAGCAGCACCTGCCAAAGCTGACATTAACGTGTTTAACGTGTAGAGACTTGACACATCTTTGAATCGATATTATTATCATCACAAACATTCTTATTGTTATTATAGTAAATGTTTTGAAATATATACATTTGTAATATTACGTAAATACAATAATACATGTGACCCTAATGAGGACAGGCGGTATAGAAAATGAATGATATTAATATATTTTATAAATAATGCTGATATAATGATCTTAATATATTTTATAAAAATGCATTATACAATAGGTTGTGTTCTGGTTAGTGGAGAGGTCCGGGTTTAGAATCTCAGCTCAGGCCCGCCCTTGTGGAGTTTACATGTTCAATGTATGTGCTTTGCTGGGTTTTCTTCGAGTACTGCAGCTTCTTCCGGTATTCCAAAAACATGCATGTCAGGTTCACTGAAGACTGTAAAATAGTCAATAGGTGTGAATGTCAGTGCAAATTGTTGTTTGTCTAGATGTGCCCTATGATTGGCTGGCAACCAGTCTCTGACCCCACCTCTCGCCCAAAGTGAACTCGACTAGGCTCTAGCTAACCTGTGACCCTAATGAGCACAAGTGCTATATAGAATGGAAGGATGCGTTACATAAATAAAGGCCTTCTCCCGAATAAAAGTCTCACCTGTAACATACACCTAGCTCCCTATGCCGTTGATTACCTACAAAACATTTAAATTGTATCTGTACATTTTTGACCCCTAGAAAAGGTAGACATAGTTACAATGAGTCCAGTCATTAATGCTACATCATCGTAAATTGTGCCAAAAGGTTCAAAAATGAACTCCAAGTGTGGCCATATGTATTTCTATTTCTGTCAGTGAGCCTTTACGTTGTCTTGGCAGGATGCTTCAAATAGAGCGTGCACATAAAGCAAAAACTGGACCTCTTGTTCTTTAGTCTTGGCAAGCAAAAAAATCCTCTGAACAATGTGAGGGATGACAGATCGTCTCATTTAATGGCATTTCACTTGTACCGTGTTAAAAAAAATGTAAAAAAAAAAACATTCTTGGCAGATGCTCACCATCTTCAATGGAGCACCTGCAGAGGAACAATTTGACCTTCAGAGCCAAGGAAGTTAACTCCTTAAAGGCCCCAAACTGCAATGTTAGCTTGATTGTGAATTAATTTACTGGAATAAAGTTGAACTGACTGAACTGTACTCAATTGAATATATGTTTATTAGTTCCGAAATGGGGAAATTCAGGCAAAGCAACAATGTGGACAGTGGCAGCAGACAAGAATAATAATATCAAAGATTCAAAAATCCTCATACAGTACTGTATGTACTATAACCATCAGGCAGTGCCACTGCAGTATTCTCTTTGAGTTACACCTTTAATGACAGCTTCATTCTTCGCCATGCAGTATTGTGTGTCACAGCTTTGTTGCGACACTCCAGCAGGTCCCAGTACCCCTTACTTACAGCCAAGTACAGCTCTCAATCTATTTAAATGGATCATCGCTTTGATTAAACCACACCACATCCCTGACCCAGCAAGGCTTGAGTTACAGCTTCGGGCTATGACACACACTCTGATTATGCGCCGCCTAATGGTTATGACCCTGCATGGTGCTATCTAATTCCAGAGTATCTATATGTATATATATCTGGAGCAGGTCTGCACAAATCATCAACTGGCAGCTAGAGGGAAGCTAGCCAAGATTGTGCTTCTCAGAGTTTCACCCAGCGAGACCCTTCAGTATCCCTTCAAAGTCTCGCCTCCAGTCCGTTCGTTGGATATTATCTAATGTAATGTCGGAATTCTTCCGAATGCACCGAGTTCTTCCAGTGCAAGCGTCGTTTTTAGACACAATCAAGAGCCAAATTGAGCTCAGCTTCTGAAATTCCACATTCACTACTTACTTACGTACTTTCTTCGTAAAGGGGGGAGATACGACTATATCGGTAGAAGACTAGACTATCGATAGCAAATCCGCCAGTAATCCTTAGATACATCGGTTGTAGTGCTGCGGACCACATATCGTGAGGCAAGGAAAGGGTTGCCTGAGGCTTTATGGTTTTCATCTCATAAAACAAGAGCGAGAGGTCTCACACTGTGCTCGCGGGTAACGTTAAGTTTACAACCAAACACAGCAGAGGTGGATACTAGCAACACTATTAGTTTCACTACATTTCTCTGTCGCGCCGGCATAAACAACTATGATCCTAAGACAATTCAAACATCTTTCAATGTCGTACGGTGTGCGAAGACAAGCGGAAATAAATCTGAGACTGTTTCACTTAACAACCCGAAACAGTTGACAGCTTGGCTTACTTTAGGTGAACAAGCATTGACTTTGCCTAACATTACCATCACGCGGTTAGCACGGTGGGAGTCATCTGCCATTGCAGTAGTCAAAGAATCCTATATTTCTGAAGTGTTTGTATGTATGTATGTATGTTAATATAACACCATGGCGACAACAGTGGTGGTTCCAGGGGGGCCAGGGAGGGCCAGTGCCCCCCCCCCCCAGCACTGGGCATATCAACCACAGTCCATATCAATGACACAACTGGAACCAGGCACTTCGATGATCCAATGAGCCTGATTCATGGAATAAATTAAGTGGTAATTGGGAATGTTCAACTGTTGTATAAGAAAAGTAGTAATGCCAGTTTATCCTGGATCATAAAAGTTTACTGCACATAATTAGCTCACATTAGTTGAACAGCAGACCAGTAAATGCACTCAACTCAATTTATTGATAAAATACTTCAGAAAACAACTATAGCTGAAACAAAGTTCTGTACAGAAAAACTTACATGAACTTGAAAGTAACTCTTTACAAACAAAACCAGTCGGTGACATTGAAACACTCTGCACCGCCTCCTCTGTGTCTTTAAACCAAACTGCCACAGTCCATATGTTGACGCCTGCTGTTCAACCTGCGTACTGTGCTGTGTGTGAGTATATGAAATTGTTGGTCGGATTCCCCAGACAAGGGAGAAGAAGAGCTGTATGCTCCATGCACATTGGCAAACATATAAAATATGTAATATTTTTGCTTAACTTGCACATAATGGTCCAATGTAAAATGTGAGTTTAAAAAGTGTGTGTTCTCTCCGTTGTTGTTTTCGTGTCCATTGGCAGGCACGCGCACAGACATTTTTGTGGACAGGCGCTTAAGCCCAAAAAAGGGTACCCATCGCCAAAATGATTCATACAATTAAGTAAAAAACATTAGTGTATGGCTTATGGATTTATTTCTGTTAACACAATCAATAATGAAACCATTAATGATGGGAAGCTACAGTGGATATAAAAGGTCTACACACCCCTGCTCAAATGGCAGGTTTTTGTGGTATGTAAAAATATGACCAAGATAAATCATTTATTTTTTTAAAAATACACTATTCGTTAACCTATAAACTTTTCAACTCAGATGAAAAACATACAATATTTTGCAGAGGGGAAATCAAAATAACTGAGATAATGTGGTTGCACTACTGCACATGAGGGATGTGGCTATGTTCAGAATTTAGCCATCACATTCAAACTCATGTTAAAAGTAAGTCAACACACACCTGCCACCACTTAAAGTGACTCTGATTCATCCAAAATAAATTTCAGTTGTTCTAGTAGGCTTTTCCTGGCGTTTTATAGTCACATCTTAAAACACAAGCCATGGTCCACAGAGAGTTTCATCAGAGGGGTTTTATTGTTTAAAGGTATTAGTCAGAAGAAGGGTACAAAAATATTCCAAAGCATAAATGTGTGTTGGTGCTTGAGCACCACTTGGGGTCGACGTGTGCACGTGCCTGTCGACTGGAGACATATTTTGACGTGACTTGCGCATACTGTCACTTTTACGGCCTTGTTTATGATCGTCACCGTTGCTTTAAATATCTGGCGTGGCCTTTTTTTCTGACCCGCTCTTAACTATCTGACATTGTGGGGAAGTGAAGATGAGGTGAATATGCCTTTGGCTCATTTACAGCACCTGTCTAACGCAGCTGTCACAAAACCGATTCAAACCACCGACAAGATCTGGATCCAGATCAGGGGGTTCCACATGCCTGATGGGTCCAGAACATGCAACAGTTGTCTGGTGGTAAGTGGATGTTGTCGACCGCCGGTAACAACGTGTATGTTGTGAGGCGATCTAAATTCATCTTGTCATGTCATTTGTGACTGCAAGCAATGGCCAACAATCACGCAATTCAAATTCTACATGTAAACGCACAGGCCACAACATTAAGTACACAAAAAAAATATATATATATTTTTTAAAAGAGGTATGGGTAGCCATGTGCACATTTATTCGATATTCTTCTACATGAACGACGAGGTCTTATCAGTTACATTATTTCAACTACTGCCTTCCACCACTTTATGACATTTCTGCGTTATAGTAGAATGACTAATAGAACAACTGCAGAACGTCTTACTAGTAATGTTTTTTCCACGACTGCCTTACACTACTGTATGTATGGAAAGCCATGTGTACATACATTCGATATCAGTTTAAGATCTGTGTACTAGTAGATGCAATTCCTCACTAATAAGAACATCTATCACACTAGGAGAACGACTATGTCTTAGGAGTACGCTTTTTTTCCACTACTGCCTTCTATTACAGTATGCATGTCTGTGCACTCGTAAAATGTCTAAGGTGCACTAAAAGAACAACTACATGTTACTAGTGAGGCAAAACTGTGCACTAGCTGACAACCAGGTGCCTCTACTCATGATATTATAAAATTCTACGAGTTTCTTACCTCCTTCACTCGTAGTAGTACTAGTAGCACACACATGTCAGCTCGTGTAAAGTTGTGCCTCAATACTAACACGTAGTTGGTCTTCTAGTGTGCTTTAGTTGTTCTACCTCTGCACAGAAATGTCATATAGCAGTAGAAGGCAGTAGTGGAAAAAATATTACTAGTAAGACAGTTTTTCTACTAGTGTGCCCTAGTGCTTCTACTAGTATGAAGAATGGTCGTACAGAAGTAGTGGAAAAAAAGTTGTACTCGTGTGCTGAATTGTCTTACTAGTGAGCACAAAGCGTGTACTAGTACATGGAGTTTAAGCTGATATTGAAGAAATGCTCAAAAGCCTTTCCATATAGACCTGTATTAAAACAGCTCTCACTAGAAGGTTTTGTTTATAAAAATCATCCCAAAACTGACCATTATTATCTTTGTAAAGGCACAATTGTTGATAAAACGCTAGTATTAGATTTTGCAGGTGTGCCGAATGAAGTGTCTGTAGTTGATCTTGACACTGTGAGAAAAGAGTCAACGCGGAAGCATTTAACTAAAGGAGAGATTTGGGACTTCGGTCATCAAAACAAGCGCATTGAGACTTGCTGCTATTTTTACTGCGTTAAGATCTCGACGGGGAAATAACATAATGGATCTAGTTTGCATTCCCAAAATGCCACTGATAATCCAGCTCGCCATAAAGAACCTTCCCCTGAGTGCGTTAAGGGAAAATATTGTTTGAGATGATAGCGATCACGTTGCAAATCCTGAGGAAGAGAGCTTTTATGCATTCCTTAAAATACAGTATATGCAGTAATGCATCAAAATATAATTTAGGACTCAACGTGTTTTGACTTATAAGCACCATTTGGAGAAAGGTATTAGGAAGTATGTCCTGTATGTATACAGTATCCAGACAACAGCTACTTAATGATTTAATGTCATTGGGCTGTTTACAGACTTACAGAATGTATCATCTGTTTCTTATCAAATTCTGACCTTTTATTCACTGTAGGTGAATCAAAGTGACTTGTTTGATGGTGGAATAAGCGACAATACCTTGGGATTGGCTGAAAAGTGATCCTAAACCACTTGAGTGATTGTGATCCAACATGAGAAGAAAATGAGATCATATTTACAAGCAGTGCCAATCACAATTATGCAAATGACTTGCTGTTAGAACAAGCTGTCCTGTAGATTATCAAGATGGTTTTCTATTATTGCGCATGTCAGTCAACTGGTGAAGATGAGGCTTGGATGTCTATATCGGAGAATTGTGAGTCCTCTAACCATTTCCTTCATAGTGGATCATTTCCCGATGTTTCTTTAATTCTGTGAGTGAGTAGTCGTTTTCCAGGCGCGGGGACAATAATGTAAAAAAAAAATCTTTTAAAAAACTAACGAAGCCTGGACAACCAGGAATTATTTTAAGACATATCCAATGGCATTGGACCTTGAATACTTGGCACCCAAGCTTGGATCCATATTACAGACCAAGGCAGGTGCAGGAAAGAGAAGGCGATCCTAAAAATATCCAAAGTATCTTTGTAAAGATTAGAAGACACTAGTGTGTCCTTGGTCCACACCCGTCTGGGACTCTAGACTTGCTTTTCAATAAGACACTTACAGTTTAATCATTTCAAATACTATTTATTGAGATGTACAGTATTTAAAAATAATTTTACCACATGCATGTCCAATCGAATTAAAGCCAATGCAAGAATTACCAGATAATGATGCCTTTAAGATCATAACTCTCAGTTTTATTATAAATTCTAATCTATTTTTAGGGGTTCCGTTTAGTTTATTATGAAATGAAAATCAGAAATAATAAAGAGTAGTGACAAAACAAATCACAATTAATATGCCTAAAAAGGAATATGACAAAGTAAAACTTACTACACTGCATCATAGTGTCAGCTGTTTCTAATAATTTGGCTACCCTATTAAACTATACTACAGGATGTTCTTCCAAACTTTTAAGCCCTACAGTGTATTAGAAAGATGGTGTGACTCAAAAATACAAAAGATATATATATTATGCATTACTGTAACACTGACATTTAAATAAATGATAAGGACACAAAAGGGCTGCAAACTAAACAGTGGATATACTGTAAGAAACAAGAGTAGAAATCTTACCAAGCAAACTACATCAGCGCATTTGGTTTTGTTTTCTTTCCTCCTTTCGTGGAAACTTCATGTATATTCGTAGCGTTGCAGACAAGCAGAGTTCTTTTGGGATGACCGAACCGTTTGAATCTGGAAGGCTACTTTATTAGTATTAGTGTATAAGTTTAGACTCAACTGAAGTAAATGTTTTACAAGAAACCAAAAACTGGTGAGCAATAAACTAACTTGCAACATTTTATATACATTTTTTAATTAAAGACCCAATAAAAAACAAACTAAGCTTGGGACAAAATATTAGAAAACAGGTCTAAGTGAGGGCGGCACGGTGTACTAGTAGTTTGTGCATCAGCCTCCGAGTTCTGAGGTTGGGGGTTTGAATCCGTGCTCTGACCTTTGCTCATCCCGTGCTTGCGTGTATTTTCTCCGGGTACGCCGGCTTCCTCCCACATTTCAAAAACATGCATGTTAGGTTCATTGAAGACTAAATTGTCCTTACGTGTGAATGTGAGTGTGAACAGTTGTTTGTATATATGTGGCCTGTGATTGCCTGGCAACCAGTCCAGGGTGTACCCGCCTCTCACCCAAAGTCAGGTGGCATAGGCCCCAGCACACCCACAACCCTAGTGACAATAAACGGAATAGAAGATGGATGGATGGTCATCTTAGTGACCTACCAACACAATGATCAACATTGTAAAACTAATATCCCAGTGTTACACAAAAGTGAGAATTCTAATCTTTGTAAAGACGTCCTTTCTTGCATTGGACCTCAATAGACTGTGCAGATGCCCAGATGTTGTGGCTAATTCAACTCAAGGCTTGGTGGCTAGTTGAGGTGTGTCCGCTTGAGGCAAACACACAACACACCACCAGATTACAACGATGATTTCCTGTTGGTCAGGTGAACTCCTAATCGTCAAGCTGAACAAACGTCCGGAGGGTGGGCTTGGTTCCACTGCCGTCTCAGACGGCCATTGAATGAAGCTCCCCTCCCAGGTGGCGGCACCCACCCAAACACATACACATACACACACACACACACACATGTGCCCGCAGACTGTATGTTTTTAAAAGCCTGCTGCAGCTGCCTGTGGTCCAAAAGTCAGAGGGAGGAATAACTGTGAAATCAGAAATACGAGTGAAAAAAGGATCAGTTTTGGATGAGAAATAGAAAAAGAATCTCCTTCATACAATACAGTCAGTTTATACTCAGAGTAAACTGGAAGAGCTGCTCCTTCATCTTCATCCTCCGTGCACATTAAGTGGCTTCACTTACATTAGCATCAGCAAGCCTTGTTCCCCTCATCCCATATAAAGACGTGTAAAAGTCAAATGTTTAGGGGGAGACGAATCAGCGAGTAGACCCTCGCAAGACATCCAGGCAGCCTCATATGCCTCCTCCCACCCAAAAAAAGTATTGGATATCTCAAGGAATCTGCAGGCCCCCCCTCTTCTAAGTACATATTTGTGAGGGCACAGGGAGGCAGAGCCTGCACTCCAGCTCCACGTTCACTGAGGCACACACGGCCCCAGCTCCTGCTCTCGCCTCCTGCTAACTTTTCTACTTTTTCTTTTACGGACCCTTTCCGTGTTGGCAATAAGCAGCCATGGACGCCATCAAGAAGAAGATGCAGATGCTCAAGCTCGACAAGGAGAACGCCTTGGACAGAGCTGAGCAGGCCGAGTCGGACAAGAAGGCGGCGGAGGACAGAAGCAAGCAGGTTGGCCCAAGTTTTTTTCTTCATGGTAAAACTCCTAGATAGATAGATAGATAGATAGATAGATAGATAGATAGATATATAGATAGATAGATAGATAGATAGATAGATAGATAGATAGATAGATAGATAGATAGATAGATAGATAGATAGATAGATAGATATGCATGAATATGTTATTTTTTTCTTTGTTTAACTGGCTTGTCTTTGATACGCATGTGTGTAGTTAGAGGACGAAATAAGAGAGTTGGAAAAGAAAATGCGTATTACTGAGGACGAGAGAGATAAAGTGTTTGAGGAGTTCCAAACTGCGGAGGAGAAACTGCTGAGCGCCGAGGAGGTCGCTACCAAGGTATCCGTTCCTCACCTGCGCCAACTTCCTTAACCTTGCTGTCTCTCTCTTTCTCCTGTCCTGTCCTCTCCTGTTCTCTGTGTGTCTTTTGTATCTGTGTATATATGTGTGCCACCACCACTCCCCCCCAAAAAAACTAATGAAATGGGCCTCAGCTTGAGGATGACTTGGCAGCTCTGCAGAAGAAGCTGAAGGGAACTGAGGATGAGCTAGACAAGTACTCTGAGGCTCTTAAAGATGCCCAGGAGAAACTTGAGCTGGCTGAGAAGAAAGCCACTGATGTAAGTAAAGACATGAGGGATGCACCAGGGTACCTTCACACTCCCCCTTTACCCTTTCTTCTTCTCTTATCACTGCACCTTCATTGTCATTTTACTTTCATCTTGGGATGACCTCCACACCCCAAAACGTGTATATTTCTGATCATACACTGTCACAAGCCTTCAAAAATACTGGTTTTACACTCTTGACCTCAACATCTAGGCTACGATTTGGCCCTAAAAAGTCAAAACTGTTACCTGGGAGATTTTAATTGAACCTTATTAAGTACATTAATGTAGATGGTCTTACAGTTGTCTTACAGTGCTCAGTTCTCCACATCAGGGTTTCTCACACCTAGGGTTACAGATCACATTTTGTTTTTTCATAATATAAGAATATCTGTCTACTTTATCATTAGTTTATGTTCACCACAGGTCTATGGCATAGCAATTCATGATGTACTTCCATAAGTTTGAGTCGGAACCAAATTTCTACTTCGAGACTTAAACTGAAAAAAAAATGGGAAGCCTTGCTCTATATTTTGCAACATGCGCAATCATTTACAAGTCAGCCCAGACAAAGTCACACATCAGTATACATGACATCCACACCACATCTATTTTCAATATGGACACACGATAGCAGTCATATTATATTTTGCACACGAATGCTCTTCGTTTATATGTCGCTGCCTGCTGAGGGATTTTTTTTCCAAAGTGCAAATCATGTCAGTCTTCCCACGAACGCAGAGAGCCAGCGGAGTGGATATATATAGCCTACTTCTTTATATGGTCAACATTGAGCTGCAGGCTCCCTGCTTAGCAAAGGGGGGGAAAAAAGCAGTTCCTCACAATGTGCCAGCAGCACAATTTGGCCAAATATAGCTGGAGCTGGAAAAGATGTCGATCGAAAGAAATTACATCTTTGCGGAGATACAGTATGTGTGTGTATATGTGCTGTACAAATAATGCATGTACTTTTAGGCATGTAAAGGTCGCGGCCCACTCAAGACGGAGTCATTTAGTCCTCGTTATGTTTTTTTCTTTACATACAATCACGTTAACCATAATGATACAGCATCTATTGTATCGCTAGCGGGAGAAGTAAATAATCATTTTGCTTATTTTTATGCATACTCAAAAAATAGATGCATTAATTCATCCATCCATTTTCTATAACGCGTATCCTCATTAGGGTGACGGGCGGCTGAGCTGGAGCCTATCCCAGCTGACACTGGGTGAGAAGGCAGGGTACACCCTGGACTGGTCGCCAACCAATTGCAGGGCACATACAAAACAAACAACCATTAGCATTTACATTCAAACCAACGATAATTAAGAGTCTTCATTTAAAAATGTTTAGAGTTTAACTAATTGTATAACTGACAAATCTGTTTAAAATTGTTTTGGGCACGGGGTCACAAGTTTTTTTTATTATTATTATTAATTATTAATTATTTCCAGACTTGTTTAGAAACACCCTATTGCGAGCCCAATGTGTAATGCTCCAGGTAGACCGACAGGGAGCACTAAAGTCACGTTAATTTCTGTGCCCGTTGATTTGTGCTCATTCAAAAGGCGTGTACGTCACTAAAGGCTCATTCTCGTTCTATGCATTTCATTTTCGTGTGACAAATTATCTAGCTGTTAATGTGAAACGGAAATACAGTAATTTTGCGCTGATTTGACAGTTAGGCTGCATGTAGTCACGACAATGACGAAACGTCACCTGGCAAGCTTGAGCAACCAGCAGCCGTATTGCTGCGCGATACTGCAAGGGTTGTTATCGATACGATACCGGGTGCTAAGCCACTAGGTTCCGTATCGAGAATTGTATATCGATTCCGATATTTTTGGAATAACTATAGTTTATTCGTCGTGGAATTGCTGACTTTAGATGAATGTTCACTTTCCTTTGGATTTTTAATTAATGAAAAATAAGGAAAGGATTTTGGAAAACCTTTTTGTTCACTTGCTATAGTGCATTAGTTCTCAAACTTGTTAGACCAAATACCACTTAAAAAAACTTTCCAAGTACCACCATCATAACCAACTTGAAAATACAGTAGTAGGCATGAGCAGGCACATGCACAGACATTTTTGGGGACGGGTGCTCAAGCCAAAGAAAAGGGCACCCATCACCAAAATTATTCATACAATTGAGGGGAAAAAACAGTTGCATGTTTTATATATAGCAACATATGTATTTATTTCTGTTACCACAATCAACACAGTCAATAATAGAGCTATTAACAAAGGAGGTGAAGGGAAGCTACAATGGATATAAAAAGTCAACACACCCCTATTCAAATGACAAGTTTTTGGAAGGAGAAGGAAGTGGGCTGGGGACAAGGCGGGAACATATGTACAATTCTCCTAAGAACTCACACAAATGCCCCTCAGATTTCAAAACACTTTGGGTAATATTGATGCCAAAGAGAGTATGTATTTGTTTTGTTTTGTTTTTTTTAAATATTGATGAAGAAAAAAAAGGTCACAGTAAAAAGGGCACTTTTTTTCATCCAGGGCAAAAGGGCAGGTGCTTGAGCACCACCGAGTGGCTATGTGTGCACACACGTGCTATGTGTGCCTCAAAAATGAGGCAGAGGCTTTTTTCCTAAACGTTTAGTCAATATTATTGTAAGCCACTGTAAAATTATGCATGATATTAACAGCAACACTGGGTTAAAATACAGGGGAAAATATAGGATACAAAAAAAAACACCTATAGTTATATAATGATAAAATTAAAATGTACTGCACATAAGTTACATTCAAATTTCACTCAAATAAATGTTTAAAAACAAACAGTTCTAAAAAGACTATTGTATTTTAAAGTTAAATGCAACTGGACTGCACTTAACAAATGTTCTGGACTGGATTTCTTAAAAGTTTAAGCCACTGTAATATTATGCATCTTGAAGGTCCATCCATACATTTTCTGAACCGCTTATCAATCACTCGGGGCGCGGGTGTGCTGGTGCCTGTACCAGCTGACTTTGGCCGAGAGGCGGGGTACACCCTGAACCGGTCGCCAGCCAATCACAGGGCACATTTAAACAAACAACCATTAGCATTTACATTCAAACCAACGGATAATTAAGAGTATTCAGTTAACCTACCGTGCATGAATTTGGAATGTGGGAAGAAACTGGAGTACCCGGAGAAAACCCACGCAGGCACAGGGAAAACATAAAAACTCCACACTGGAAGGCCAGATTTAAACCCGGGACCTCCGAACTGTGAGGTGGACGTGCTAACCAGTCGTCCACCGTGCCATCCATCTTGAACATCCACCCATCCATCCATTGCCCGTACCGCTTTATCCTCACAAGGGTCGCGGGCATGCTGGAGCCTATCCCAGCCATCTTCGGGCGAGCGGTGGGGTCCACCCTGAACTGGTCGCGAGCCAATCGCAGGGCACATATAAACAAATAACCATTCACGCACACATTCACACCTAAGGGCAATTCAGAGTCTGCAATCAACCTACCATGCATGTTTTTTGGATGTGGGAGGAAACCGGAGTGCCCGGAGAAAACCCACGCAGGCACGGGGAGAACATGCAAACTCCACACAGGCGGGGCTGGGATTTGAACCCCGGTCCTCAGAACTGCGAGGCAGATGTGCTAACCAGTCGCTCACCGTGCCGCCCATCTTGAACATTTTAATTAGAATTTTAACTTAAAAGCCCACGCACCGCTCATGGTACCCGCACTGCACTTTGAAAATCACTGCATGCTGTAGTGTAACTATAGCAAGTATACAGTATCCCTTTCACAGTTAACACGTAAGTGTCTTGATATCTTATGTATTTATATTTAAATCAAATCTGAGCTACTGCGGTACGTTTGTTGAAATTAAGTTACATGTATTCCTTCTAAGAACACGTGTTTAGTATGAAGTATCGCTCTCGGGACAAGGACCGTCGAAGTCAACCTCACGTCGGTATCGACGTTATCGATATTTGTATCGATCCCGCCCAGCACTTGCAGCCAGTGCTGGGAGAGAATCACCGAGAATGGCAGGAACCACGTCGGTGGAGGCTGTCAAACGAAAGATTCGATCTTTGCAAGACCAGGCGGACTGCGCGGGGGATAGGGCCGAAAGATTACACCGCGAGTTGAACGAGCAGCGCCAAGCCAGAGAAGAAGTAAGACCGAAATGTTTGGAGCCTCTGGTGCTTTATTTATGGGGGTCGTCGTGGCCACGCGGGATGCCGCGCGCGTCCAACGCGACTTCACCTGCTACGTTTTGGATTTCACGCTCAACTCGGAGGCAGAGAACGCCGATGACGAGACGTCGTCGTGCTTTTTGAAGGCATTACTCGAGAATTTCCTGCAAGCCGGAAGCTCAGAGCAAAAGTCACCGTACGGGTGACAGATGTCTCTTGACGTGCCCATATATGGCCAACGCACAGCAACGCATTGATTTTTTTTATTTTTATTTGTATTTCTATTTCTCCCCCAACCTTGAATTCGAAGGAGAGCAAATCCCTTTGGACGCTCAGGGGCTTCTAATACTGTCTGAGGCCAAGCCAGGCTCAGTCTAATATGGCTTTATCTCCTTTGTCTGTCGACTTGTTCACAGCTTAGCCGCACACTGTGTCGTGCTGCGACTTCCTCGTTCTGCTTTACGACTGGAGATGAACTCAAAGTCTTAAAACACGGCTGTCAAACCCAGATCCACCCACGCCGCTTCATTTGATGTGGCCCACTTAAGGGAAATCAACTGTGTCTACTTCATGTTTCTTGTTTTAAACGGATTTGCTCTTTTCATTGCATTTCAAAATCTTGACACAAATTGCAATTTTTCTTCACTTGAACCACTTTTACAAGCATTTAGTTTCACCAAATCCCTTCTTAACATAAACTGGACAAACGTTGTACACTCAAAATATTTGCTTGCCACTTCTGATTTCCAATGAAATTGGTTGTTAAAATATGCACTGTAATGGTATGATCAGGTGACTATCCATTTATTATGGTTTTCACATTCGCAAGGGCCTTCAGAGGCAAACCATAACTGGAATGTGGCCCACAAAGTTACAGGCACAGGAAAACACTGTTTAAACACAAATAAAAAGGTTTTGGTTTGAGTAACGTGGTTCGGACAAATGACATTAATCCATTGAAAAAAAAAACATGAAATATGCATTGCACGGGAATAGTTCTGTGAATCACTTATACATATACCAGAAATTACAGGAAAACAGATGATCGTACAGGGAACAAAAAAAAAATGCCACTCTTCCTGTTACAAATGATCCCACAACACTCCCTCAGATCCCAGTGACAATTAATGTTTGATTTCTTAAAGTCATGTTCTTTTGTTTCTTGGCAGAATGTTTTCAAATCTGTGCAATAGCCTTTGATAGCCTGTCTTGCATTAGAACCCTCAAAAGCTTTTTTGGGACCTTCTGCTTTTGTATACTTTTTACAGCTTGGGAACCATTTCTGGTTCCTAAAAAATTGAACAAAAAGTTAAGTCCTATTTATGCCAGTGACCCATAGTGACAAGCAGAACAATTAAGTGATGTTCCACTAGATGGCAGAAAGTACAATTAACCCCTCTATCCACCTGTTGCCATTCATACAACAGAATAAACGTTTTGTGTTCCGATTTCACATCAAGGAAATGTATGCATAAATTGAGACAAGATAATCATTATTTCAGTGTATATGTACTTTTTGCAACTTTTTTTGTTTGACAGTGTGACATGAGATAATGTAACATATGTGCCCTAATTGGCTGATGCTGCCGTAGAGAATATACAAAAAGGTTACCCTTGAAATCCGTATTAAGTAATATGGGGTACTTTGTGCATAAAGGACACCTTGCAGATTTACTACCTTGGTGTCATCTTGGATTAGTCCATGCAGCATTCAAAAAGCAGAACAAGTAAGCTCTCTAAGGAAGTCCTTCCCCAACGGGTTGCGCAAAAAACCAAACTGCTTGAATAAACAATCATGCCTATAGTACTTTGGGCTGACATGTAAGCCTAGGGTGGAATGTAATTTAATGTTTGTGTAAAAGAAAGAAAAAAAAAAAAAAGACTTATTTTTCTTCTCTTAGGCTGAGAGCGATGTGGCCTCCCTCAACAGACGCATCCAGCTGGTTGAGGAGGAGTTGGACCGTGCTCAGGAGCGTCTGGCCACTGCTCTGACCAAGCTGGAGGAGGCAGAGAAGGCTGCCGATGAGAGCGAGAGGTACGTTCTGGTACAGGTAATGGCACCTGGGTTCTGTATGTTACTACCTCTCCTTATGTCCTTTGGCTGTGTCCTCACAGAGGCATGAAGGTCATTGAGAACAGGGCCATGAAGGATGAGGAGAAGATGGAGATCCAGGAGATCCAGCTCAAGGAGGCCAAGCACATCGCTGAGGAGGCTGACCGCAAATACGAGGAGGCGAGTTTTACACCTGTTTCAAACAAACTGGCCAATAAGAATCAATAATTCAAAGTGAACGAGTCATTTTTAAACCAGTGTAGTTTTGAAGCCTAATTGTGCTACTGTAAAAAATATATAATCAAGTGTTGAAATATTAGATGTTTTTATATTACATTTAGAAAGCAGAAAATACTGAAAAAAAGAATTGTATTTCCATATATGTCTTGAATATGACTTCCATTTGCACGCAGAAGGAGCTTCATCATCATCAAACTTTATTCAGGACTTGCATAAGGCCCACAGCACAGCAAGAAAACAGTCGTACATTTGAGCAACTATAAAGTACAAGTTTTTAACAGATGTAAAAAGCCACAGCAAGGGGGGGGGGGGGGAAATCACGTATTTATGCATTTACATTAGTCAGTTTTGATTCCATAAATAGAAAAACAACCAAACTGAACTCAGTGTAGCATTTGTCAGTGTTGACTACAATTCTTCAAAATAATCCTGCACCAGCCTGTTTAGGCATCAAACTCGTCAGACCCAAATTAACTACTTCACAAAATACGAGTCTTACCAAAGTTCAGTCAATCATTTTTTGGGTCCAATGTGCAGTCGTTCACTTTTGAGTTGTTCCAATGATTAGAAAAAATATTGAATCATCGATTGATTTTTGTAGTATTTTAAATTTTTACTATTAACTTAAGTTGTTCGAAAATATGACGGAAAGTATGTTTTCCCTCAATTATTTTTAACACATAATATCCCAACATTTGTAACAAGACATTGTTAACTGCCTTGCTTCAACTACAAAAAAACTGGATTGTGGAAGAAAAGCAGCAAAACCCGAGGCTGAGAACTAAACCTCATCTCATTTTTTTTGTTTTTTTTCAGTATATCAACATCTAACAGCAGCCTATTGACCCATAGCTAACAACACTGGTAGTTGAGGGGATGCTGAGAGGCTAACTTTGCTCGCCTCAGGAACCTCTCTGTGTTGGACACATATACTGTATGCTATTGACATACAGTATTTACAACAGACTTTATTATTTTAGTTCTTGCGATTTCCACACAAGCTCCTTTAGTCAGGCCATCATTTTTGAAAATCTGTTGCTCCTTAGTAGTGAGCTCCCATTTTTGCTACATAAAGTAGTTTCAAGAAATTGTGGTTTTGACCAATCAAAAAGAAGCAAATGTATATTTTAGATCATGTGCAGTATTGCCACTTATAGTCCTTCACTGTGCTGTTGTAACACTTCGCTGTGCTGCCCCTAAAGGTGGCTCGTAAACTCGTCATCATTGAGAGTGACCTCGAGCGTACAGAGGAGCGTGCTGAGCTGTCAGAAAGGTAAGATTCACATCAACATCGCCCACCCTCCCCGGGGACTGCACGACAGCAGTCACCTTTGACGCCCAAAAAGTATCTCTTTATATAAATACACGCCCGGCCTGTTTGAACATGACGCCTTGTGTTCTTACTGTATGTGCCGATCATTTGCATTTGCTCTCCCCGGCTTGAATGGCTGCGGCTTGCAAACGATTGCCACTCACAGACACTGCCGAAGGATGGACGATGAGCTAAGAGTTGTGGAGCAAAGCATGAAATCACTAAACTCCTCAGTCAGACAGGTACTCTGAGCCAAAACTAACGTACTGTACATACTTGTTTTTTTTTTTCATTCAAGTCACTCATGCTGTCATTCGGCAGAAAGAATGAACCCTCTGCTTTGCTTGCTGCGCTCGCGGTCCTGCTTTATGCTTTTTTACATTGTGCATTACAGTTAAACCCAAAAATATTCATTAAGTGACCAAATTTGGAGTAGCGGTGAATTCTAATTTGCCAAGTGTGTATCTTTTCAAACAACAAAATGGCAACAGAAGTTGCGTCGTGAGATATGTTTATTATATTGTCATTTTCATTTGAAATTCTAATTCGCCATATACAAATTCACTTTAACTCAAAATGTGGTCACTTAATCATTTCACGGTTAACTGTCAGTCTTTCTATGGACCTTAAAGCCATGTTTTCCACCAAGCAAAACAATTTGGTTTGATACCCTTAGTCACAATTTAAAAAAAAAAAAAAAAAAAAGCTGAAACAACTGCATCATATGGCTTTTTGGCACCCTTATCATGTGGGTACCAAAAGAAGGGGGCCGAGTGAAACACACTGACGTTCTTTGACTGGTCAACAGGAATTGTCACCTCTATGGGAAAGTGTAAACAAAACATATACCATACAAACTTGCGCTTTGTCTGAACTGCTTGGTGGAAGAATGGCTTAACATTGCAGGGACTGTGCCATGTCACTGTCACTCACATTATAAAACTACACCTCCTGTACAAATCTAATCTGCTACTATTTGATCATGCAATCACCTCCACATTCCTGCTCTGTTTAATTTGCTTGGGGTTCCTTACTGATTTAATCCCTGTAGTTCTTACTGATCTTGTTTCCTCTCTCCCCCCCGCTTGTCCCTTTTTGTTTCTTTCCTTCCACCTGTTTGACGTCTGGTTCTGTCCATCGTTGTTGTTGCTTCCTCCCTGTCTGTTCCCTCTCCTTGCACCTGTGTCAAACAAAACCAGCAAATGCTCTGAGCTGGAGGAAGAGTTGAAAACTGTGACCAACAACCTGAAGTCACTGGAGGCCCAGGCTGACAAGGTAAGCAGCCCATACGGGCGACTGCATGCTGACAAAGCCCCTCCTGGTCTCCTTGATGGGGAGGCAGAAGAGCTCGAGAACCGGATGTTTGTTTTCTTTTGCGATACTTTCTGTAGTCCTGTACTAGATTTGACGGCTTGTCACCGTTTGTTTGACTTTTGTTGTTATTTGTGACCCACAGTATTCACAGAAGGAGGACAAATACGAAGAGGAGATCAAGGTCCTCACCGACAAGCTGAAGGAGGCGAGTTTCACAGCGCAATGTTTGAGATCAGGATCATCACTGTATTAGTGCTCTTACGTCTATATTTCTTCTGCACAGGCTGAGACCCGTGCCGAGTTCGCTGAGAGATCAGTAGCCAAGCTTGAGAAGACCATTGATGACCTGGAGGGTACGTTTGTTCTCCACATATGATTATTAATATTTCAAGTCATTGTATTTTTTTAGTTTTTTTGCTTCAATCTGGATTTCATGTCTTCAGTTGCCACAAATTAGGATTTAGGCAGCAAACTAGTCAGGCCTGATTTTTCACGTCCCCTGCTGGTTGCTCCTGAGCAGTCAGTTGGCTTCACAATAGGGACAACAGCATAACTGAATTGACAAGAATGTTGTGACCAGTCCAGGGTGTACCCTGCCTCTCGCCCAAAGTCAGCTCGGCTAGGCTCCAGCACGCCCGCGACCCTAGTGAGGATAAGTGGTACGGAAAAAGGATGGTTTACTTCAACACGAGACTGAAAGGAAAGACTGAGTCTAATGCTACCAGTTAAATCCTCATCCGACACCCATCCCTTACCGTAATACATTTCTAGCACATAACTTTAGTCCTTATCGAGTCTAATTAGACATTCCAAGTAGGAAAAAGTCACAAGGCAGGTGGCGGTTAAACATTTTTTTGTGCATGCCGCACAAGACTTTGCACTCATTTGTACTGCCCTTTCATTCCTGTCATTCTTTGGTGTAATTTTGTTTTCTTCTTTCCTCTCTTTTTCTGTTTCAATCTCTCCCCTTTGAATTGTCTTCACCGCCTTTTCATGTCACCTTTGCCCCCCTACTCCCGTCACTGCACTTCACCCTGCGCCCGTGGCCCACCAATAGATGAGTTGTATTCCCAGAAACTGAAGTACAAAGCCATCAGCGAGGAGCTGGACCACGCCCTCAATGACATGACTTCCATGTAAATGTTCCACCTGCCGTGCCTCTTGTGTTTTTCAGTTATTACGGGTACTACACCTTGTAGCAGTCCCCTCAGGATGCTCTGTTATTACGCACATTGTTTTACTCAGGTGGTCTTAAACAATGTCTGTCTTGTGTGAGCATTCTCTTGCAACTCCCTGTGGGCTCCTCTTTCATTTAACTTGACCATTTGACCATTGTATCAGTGAGATTAGACCGTGTAAAGAGGAATGGTGTAAGGTAATGCATGTCACATGAAGCAGCATGCACTGTTTTGTTTTGTTTTTTTAGTTCTACTTGTTGGACCTTTTGTAGTGGCATCCTGAGACACGCATGCAAATCAATTGAGGGATTCACTCACCGTAGCCCCGAGGCTTTCCTCTTTTGAGTGATCATCTTCTAATATGTCCTGCTTTGTCCTCATTGAAACCCCCTCCCCCTCATTTGCTCTTTTTTTGTCCCATTTCAATGGGCTCTGTGGTGTGGCTCCTGTTGATGTGGTTCTTTAAAGAGCCGACCTTCCCCCTTCATTCACTGTATTTCTTCTCTCCCCCCTCACAGATAAATTGTTTACATCTCATCAAAGACGCCTCCTTCCGGCAGAGTGGCATCTGTCTGCTCTCTCCAGCCTTCCCTCCATCTTCCTTTCCCTCCCCATCTGTGCTATTCCTGTCCTCGTGTTTGTTCTCATCCTTATGTCAAAGTCCATCCCATCTCTTGTACAGAATCCTAAAATCTTTCTGCGTTGTGTAAAAAGAATAAACCTCATCCCTTCCATGTATGCTGTATCTCTTTACTCTGTCCCCTTTCCCTATTTATTTCCAGTCAAACCTAGAAGCCTTTGTGTTTGTTCTGTCTTTTACTTTTCTTTAAAAATCTCGGCAATACTTTTCCTTGCTTTCATTGTTTTAGCCGTGGAGAAGGTGGCACACACATACAGAAATAAAAGCGGAGCCAATTTAGCTTCTCTTGTAGCAGTCGAGACTTTTCAAAATCAAGTACTGGAACAGGGAATCTTACTTTGGGTGTTTTGAGGACATGAGGATTGGGATTGGACTGTGATCAGGAAGAGTATGGTTAAGTAGTGAGACGATGGAGAACATCTGGTTGGATGAAAGAGACTTGAGAAGCTTTGTGCACATCTCTGTTGGAATATTATGATGTGGGCATTGTATGTTACGCAGTATTTCAATAAATGTACAATCTAAATGCTTTGAGTGTTTTGATGAATTCCCATAAATTACGTGAACGGGTATGTGAACAGTGCAACAGTGGCACCTTTAAAATGTCACACTAAGCCGAAGACAATGATTAAACTATTTAGTGATAGTTTAGCTGGTTAACATCTAAACTATTCTAATTTTAGTTATAGTACATAGATTAAATCTGATCCTTAAGTTTCCATGCTATAACACAGCAGTCTCCCGGTTAAAATACTGTATTCCTGTTTAAAGAATTGCCAGAATTTGCAAATAAAATGTAATGGTCTATACATGTTACGGATGTAGAGGAATAGTAATGTTTTTTTTGTTGGGGGGGTTCACAGTCCAGTACAGTATTTAAAAAATAATAGGAGATAAGGTTGCATAAAAAAGGTGAATTATTCACATATTTTTATAGTAATGCAAAAAATAAAAAATAAAACAGTTGCTGAGAAACAAACAAAAAAACATTCACATTCAACAAAACTCTCATTTTCTTTATTAAGTGGCCAACTTTTGAGTGACAGTAAATGTTCATTTGTTCTCTGATATCTTTTAGCTGTGAATGTTACCCAAAGAAAATTGTTTTTATTCCTTTCAACTTTTATTCTTAAATGTATATTGCCACTTTGTTGTCATTCCTTACAAGCTAAACTTTGACACATTCACAAATACAAATTAACCAATTCAAAATTTGGGCACTTCGTGGATAATTCCGGGCTTAAATGTAAATACATTTGAATGATTTGATCATGTTATTATTGAGGCCATCGAAATGTTTTCAACATCCTGACCATCTGTTCTCACAGAGGTAGGCTGCGAGCAGACTTTGTACTTTTGATTTTGTCTCCTTCGCCTGTGTTTTGACTGCAACGATGCTCTACCAGAATAGCAGCCATGTCACTAATAAACTACGTGTGGCCTTGAATAGGAAATATGTTTTACATATTAATGACTATTAATGATAATTGACACATTAGGATTATTTTTTTTTAATCAGCGTTCCATAGTTTTGCCAGTGTGCTTTAATCAGTTTGAATAACAATGTTGACTGTGGGAATGATTTCTCACAAGTTTATTTTTTTGTTATGTGAAGAACTGGTTAAACATGTAACAGGCTTGATTATTAACACCAACCAGCTGACTGTCTCATAATCACTGGTGTGCAACTAATACTGGCTTTTTCAATTTCCCAATAGAAAAACTTGCCCGTGCTAAAGAGGAGAATCTCGACATGCACCAGATGTTGGACCAGACTCTAATGGAACTGAATAATTTGTGAAAGCACAGTCTAACCCTGACATGCACTGTGGTTTGGCTTTTTTGTACTTGCACCTTTGCAACCCTATAAACCTGTACCTTTCCCATGGTGCAGCGCAAACAGCCAGATGCTATTTTTATTGCACCGTCCGGCCTTCAGTGGAACTCAAACGAGGAGCTAAGGGAAGTAAAACTTAACCATTCCTTCTGATGTAGCCCAAAGTCAGAAGCATGTTTGTTTATGCAAGCCAGTTTTTATACTGTAACAATATATTTTCCTTGAATGGAATTACAGATGACTTTGGTTGCAAAGATTGTTTTGTTTTGGTTTTTTTTACATCTGCGATGACAGTTACATTCTATTCCACCTTAAGTTTTGCACAAACCAAAGGACAAAGTGGAGAAATTTAGCATGTAAACCTCACAATAATGCCTTTTTCTGCCTTCTGTATGAAAGACTGCCAGCACACCTATTTTGAAATTTCAGTATATAAACTGGTGCTAGTTTATTCATGTTTAGGCTTGTAATGGTTTGTAACATCCAGTCCTAATTTCTTTCGTCTGTAAGGTTTTAAACATCTGGTTGTGCATTGTTTTAGCATCTTTAATGTAGATGTTTCAAATGTTTATCTATTTGAAATGTTTAAAAAAAATAATAATTGAAATAAATTAAAGCACGTTTTGAAAGCTTTGTCATTGTATTGTTATGTATGTATTGTGTTGCATGCATTACACCACAGCGATTTGTGGTGGATGTATAGACTTAGAGTTGGCATGAATTTTGATATGCATCAGTAAAACCTGACGTACAATACAATGCACAGGCATATTTAAATGTATTATACAAGTGCTGCTCAAAGTGTGGTACAGGTACCACTAGTGGTATGTGAAAAAGTCACTGAATTAAATACCAATGAAATAAAATCTAACTGAATGAATGTATCAACATGCCAATAAAATAAAGGGAATTACAAATTAGTTATATTTAACTTTTAAGTGCAATACAATTTAATATTTAAGAAATGTTAAAATATATGTATAAATCTTTTATGTACAATACATTTTCATTGACTCATTTGTGTACTGTTTTTCTATATTTAAGTGCAGTGTCAATGTTCAAACTGCACGTTTCACTGACGTAGAATATTAAATATGTAATGTATGTATGTGTGTTTTAGAAATAAAACCCTTGTTTTTTTTTTGTCAACACTTGCGCCTCCAACACTACTTAATTTTTATGTTAGTCAATATGGTGGTATACTTGGGGTAGTACTCGGTGTTAACGTTTGAGGACCATGTAGTAGTGAGTATATTGCTCAATTTTGAGTGAAACTATCGTGATGTATTGGTTTGCTATTGTATGAATTACTGCGGTTGTAGTTTGGAACCACCTTCGTAGCCTTGAATTGATTGTTGACTTATCTGGCTTTGACTTGTATGATGATTGTCCTTCCAGGCTTGTGCTTGTGATGAAGCGTTATGTGAGTGAGTGAGCGGACGTGTAGTGCTGACCCACATTTGCATGGCTGCGTCGCTCGACGTTTTCAGGATCAGTGCTCGATTCATCACGTCTGCTTCGCCATGACAGACACATCGGAAGTGAGTTTTTAACGTTTAGCGTCACGTCGAAGCAAGTGTTTTTAACTGAGAAAATTAAAAAAGACGTTTTGTTCGTTGAAAATGTACCGCTTGTTGGTGCCACACGGTTTATGTGCCAAATGCACAATGCTTCCCTCGCGAGTTTCCACTCTGTGGATGTCACTAGCCCGCGGGCGAGCTAGGCCGTCCGACGAACGGAATGTTTGGAACCAAAGCCGATGCTACGCGAGCGGGTCCACCAAGACCTTTTCAAAAAACTATAACAAGTTTTCCTTAGTGTGGGTGTGCGGGGCCGGTGTGGGGCTCGCCTTGGTTTTTGGACTCCAATATCACGCGCGGCCAGAAAACACGGCGATAGAGCCACAGAAACGTCGATATGATGCTGCAGTCAAAGCCAGCCGAGTCTTGGTGGAGCGGATACAGGTAGGCGCGCAGGTATGCAGGCAGGAATGCGCAATTAAACCGGCCCCACCAGTCTGGCTCGCCTGCTGCAGTTATGCCGTTTATGTGGGTTTCTTCTCTTGGAAGGCTGAGGTCGGAGCTCCCGGCCTGGTGGTGGGGGTCTCTGTAGATGGAGTTCCTGTCTGGTGTCAAGGTTCGTTCATTGTCTTAATGTGGCACAACTGTATGAGGTGGCAAAAATAACCACTCACATTCACCAAAAAAAAAAAAAAAAACACGCACTCTCCAAAGAAACTCACCCAATCATCCAAGAAACTCACCAAGAAAAAAACTCTCATTCAAACAAAAGTCTTAATGATTAACGGAAACTGACATACACAAAAAACATACACTTTGGGTGAGAGGTGGGGTAAACCCTAAACTGGTCGCCAGCCATTCGCAGGGCACATAAACAAACAACCATTCGCACTCACGTTCACAGCTATGGGCAATTTATAGTCTTCAATCAACCTACCATGCATGTTTTTGGGATGTGGGAGGAAACCAGAGTACCTGGAGAAAACCCACACAGGCATGGGGAAAACATGCAAACTCCACACAGGTGAGGCCGGGATTTGAACCCCGGTCCTCAGAACTGTGAGGCAGATGTGCTAACCAGTTGTCCATCGTGCTGCACGAAAAGACCTTACACAATAAAATAAAACCTCTCGCACACAAAAAAAAACACTAAACAAACTCTCACACACCCCAAAAAATTCTCACAATTACCCCCCCAACACCTTCACACTCATCCCCAAAAAAATACCACACACAAAAAATGACATACACTAAAAAAAACTCACACTCACCCAAACAATTCTCAATCATTCAAAAAAGCTTTCACATACACCCACAAAATATTCACACACAAAAAAATCACACACCTATAAACCTCTTGGATAAACCAAAAACCTCACACTCACCAAAAAAAACTCTCAATCACACACATAAAAAAAAAGTTCTATTCACCACATCACCATCATACTAAAACAATAACACACTCACACCTGAAAGCAACCTCTTTTCTGTGTGAGACCTTTTTTTTCCTCAAAGAGTCAAAACTTGTGCATGTCAGCGAGGAAGAGTCAAAAAATTGTGTGTGAAATGAAGATGAAAACGGAAGCATCTCAAATCAAATGCTGATTGGCTACCATGCAATAAATCTTTCCCCCAATCTATTGCACAACATATCATAACACTCCCCTAATTCCCTGCAAATATGCCCCCTGTGGCCAAAAGACAAAAACAAAAAAGCTGTACTTCTCGTTATTAGGGTCACAGGAGAGCTGGAGCCTATCCCAGCTGACTTTGTGCGAGAATCAAGGTACACCCTGGACTGGTCACCTGTCAAATCGCAGGGCACATATAGACAAACAAGCATTCACACTCACATTCACGCTATGGAAAATTTTGAGTCGTTAATGAACCTAACGTGCATCTTTTTGGAAAGTTGGGAGGAAGCCGTATAATAGGCAGAATAATCAAACACTGATATTCAAACCTAGCACCACGCTACACAAGAATAAAGTCATACAAGAAAAAAAAAACTTTTAATTGAAATCATAAAATAAAGTAAAATCGTGACATCAAAAGGAAAATTTCCTGTCTATGAGAAAGAATTACACATCGCTCACTGAAATTGGCTCTTTTGTTGGGTGTTTTATCTTAAGAAATACAACTTTATTTTCATGTGGCCCTATTGCACTTTTTATGCGCTCAGCTTCGCGAGCATGATACAGTATACAGTATGTGTATTTCTTTGCTCGTCTTAGTAAGCTTTGTAGAATTGTTTTGTCTCTGTTTCGTTAACTATTTTATTGTGTCCAATCCACTTGACACTTTCAAATGATTGATGGAATTCAGGGGTCGGTTATGCCGATTTGGAGAATCGTCTACCGTGTGCCCCGGAAACTGTGATGCGAATCGCCAGCATCAGTAAGTCGCTCACGTCTGCGGCGGCTGCACGTCTGTGTGAGGAAGGGAAACTCGATCTTGATGCACCCGTCCAGAAATACGTACCAGAGTTTTCTCAAAAGCAGTTTGATGGACAGAATGTAAGTCACCTGAAGTCACACAAATCTATTAATTTTTCCATCTTCAGCAGTCCAAAAAGCAAAATCATGATCTTTTAATCTCTTTTTAGGTCACAATAACGCCTCGCATGATTCTCTCCCACCTCAGCGGTATACGGCATTACGAGAAGGACCCAAATAAAGTGAGGGAGGACAAGGAGAAAGCCAAGCGACTTTTGAAGCCATCAGTGAAGGAGAAAAAGGAGGACAAGAGCTTGTGTGAAAATAAAGATGAGCCCACTAAAGAGCAGAATATCCAATCCGAAGAAGCTTCCTGGGGCAAGAAAAAAAATGAGTTTGAGCATAAAGAATACTACTTGATGGACAATTTTGAAAGTGTCACTCAGGCTTTGGGCCTCTTTAAGGATGACCCACTCATTTTTAAACCAGGTAACATGTAATGTTTGCTCATTGCTTCAGTAAGATGTGGTTGTAGTTTTGGTAATTTAACACTTACAAACCCCAATTCCAATGAAGTTGATGTTGTGTGAAACCTAAATTAAACATAGAATAATTTGCAAATCCTTTTCAACCTATAATCAATTGAATACATTACAAAGACATTTAATATTCAAACAGATGTTTGCTGGGTTTTTTTCCGCAAATATTCTCTCATTTTGAATTTGATCCCTGCAACACGTTCCAAAAAAGCTGGGAAACAAAAGACGGGTAAAGTTGAGCAATACTAAAAAAAAATCCAGTTTGCAACATTCCACAGGTGAACAGGTTAATTGGAAACAGGGGAGTGTCATGATTGCATCTAATTGTTCACAAGCAAGTATGGGGCGAGGTTCACTACTGTGTGAACAACTGTGTGAACGAATAGTCCAACAGTTTAAGAACGTTTCTTAACGTAAAATTGCATTGAATTTGGGGATTTTATCATCGACTGTCCATGTCATCAAAAGATTCAGAGAATCTGGCGAAATCTCCGCAGGTGAGCGACAAGGCCGAAAACCAGTATTGAATGCTTGTGACCTTTGAGCCCTCAGACGGCACTGCATTAAAAATCGGCATCATTGTGGAAAGGATATTGCCACGTGGGCTCAGGATCACTTCAGAAAACCATTGTCAGTTAACACAGTTGGTTGCCACATCTACAAATGAAAGTTAAAACTCTACCATCCAAAGGGAAAGCCATATATCAAGAACACCCAGAAACACTGCCAGATTCTCTGGCCCTGAGCTCTTCTGAGATGGAGTGGCACAAAGTAGAAAAGTGTGCTGTGGTCTGAAGAGTCCACATTTCAAATATTTTTTGGAAATCATGGATGTCGTGTGCTCCAGGCCAAAGACAAAAAGGACCATCCGGATTGTTAGTGCAAAGTTCAAAAGCCAGCATCTGTGATGATATGGGGGTGTGTTAGTGCCCATGGCATGGCTAACTATGGCACACAACTAAGGCACTATTACCGTTGAAAGGTACTATACATACAGGTTTTGAAGCAACATGCTGCCATCCAAGCAAAAGCTTTTTCAGGGACGTCTCTGCTTATGCAAGACAATGCAAAGCCCCATTCTACATGTGTTATAACAGCATGGCTTTGTAGTAAAAGAGTGTGAGTACTTGATTGGCCTGCCAGCAGTCCAGACCTGTCTCCCATTGAAAATGTGTGTTGCATTATGAAGCACAAAATACAACAACGGAGACCCTGCACTGTTGAGCAACTGAAGTTGTACATCAAGCAAAAATGGGAAAGAATTCCACCTACAAAGTTTTAACAATTAGTGTGCTCAGTTCCCAAAAGCATATTGAGTTGAAAAGTGATTTAACACAGTGGTAAACATGCCCCTGGCCCAGCTTTTTTGGAACATGTTGCAGCCATCAAATGAGTGAATATTAGTAACCAAAAAAAAAAAAAGTTTGAACATTACATCTTGTCTTTGTAGTGAATTGAATTGAATATAGGTTTTTAAAAAAAAAACTGAGCTGGTTATATTTTACACAATGTCTCAACTTCTTTGGAATTTGTTTGTAAATCACTACACTTCCTTTTCTTGCAGGCACAACATTCCTATACTCCACCCACGCCTACACCCTCCTTAGTGCTGTCATAGAAAAGGCTGCTGGCCAACGCTTCCTGGATGTCATGACAAACCTCTTCCGGGAACTTGGAATGCTCAATACTGTGCCTGATCAGAATGAACCAATCATTTACCATCGCTCCAGGTAATGAAATTTCAGGATACACTGTATGGAGAAAAGCATTCTGACATTCTGTTAATTAATTATTCAATCAGGGTTTGGTAAGACCACTGAATCTTTATTTTTCCTCTTACCAAGACATTTTCTATGGAACTTGGAAGGAACTGTTTGCATGACTGAGCTGCAGTGCACAAATCAAGGTCCATAAATGTATGTTTGGATGAGTTTGCTGTGGAAGCACTTGAAAACTCCATCGAAAATTCTTAGGATAAGCTAGGTCAAACATCTAACAAGGTCAGACATCACCAACAGACAATAACTCCCCATACACACTTCATATCGAAGCTTTTTACCTGTATGGTGTTCCTCTGTTTTTTTTCGTGGTTCATCATACACACCCTTCTATATTGCGTTTTTTTTAAACGATTGTTTTTGTACTTAGTTACTGTCAGGTCTTTGCATGTGGGAAAGGAGAGCCACAGTCACCGATTCACTTTCCATCCGCTAAGACGACAGTAAAACACAAAAGACAATGAGCACACTCATGCAGCGTGTACTGTTGGACACAGCGACAGCGCACACCCAGACACTCTTACGGACTCGCTGTCTTCACAAGCCACCTCACCCGGCCCCGCCTCTTAAAGACACATGCATGAATCTGAAGCCACTATAATCCATACAGTATTTCTATACATTTTGTGCTTGGAATTTTTTTTGTGCTCAGATACATTTACAATGTACTACAAATGGTTTTAATAAGTCTTTCTTTAAGAAATTTTAATGTTTTAAACATGGAGTACGTGTTAAACTGTTTTAAAGATCCCATGCCATCAAATTGTATTTTTAATTTTTTTTGATAATCTTTGTCCTTTTATCTAGTTTGCAAGATAATTTGTATTAAAAAATGGCCAGAATGACCTTTTTCAAGCTATTGTAGTTGGTCATTTTCACCCAGCAGTTGAAATGGACGGATTTCTCATTAGGATTCGATGTGTAAATTAGCTTTGCTCTGATTGGATCACTCTCTTCTCAATATTAATATGGAAAATAGCTTCGCTCTGATTGGCCATTGGCGATACCTTGGTGGCCAAGCGTTCATAGCGGCCTAGCATTTGGATCATTCGATGTTGGGTCTTACTTTCATTGTGAAGCAGAAAAAAATTGGATTTTGATGTAAGGGGACCTTTAAAACAAAAATGTCTCTCTATCAGCAATATCACCTATAGCAACTGGGTCTGCAACGTATCCCTCGCGTTAAACAGGAATTCCATGTATCTCAAAATCATTTGTCCTTGTGTATGTCCATGGGTGTCTAAATTCTCCCACTTGATTCTTGAAAGGCTCTTTTGACTGCATGTGCTAAAGAATGGTTGTCCTCCACAGATATTATCATCTGAGCAAGCGAGGACGGGTAGTGAACTGCCCGTACGTAGACAACTCGTACAAGTGGGCAGGCGGCGGCTTCCTTTCCACGGTAGGGGACCTGCTGCTCTTTGGTAACGTTCTACTCTACAGTTACCAGATGGCCCACGTAAAGGACACTGCAGGGCTGCTGCCCGGCTTCCTCAAACCCCAAACTGCCGTGGAGTTATGGACAGCGGCGGACAAGACGGAAGCCAGCTGGGACAAGGATGGACGGTACGGCCAAGGCTGGCTGGTCGTGGACAAACAGCAGAAATACGGGCAGTGCAGAAAGCGCCGGCACTATGTGTCGCACACAGGAGGCGCTGTGGGGGCAAGCAGTGTCCTGTTGGTGTTGCCCAGTGAGGAGATTGAGCAGCGGCAGGGACAGAATGTCCTACCGCAGGGGGTGGTGGTCACCATTATCACCAACATGCAGTCGGTGGGACTCAACAGCACAGCCCTGAAAATTGCACACGAGTTTGACAAAGCCAGAAGTGCGTAAGTTGTTTCCAGAAACGTGACTGATTTGTTTTGATGTAGCTTTTAGAGTGTGTTGTTGAAAAGGAGATACTTAAAGCTGTATTTTTACATCAAACTAATTAATTTCTTGCTTTAGACTGCAATACCTCACTGTTTGTAACACAAAAAGTCTAGTGTCAAACAAATCCATGTAATTATGAATTTTTGCCTTGAACAAATATTTCTTAATTTTACAATGAAAAGGAATTCATTATCAAAATTGATTTGTTTCTGTGTCATATTTAATGAACTTGTTGTGGCCAAAGATTATTTGACATTTGATTATTACATGATTTTTCAAATATCCTTTCATTGGTGAGGTTGAATGGTCATTGCATTACAGATACCGTAAGATAAGCTTTCATTAGTAGAAATCAAGACACAGAGGTGTTTATACGACATCAAACAAAGAAGAACACACTGCAAAAAAATGCATTCCGTCCAGTTTTTTTCACTTTTTTGAAACTGACTGTATTGAATCAGTTGTTGCCCTTTTTTGTTTTTGCTATAATTATGAAGTCTGAAGTCATCTTTGTAATCATTACATGAGATTGAAAAATATACAGTATTGTGTAATGTTTAAATTGTTTAGTTTTGGGAAAACATGGAAAATGTTTCTCTTTCAGTCCACTAGATGGTGTTAACCACTAGAAATGCCAGCAATCAGAATCAGAATCATCTTTATTTGCCAAGTATGTCCAAAACACACAAGGAATTTGTCTCCGGTAGTTGGAGCCGCTCTAGTACAACAGACAGTCAATTTACAGAACACTTTGGAGACATAAAGACATTGACAAAAAACAATTGTGCAAAAAGATGCAGAGTCCTCTAGCACTTAGAGCAGTTCGAATGGCTAATATCGCAATAGTCCGGTGCAATGACCATTGTGCAAAGGGCACTGAGACTTCAAGGAGTGTATGCAGTTTAAAGTGACGAGTAGTGCGATAATCTGGGACAATGGTTGTGCAAATGTTACAGATACTCCTCAATCAGTGTGCAAATGGAGCAGATGCTACTCTGGCATGAGTGGCCAGTATATGCAAATAGTGCAGCACGGCGAGACAACTACAGTGAGTGCATAATTGGCCCCACAGAAATGTGACAACGAACTCAAGTCAAAAAATTGCCAGCTTGTTGTAATGGAATTATAAATTAGCTGTTTAAGAAGTTGATTGCAAGAAGGAAGAAGCTGTTGGAATGTCTACTAGTTCTAGTTTGCATTGATCGGTAGTGCCTACCTGAGGGAAGTGCTACGTAGGAAGAAAATTGTGAGTTGTATATACTCGAGCGATTGTCAGCATATTTTAAATTGCGTTCCAATTTTTTGGTATCAGTTCACCCTCTGTAATAGTGGGGCAAGTTTGAGTGATGGAAATTGAATTTCACAAACAAAACAAGTGTGCTTATGTTTTGCCTCACTCCAAAAATCACACAATAGTCATATTATTTCAAATCATTTAGTAGGGATCATTGCTTGTATTTACAGAATGCACCCATTTCACCATCATTTGACACAAAAGTTATTTTTATTCAGCGTCACACATGCAACAGGTTGAAAATGTACTTACTGTTTTGACATGTACTACAAAGCTTTGTAACTACATTCAGACAAAGCCCATAGATTGAAATGTGATTTATTTGTAGTTCAGTGAAACCTCAAAAGTTGGCTACACTGCAGAATTCGACCAACATTTTTAGGAAAAATATGCCCCCAAAGTCACTCTAAAATCCAGCTTTCTATCAACATGAGGTCATGTAAAACTTTCTGATTTTAGTTTCACTGCGCATCAAATCCACGTGTTTTGCTTATTCTTTTGTGTGATGGCAAAGTGGGGCAACATAATGATGTACGTAAATGTGGGAAAGCAAGCAGTATGTGCATCTCTGTCTGGCTTCTACGTACAATATAGCTAATTCAACAATACAATTAAAGGAACAGAATGTACATCAGAAAGCTGCATTTAGTCTTTATGAGAACAGACTCACCACCTATCACTCGTCATCAAACTTAAAGTTGAGAGCACCGTTAACAGCAGTGAGCTACTTACATTAGGGTTAAACCCTTTTCTTTACAGTTGATAAAGGTTTTATGGTGGTGAAAGTTTGACCATAGAACACATGAATTCTATTTCCATTATTTGTTAGGGGAGAACATTATTATCTAAATCTAAACAAATTGGAGCGTCTCGGAACTGACTGTGTTCGACCTTAGAGAAGCCACTATTATACCAAACTGTCTACTCCCAGCTCATATTTCCACGTGCATCAACAAAAACTGGTCAAGTCAGCTCTTCTACTCTTCATGTGGTGTCCACAATATCCACCATTCAAAAATATCTCACCATGTGAGTGTCACAAGAGGGCATCAACGTGAACTTGTCATACTCTTGGTTTTACTTTCCAATATTCTATCTGACTCCTCTGTTGCTTGGCTTTCAGCATCCTGTACGTGGACACAAGTTACGTCAAGATCAAGTTTAAAACACTCAATAATGCTGTTTTTAAATGCCTTCCTCCCATCTTTCATGTACAGTACTTACTTATGTGTAAAGTAGACAATAACAGCGAAGACCACTAAGATGAGGAGGGCAACAAGGACCAGTGCAACAATTAAACCGGCCTGCTCCTTGTCAGAGGTGCCGATGAGGAGTTGGAACTGCTCGCATCGGCTCCCTTTGTAGTAGTCGTTGCACCTAAAAGTAGCAGTCTCTCAGCATGCAGTCTAAACATGGTACAGCATCAACATTAGACATGTTTTCATACTTACACACAGGAGAGCGCTTCCATTGAGGCTAGTTTATAGCACGTGCCCCCATTCATACAATAGGCAGCGTCCTGCCCATCACATGGCGCTCCATGTTCTATACAGAGAAAGCAACGTGTAAGAAAAGGTTGCTTCCTAAAAAGGGGAATGTTTTGAGGTCGACTTTTATTTTTACCTGCCATCATCTGAAAGGTTGCTCTTTTATTTTGATCTTTTCACCTAGAATAGTTAACAGTTCAGGTGAATTCAAGGAGAAAACGGACTACATGGAGGCTTACATCTGAACACCTTTCAAATTGAAAATGAATTTGAACTTTTCAGCTTCAACATTTCAAGTTGCATCCAATGGGATACAGTGACCTTACAAAAACAACTGACTATAAGTTTTTCTTCAATAGGTTTTAATTATTTGCTTGTAAAAAAATATATATAACTAAAAAGAGACTAGTTAAGGAATATCTACCAGTTGTCCTTACCTGCCTGTGAAATTCCAACTTTTGGTAGCTACAGTGACTTCCCAACGTGACTCATAGTGCTGCCCTAAAATGATTGCGGTGCTTTCACCTGGACCTTTAAGGACAGGTGTCACGTGGGCGTGCTCCCGCCTCCATCGAGAAATATGTTGGGAATGCAGTTTGTCCACATTGCCTGTGAAAATGGCGATACTACCTCGCTGTAGGTGCATTTGTCAGCTTGTCTGTCATGTCAGCAGTGGAATCGCAGCAGCCGGTGACCATCACTGTGATTGATGATGATGAAGATGGCTTGTTTGCGATCAAATGTTTTCATACCAACTGAAAGGTGGCTCTTTGCCCTGACATCACAGGCCCAGGATGGGTGAGGCAATCACTTGTGCTTGTCTGCGTGGTGACATTCAAATGAATGGTTGGTATTTACAGAAGGCATGAATGGAATCGTGGGAACTCGAGTCAAGGAGCACTGCGGACTGCTTCCTTCAAAGAAGTTATTAGTGCTTTGTGCTCAGGACCGTTAGTTGACTCATCAGCTGGAGAGTTGTCTTCATTGTTTGCAGCTTTCTTAATGGCAAACCATGTCGCACTGCAGTTAACGCATCTGTACTTCCTCTGTAATTATGTGTCAACTACAAATGGCGTTAGTTTCACTTGACAAGTGAGGGCGAGCGGTTTTCCTACACAGTATCACACTGAATACTTTTGACCACAGTGAAATTATGTAACTTAATGAATTTGTATTTTTATATACATGCACAAATTTTTTTTGGGGGGGGGGGTTCATGAATTGTGTGTTTTTATAACAGTGGTCAAAGATCACAACATAGGTTGAACTTGTTCTTCTTTTCAATTTTGATAGTGATGCTATTTTTTTCATCATAGATTGTATATGTCATTAAAAGACTGTTAACTTCATTTCATATGAGCTGACCTGATTGAAAACACAATTGATTTGTGGCTTGTGGTACGTATTCAATATCATAAGTAATGGATGTCTGGTGGGTTACATTGTGGTTGCTTACAATCATACTTGTCTAATTTAATACACTCATACAATCTTGTGATGGATTCTTGTATGTGATTATATGAACTATCCAGGATTTAAACTGACATAAAAAAAACAAAAAAACAGTGGATCAGTGTACGACTGGTTTGCACATCCACCACACAGTTCTGAGGACTCGGGTTCAAATCTGGCCTCGCCTGTGTGGAGTTTGCATATTCTCCCTGTGCCTGCGTGGGCTTTCTCCGGGTACTCCGGTTTCCTGACACATTCCAAAAACATGCATGGGAGGTTAACTAAAGACTCTAAATTGCCCGTAGGTGTGAATGTGAGTGCGAATGGTTGTTTGTTTATATGTGGCCTGCGATTGGCTGGCAAACAGTTCAGGGTGTACCCCGCCTCTCGCCCAGAGTCAGCTGGGATAGGCTCCAGCACGCACACGTTTTTGGAAAATGGATGGATTAAAAAAACATTGCTTAAAGACCCTATAAAGTCAATTCAGAGAATTGTTTCTTAATACATTATCTACATACAGTATTTGAACATAATTGCTGAAAACGTGCAACGACAGAACTATGTAGTGCTCAATTTTGGAGTTCCAGCTGTCACGCTTAGTAATCGTATGATATTGGACTGGACCCAAAAGCAGACAAAGGCGGAGGAAGTAGATGAGAATCGTTTATTATAGGGTAGCTCAGGGGTAGGATATCCGAGGCATGATGGTGTAAAGTCGGAACAGGGAATGTGCAGGAAGTGGGAACGTCGGCAGGTGGAAGAGCTTGACGGCGTGGCTGCAGCGCGCAGCGCAGTGGGTGACACGGAAGGAACACTGGAAACGGAGGAGCCGTACAAATGCGGGTAGCCAAGTAATCAATTGAACACACGACAATGAAACACGATAGTCGGACGAGCGTTAATACTCTGGCATTGGATTCCTGGATCTGGCAGGTTTATATGCTGGCAGTGATGAGTGCTGATTGAGAACAGGTGAGGAGGTGATTATTGCTGCAGAGAGAGAGAGAGAGGGAAAAGCTAGGCACAAAGCACCACCCGAGTTCCAAAAAGGAACTGCAGGGCATGGACCATGACAATAGCGTTCAACTGTTTTTCACCATTTCCCCAATTTTGGGGGGATATGGCTAAAATAGGACCCATTGATGCTCTTGGGCCCCTGCCATGCGTCGTCTCTCCCCCACTATGTAAAACCTTGAGTGCCCACTTTTGCATTAGCAGTTATCCGGCGAAAGTGCAACGTGCAGTTAGCTAGCTAGCTATACCTACACCCGGAAAATGTATCTTTCCTTTGGATACTCCTCTGGAGTGGCTGCTTTAGAGCGCCTCATTGTCGGCCATGAGTGCATGCACATCATGGAGAGAAGGCAGAGGACCGAGGGGGTGGGAGTCCAGCATGTGGACAGGGACTTCGCTCTGGCATGGCTGCTTTAGTGCGCCTCGCGACGTGGAAAAGTCCCAAAAATGACCTGGTGGGATATATTCCAGCCATCGGAGGCATTAAGCAGATATATTTTTGCGGCTCAAATATGTAGTCACGTGTAGGCATAAGAAAGATGCTTGATGAAGTCGTTTGCGAGCGAAGAGAACGGGTTTATTTTTCACGATTTTGAAGCCTCATTTTACAAAGGTGAGTGGCCTTTTTTATTTTTTTTATCATTCAAATTCTGTGGTTTGTCAAAAGACAGATGTTTATTTTCACTTCACAGGAACATTCAAATAAATTCGGATATATAAACCTGTCAGTTTTCCTCTAAAATGTCACGGTCATAAAAACTACAAATGCTTTGCCCCGGTCTCTCCTGCCGTAGGGCTCCACCAATGACCTGAAGTGGAAGGAAGCACTACGTCCTGATTTGTGAAATGCGGAAGTTGGTTGTACATAACCCCTATTACTGCAGCTTACTGAGTCAGTTGTAAAGCTCTTCGTCATGTGTGTCTGTGTTTGTGTTATACTGCCCCAATGGTGGCCAAGGCGCGCACACCAGAAGGAGCACAATGTGGGGGTGGAACGGATTAATGGCAATTTTATTGCTTTCAATGGGGAAAGATGATTTGTGATATGAGCTTGGTCACTGAACAAATTAAACTAGTCAAAACACCACTGTATTGGTCAAAGAAAGCAGGCAGTCTAAAACGCGTTACGTAAAAAAGCTTAACGTTGCTTAATGTCTGAAAACTACGATCAATTTTTACCAAAATTAATGTGGCTGTCTCTGCTTATGCCCATTTTAATCGTGGAAAATATCAGAACGATCGCCCCAATATTTTGGATTTTATGGACTTAAAGCGTTTTCCCCTCAATACACACTCAGACGCACTAAACAGAAAAAGCTTAACATTGCTTATTGAGGAAAACACTTTAACGTCCATAAAAACCATAATAATAGTGCTATTGTTTACATCATTTCAGCGGCGGAGCGGGACATAAGTTGAGATGTCCACATACATTTTGGTGACGATTGATTGCAGTTGTCTGAAATTAAGCGACGTTGAGCTTTTTTTACGCTTACGTTAAGCGTTTTAGACTGCCCTCAATGAACGCTTGTTGTGAAAATAACTTGTCGTGTTGCTAGCATGCAAGCAGCTAAAATGTGCAGCCCTTTTTTGCTCCAGTAACTCACTCCTGTTTACTTACGGTTTTGTTTTGTTTTTGTTTTTGTTGTTTTTTCTGCTGTATTGAAAAGAAATATTGCAGGCATTGGTCATATCAGTGACCTTGCATACATAACATGTTTGGATAAGTAATCTGGACTGAGCTCAGGGCAAACATTCAGCTGGTTTTCCGTTTTGTTTTGTTTAAATGTCTCCTTTTTTTTACCTTTTGCGTGCACGGGTGTTTTGTTAACGCGAGGAAGCTGAAGGAAGTGAAAAGAAGCGGCAGTGTTTTTCTACGTCGACGCTTCCAGAGAGCCCTAAGTAATGTCTACTGTGTTTTCTATACCTGAACAAAGATCATTTGTATGTTTTTTTTAATAATATGTATCTTTTTTTGTTTGTATGTTTGGTTTATTTTATTTTCATTTGGATTTTTTTTCCATTTGCGCTGCCACGACCTTGTTTTCTCGTCGACGTCGTCACTCGCTGGACTCTCGCCTCAGCATTTGGACAGCTCCCGTTCGTGAGCCTCTTCGTACACATGGAGCCCCCGGTGTGAACGTGAGGAGGGGCTGGAACCCCCCTCCCCACAAAAAAAAAAAAAACAACGTTCACCCTCACACGATGGGACCATCTCCCCGGACTCGGTGACGCCGTCGCCCGCTGCCGAAGCATGGTGCCCTCGTGCCGGAGGACGAGGTCTGTTTGTCGCGCTCTGTCCCCGGAATGGCGACGCTGGTGCTCGGCGGATTTCTCAGCCCAATCAAGCCAAGATCCGAGATCTTCTCATTGTGATCTTCATCATCGGCGAGGAGGAAGATGTGCCCGTCGTCACTGCGAGGGCAAATGAGTCACGACCAGACTTTACACTATGTAGAGCAAGGAAACGCAGGAGGTTAGTTCGCATTTGTTTGCTTCGTTTATTCCGTCCTTGTGTTGGTTGAATCACGACGAAGGCGAATCCCACCGAGGGGCCTCCGAGCACAGTTTATGTCGGCCTCGCTTGACATGATTGCAAATGCATTTGATGAGGATGAGCCTGTGCAGAAATAGACCAAGGCTCGTTGGCTGCAAACGAGACGGTGAATACATTGCAGCCTTTGTAGACAACCATCTCCATGATGGAGCGCTTCTAGGTACAAGTGGAAGAAAGAAAAATGTGAAAGTTGGTTCTGTCTTTAATATCCCTGACAATCCCAGTGGATCACCTTGAGGGTGAACTGTATATACACGTGGGAATAGACTTGAATAGTGCAACAATATTAGACGTCTCTGTAACATCCATTGGAGGGGGGGGGGGGGGACAAAACATAAGCCCACAAAACATAAATACAACCCAATATACAAAGACAAATAGTGTATCATGAGAGAGGAATGGTATAGAAAATGCAAGGCAGCGGTACAACTCAAATATAATATTGAAATGTAACTCATTTTAGCAATATATACATGTGCTAAACATGTTTAATCAGTATTATGGTTAAATTGGCAGATATCCAGCAGCACGGTGTGATAGTGGTTCGCACATCTGCCTTCTGAGATTTGGGCTTGAAATCTCCACTCCGGCCTAATTATGTGGATTTTGCAAGTGCTCCCCGTGCTTGTGTGGGTTTTAAATTCTCTTAAATTGTCCATACATGTAAATATGAGTGTGAATGCTTGTTCGTCTTTTGTTATTGCGATTTGCTGGCGACAAGTCCAGCGTGTACCCTGCCTCTTGCCCAAAGTCAGCTGGGATAAACTACTCACCCATGACCTTAATGAGGATTACATCTCTGGATATCTGTTAAAAATCCCCTGGAAAGCAGCTATACAAAATACAAGCGAGCAATAAGTTAAACACTATGCACATGCAACTATTGTATAGTGCATCCTATGCTAAGAGCAATGAGAAGTACAGTAGTACCACATTCTGTGCAGAAACTATCAATTTATTCATGCATATACATAAATGATGCATCTTTTACATTCATTATAAATACATATATAACTCATTATGACAAGAAACAGCATTGAAATGTATGCCCTGCAATGTTTTAAAATATTTAGAATATCTTTCTCCAGATATTGTAGCTATTTCCTATGAAACAAAAGGACAAGTTGAAAGAATGAGTTTTCTTAGTTGTAACAATGGTTCTTGATAATTTGTACTGTTGGACAGCCTGTTTATCCCCCTTGTAAATGATGCCCCCTTTGTAGGAAACATGCATTTGTGGGATGAGCAGCACAACTGATGTAAAATGTGCCAAATCTTGACTGCCTACGCTAAACAGTTTATTCTTGAGTTGCTATTGACTCTAATTTGATGGGCTGTATTCTGATCCCTAACAAGGGAGGGAAAAAATACCCTACAGGGAGCCCAAGCACCACTAGTGGTACTCGTACCACACGTCGATAATCACTGGACTAATACAAATATATTAAGATAGTTATAGCTATATCCACCCATTTTCTATCTATATTATACTAGTTTTTTGTTGTTGTCATTTCCAAATGTACACCATTTGCAAATGTGATTTATAAAATAACAACAACAACAAAATAGATACATCTCACTGGTGCGCTATTTTTAGAACAAGCCCGTGGTAGAATCAGAATCATCTTTACTGGCCACAAATGTGGTGCTGTGGTCTTTGGGGGCTACAATGTTTGTAATCCCTAGTATAAACAAACAACTGTTCACATTCACACCTATAGGTTCCATGAACCTTACATGCATATTTTTGGAACGAGGGAGGAAGGCGGAGTACGGGGAGATTCGTACCCCAAACCTCACAACTGTGGGGCAGAGGTATAGTCCCGGGCACTAGTCCATCATGATGCCCGGGTATAACTAATACATGAAATGTAAATAAATCTGTGTATTGGCACAGTGCTCCATGTCAACACCATGACAATTATGCATCTACCTATCTGGTTGACTTTGCGATGTACTTGATTTTCCGGCCTCTTCCATGCAAAGTGGCTTGTCACTTGACTGACTTCAATGGCCTTCTGTCCCGCGGCACAAGGAGCGAGCTAGCATCCCTCGGTACTTGCTATGCAAGAGGTGTGGTGTTCCTCAGCCCCACAGATTCACAGAGCGAAGCGTATTTTAAGGGAGATTTGAAATCCATTACAGTTTAGTGCTCCCTGGGAAAATAGTTAAACAGAGCATAGGCAGAGGTGAGAAGAAGGCGCCACCAGGAAGAAGCATATGTAACATGTAAGATAAAAAAAAAAAAAAAAATAGTAATCGTGCATCTGTGTGCGGGTTTATTCTTGAAATTTGAAGTGGCTGTTTAGAAATACACATGGTGCAATATCTAGCTCAGTGTATGCTATTCCTGTTTTATATAAAGCACATTGTTTTCTGTATTTTTCAAAGGTGTGAAAGGAGCCGAGGCAGGTCACTGTTGCTTTGAATATCATTTTACACCAAGCCTGATTTAGTGTGAACGTCCGTCGGGAGCCTTTCAACATGAGCAACCACCAGTAAGTACCTCCCAATGCATCTTTTATTCTGAGATGCTGTGAAATCCTGAATCTCTATTGATGAACACGTCATCTTGTGCAAAGGGCGCTTCCATCTGGGTGGGTCATCATTAGCTCACTGGGACCTTCATGTTCTCCTGTAAATGCCCGTAAACAAGGGGGAGTTGGGCCTCATCTACAGTATAACATCTCAGCCATCTCCTATCTCTGCTGGCACCTCTTAACATTCATGAGGGATGCTCACTTGTCATCTTCTCTTCTTAATAATTACTCCATGTGTGTGTGGTCCCACAGACAAGCCCTGCATTCTGATGACAGCCGTGCTTGGTGCTAAGAGAAGGTAGAAGGGAGGGGAGGGTTGGTGGGAGGCAATGTGGAGGGGAACGGAGTTGGGGGCTGGGGGGAGGTGAATCCAAAATGGGTTCAGTCAGCTGTGTTCTCTGGTTAAAGGCGCAGGGTGCTTAGAGCATTTGGTAGCTCAACGTCAGTACTGTGGCCAATCATCCTTAAGCGGGAAGGTGATGACTGGTTATGAGTGTGATTCAGTCAAATCCAAAGCTTGTAAGTGAGGCGACAGATGGGAACCTCTTACGTTGATGAAGATCTCTGGAGTTATTTTAACCCTGATTCTCTTTGACGGGATGCCCCGCACACTTTAGCATCCCTGTTGTGGCCTGGGTTTTTTTTTTTTTTTTTTAATGTGTATGACAATTAGGTCCAGAAGTATTTGGGTAATGACAGAGTTTTTATGATTTTTCCACTATGTTGTGTATTCCTTTACATAATTTTCTATTAAAATCAATGAATTGTCTGCCTCACTTATCCAAATTAACAAAGTGTTTAGTAATAAAGCAATCAAGATGTGATTGGAGCTACTTCTTGGGTACCAGTAATACGAAGGGGTACCAGTTGTATACACACTTCTGAAATCAAATTTACTTGAATTTATTATTAATTCAAAAGTCACTGATCATGTTAATGATCCCACAATAATGGGTAAATATCCATATGGAACACTTTATTTCTATAAATCATGGCAAGATTTTCCATTTTCAAATGATCACTTCTACAACATTCCGTGGAGGTCACTGTGTCCCATCACTGGTGAAGTATTTTCCGAACAGGCCCACAGGCTACTCATGTGGTCCTCGGTGGCTACCTGGCGCCCGCGGGGAACACGTTTGGATCCCCCAGATGCATGATATGGCTGCTAATGGAGCAGGCTCACTTTTTGCAGTGGTGTAGAATTGCAGTGCTAAGGAGCTGTTTGTATTCTTTTATTACAAACAAAATATTAGAAACAATTCTCAGCTTTAAACAGTACATTTTGAGTCCGCTGCAAACAACCACCACTATAATAAACTCATTATTAAATTAATAGATCTCCGACAGGGCCATTAAAAGATGGGGATTATTATTATGTATTATGAAGGCATAATTTTTAATACAACTCTTACAGTGGCTCTCATTAGATTTTTTTGTTTTAGTGAATTCTCCCATCATTTATTGATGAATCATTGTGATTCGTAGATGCCGGTGATAGATTGAAAACCAAATAATAAATTGATAATAATATTTACTCTACGTCCATGTCAGATTAGTTATCTAGCGCCTCGCAGCTGTTGTTGGCCTGTTTTCAGGGTAAAGCTCATTTTTCATGTCAGTCTATAGAGAAAAATACACTACAGTGCCATTGTTTCTTGGTTAACAATAAATTGTGCAGGAAGTGCAGGTCAGGGCGACAATGCTGTGATCCTACAAATAATGTACTTTGTGTCAGGAGCTTGTGTCTGAGCTACTGCTGGGGAGTGTGGCCTGTCTCTGTGTAATTGATTTGGCACATTTGTCTTGGTTTGCTGATGATATCAAGACAGTGAATTGCTGCGCTCCAAGCAGTCAGCCAAGTGTCGGGAAACAAACCTATTGGGCAAAGTGGCGGACTTCCAGACAGCTGGCTGGAAATACGGTGACTCTTAGTATTCAGTAACAATGACACTCACCGTCTTTTAGAATCTAAAGCGAAAAGCAAAAGTTTAAACAGGAGCGCTCAGAGAGTGCAGACTTCTGCCAAGGTTTAGACATTTGTCACCTGTTTCAATCAGTAAGTGAAAGACTTCAATAATAAATCATAATGGGGGGAACAAGAATAATGTTTCATTCACAACCTGAATGTGTCCTTGATCTTAATAAGAAGACATTGCCATACATAAACACAACAAATGACTACCTGTTAACCAACAACTGTCCTTGTTTAATTGTAATTGCTGCCAAATAGGATCAGTGCCACATTAAACTTGGTTTGACAATCGAGCTTCTGAGGCTCCACACACATAGCAGATTGTTGAAATACTACTTCAAACGTGTATTTGTTTTTTTATTTAGTTTTTACGATATGATCAGTTTGTGGATTCTCACTCAAATATAATGTTAAAAACTACAGGAACACCTCTTATTAACATTGATAACATTCTTTTTACACTTGTATGCCAGTTATTTATTTAATTTTTTCTTTCAAAATCAAAACCTGCATTGACCTGCATCCCAGAAGAATTGTGATTTAGAGGTTCAATGTTCTGCGTAGTGATTTTATGAGTCGCTCTTACACTCAGGGAGCTAGCTAATCACGGGCAGTGATTGTACTCAAAACACAAATTTAGTTGCAGTTCTCTCGAAAACATGCTGCGAAAACTAATGAAACTAACGTACACATACTGAATTGTTTATGCCGCTTTTTGGACTCCGTCCTTGTTGTGCTTACTGATATGACAAACAGCTTGTGGAATGTACTCGCCTGCACTGTTAAAGAGAAGCCAAGTGTTGAGATGTGAAGTCGTGTCTCCCCGTGCAAGATGGCAAGCAGCCACTCTGCTGGGCTCTGGTCATAATGGCTGCTGGCCTGCTCTCTGATTGGCCGGAAATGTGGTTTTGATGCACTGAACAGTTTGTCTGTCATGACTGATTAGTGTCCTGGTTGCCAGTGGCTTGAGTAGCCAAGTGCATGCGAGATACTATTTGAGTTATTTCAGAGCAATACTGTCAATTATAGCCAGGTTGTAACAACATGTTGCAAAGACAAAACACAATTGTTGAACTATGTAGTTTCAACGGAGTCCATGGAAGCGCTTCTCATCAAGAATCAGGTCAAGCAAAGAGGAAAACCCTATTTTTCTTTCTAGACCCGCATACATTAACATTTAACAGGAAGATGCTTCTGCTTATCCACCCTCAACCCAACGCAGAAAGTGTACAATACACCAAGACAGTGTCTTTGTCTTATAATCAATGCCGTTGCCCTGCTGTTGATCACTGTAGTTATTCACGTCTCCGTCCAGGCTGCACTGGGAACACCGCCAAGCCACGTGAGACCCATGTTGTAGGGTGACTTCTCCTTGTCCCCCATTGGCTCAGCTTGTTCAAACTCAACCCTCCCTGTGTATTTAAATTTTAAGACCTTGTTGGCAGATAAAATGACAGCTGACCTTACAAAGAATATGTGTTGTGCAAAGGCAGCTTGTGTGCCCTGGAATATCATCTGAGGAAACAAAAAACATAAACAAGAAAGGCATTATTGCATATTCTGGCCCAAAAGGACACTTATGTATAATTATATAGATTAGAATTATGTTATTATTAAACAATATTGTCATTTGGATCATTAGATGGCCATGTCAGCTTGCGCGTTAATTTTGACCTTTATTTACATTGAGCATCCTTGAATGCATGTACATTTCACGGCAGGCAATTGCATAGAAAATGTAGACAAAGCAAAAAAATTGTCTTCAGTAAACCAATCATCTTAAACAAATTCCATTCTGTTTACATAATGTTTGGAAGATGAGGAGTATGAAGACCTTAAAAGACCTTAATAGCTTCAGTGAATTTAATTTGGAAAAATACTTAATATTGAGTAGCATGCAAATAATAATGGAGCTTTCAAACATGTGAGCATGTTTGCACTTTCATTCATCAGAATAAGATATCGATCCAGCTAACATGTTTTCATTTGCCAACACCTAGATTCAGTAGTGTGGTTTTAATATTAAAACCAGGCTTCCTCATTTAATGAGGGCAGGATGAGAGAAATCACATTTAACGGTCCGGAACATTCTCCCAGTCACACTTCTATACGACCCCCATTTTTATAGCTATGTACTCCAGACTTTATGAGTGGGACTCTAATGCTGCTGTTGTTGTGTGCTCGTATGACAGGGCTCCTCCCCAAGCTGCATCCTCCGAGCTGGAGGTGATCTCCCAGCAAGTGGAGGAGGAAAACCAGTGCGTGGCCCCAGTTCAGCTGGTTAGCTTCACCTACAGAGACTTGCCTCTGGCCGCCCTGGATGTATCCCTCGCTGGATCTCAGCTCATCTCAAACCCGGATGAAGAGGACAACAGGGAAGGGTAGGTCTCTAGAAGTTTCTATAGCTCGCTGCTCTTCATTATGTTTCATGTGCTGCAGTCAGTAAATGGTCTGATTTTGTATTACCAAACGTTGTTTTTGTATTCATGGTGGCCTTGCCAAACCGCAAAAGAACGGTTACGTTAAATGGAACCTACAAGTTGCTTGTTGTCTCTTGTCTATTACGTCCAGACATGCCAAAAAAGAAATCAATTTCAATGAAGGAAACCAAATCAAAAGGACCACAGTGCCAAACTATCGTCAAAATAGCTTTATTGTCAAAACAGCTTTATTGTTAAAACACAAGAAGAAATCTCTGTGGTGTACGCAGTGGGTAAATGAAACATACAGAAATTTAAATATCATCGATCAGCACACTATATTTCCAGGAAGAAAAAAAAAACATATTTAATATAAAAATCTTTGTTCATTTTTAAATCAAAAAAAGGACCTTCCTTGTTTTGAACATCGGTCTTAAAGCTAGTGTATGTACTATTTTTTGTTTAAAAAAAAAAAAATCCTTTTCACTCAAGGCACTACTAGAGGAGATGACATAATGCTGATTAACTATCAGCGCCTCTAATATATTGCTTTATTTTTCAGTATTAGATTTTTTTTTATATTTAGTGACTACTGTAGACATTCCCGCGCTGGCTCACTTGCTGGCGCACCAAAAATGACGTAGCAGAAATGACGTACTGGAAATTACGCATTTTACCAAGCAGTCAATGGAGCGCGGCCCCTGGTCTTCCGTTTGTAAAAAGCGATGTAAACATATTATTTTGCATTTTGGTAGCAAAAAATAATCATTCAATAATTAGTGTAAAAAAAAAATTGCTGCGAACAAACTCAATACTTCATTCGGAAGATGTCTGTTTGTTTCTTTGAAGATTTAATATGTTTTCAATCATGATTTTTTATTTTTTTTTAAATGTATTTCCAAGGACCTCTTAGCTCCCCAACAAGGTGCCTGACGTAAAATAAACAAAGTTAAACACTGTCCGAGCAATGCATGCACAAAAGGCAGCAATAATAGTGAATTTACAACAATTACATCTGCAGAATCTATCTTTTTTCACCACTGGCTGTCCTTCAAAACTGGAAAAAAATAATAGAATGTAGAATGTTGTAGAATAATCACATACAAGGGGCAGCCTACGTCATATCAAAGCGACTGTTGTATTGTTGTAATACTCAATTCCAACCTAGGGGGCGACAGAACTTGCGTATTGTAGGTTTAAAATGGCCGAAGTAGGTACGCCCAAAGCTCCGATCGATGTATCCATTGTCGCTTCTCTCTACTAGTCTCTACTCAAAATCCTCAAAACAAAAAATATAAAGCGATGTCATAGCTCAGAGCTCAAGATTTGGTTCTGAGCTCCACTTTGATTTTTTTTTCACTGTCGGATCAGAGATTTCACAGAAGCATTAAATGAGCAAAATTAATCATTATAATCAGATCCCGCTCGCACTAATTTGCATGCTCAAAAGCCCCAAATGTAATCACACAACGACTGATGTTGCCACCCCAATTATGAAAATTCTAGTAATATTGTGGCCTGTTACTGCGTGAATGTACTGTATGCTTAATGAGGTGGGATTGGCTATAATCTATCCTACCGTCACGCTCTCCATTATTCTTTATTGCATCCTTATCGTCACGATTCATGTTGGAATCCTGTGAGTCTTGAATTTGCATGAATTTATTATTGTTATTATATCAGATTATATCAGCCATCGCTTGCTGATGTGCTCTTTCCATTTCTGCTCAGTGAGGTTTCTATACTCAATATCGATATCTGTCAGAAAGCAGAGAGACTTGGTCCGATCGGATTCTGGCAGCTCTGTGGGACTGTGAACTGGGACAGATGGACCCTGAGCCACTCCAAGACTTTTTACTCTTGCCCAGTAAAAAGACTGAATGCCTTAAATAGTAACCATCCTACTGAGTGAGAAATCTGGTTGGCCGTTGATATGGACATTTACCATATTTGCTCAAATAGTGGCTGTTCCAGGCATTTATTTGAAGGAGGCGTCTATTTGAGACTAAAGAGTATTATAAATGATTGTAACATTTACCTACCTCTCTGCATTTCTATTAGCATCTTGTTTTTATTCTTATCTTATACCAAGCAATGCAGTCGGAGGTAGAAATGTTTTTTTCTATACGTTTCCTCACCGTCGCTTATTGTAGCTCAATTTTTCCCAACCTGTATTGAAGCTTGGTACATATTTTATATTGGAAGAATCTCAAAGCCAAACAAATACACCACAGAAAGTATATACACTGAAATAATGATGACGTGTGGTGGTAGTGATGGTCTTGGAAGCGCATTTAATTTTTTGTCTGTCATTATATGTCGGTGGCATATATAGATGAACAAAGATACTTGTAGTACATACAGTAAATTGTAATTTGTGGACCAATTAACTGAAATTGGAAATGTTTTATTATTATTGTAACAGTATTGTAACTTGCGTCAAGAACAGTGACTCCCAGATCATCAGGTGGGAGTGGCACCAGGGTTGGGAATCACTGTTCTTGACGCAAGTCACGATAGTAACACTTGGCAAGATTTAGCTTCACAAAGTAGTAAACTGTCCACAAGTTAAATTTAAGGCACTTTTATTAGGTATAAGCATCATGTTGATTTAAGATATGAGCTGTGCTGTTATTTGTCTGTTCAGGTTTGCACCTGCTGCACAGCTGTAAACCGTGTTGGTATGTGTTTTGTTGGCGTATGATTTATTGAGTGATTTTTGATTTGCTACAGAATGGGAGAAAAACAAAGGTGCTGCGTAAAAAAAATGGTGTGGGTTAGGACGGAGAGAGAATTCACAGACGCTGACGTGTGTTTCTTGTCTGCTATCTTTGTTGAATTCACTGGCGAGTGACACACTGTCCCCCTGCTATGATGTCACACTATTGACGGAGCTCATGCTGCAAGTTTTTTTTTTTTTTTTTAATCCACACACCTCTGTTCAAATGCAAGGTTTTTGTGATACAGAAAAATTTGACTCAGCTAAATAATTTCAAAACTTTTTCCAACATTAATGTGACCTATAACCTGTACAACACAATTGGAAAAAAAAAAAAAAAAAAAAAGCTTTTTGAAGGAGGAAGTAAAAATAAACAACTGAGATAATGTGGTTGAACTAGTGTGGACAGTTTTTATAATTGGGAATGTTGCTAACATTCAAAGTTATGTTAAATGGGAGTCAACACACACACCACCATTTAAAGTTCCTCCGATTAGCCCCAAATGAAATTCAGCTGTTCAAGTGGGTAGAACTATCTCGGTTACCATTTTTTCATATCACAAAACCTGGCATTTGAACAGGGGTGTGTAGACTTTTTATATCCACGGTATGTTGACCTGCGTACAGTATATTTGGGGAAAGTATAAGATCATGATGCAATGGACAATTGAGGGACAGCATCAACCATCGAGTTGGGGCACTATTTGGTGCTGTGTTGCCCAGAGGGAGTCCAAAAGTAGGTACTGTATACAGTAAGAGTTATCTTAAAAGAAACAATAAAAAATAAATAAATAACTAGGCCAGCACACCCGCAACCCCAGTGAAGAACAGCGGTTCAGAAAATGGATGGATGGAGGAATTTATAGAAGGTCAATTATAAAGAACTACGTACAACTCTTACAACTGTTTACCTACTTTCGCAGCCTGGTCATAGAATAATTTTAGAAGCTAACCGTGGCTCCAGGTTGAGTTTGTGGTGCGGTATTTCCAGTGAGCGTTTTAGATTGACATTTCTGATTACTAGGTCAAAGACAAATCTGTCATTGCAGTCTTGCGCACCTTCACATGCATAATATGTGGAAAAAGACCGTCACCAGTTCTGGTAGTGTTAATGACACACGCATTGCATCGTAGGAATGACGCAGGCGCGGTATGCTTGAGAGTTTTTGAAGTAATTTAAATTCTTCACACAATGTGTGTGATGTACACGTAGTAAGTACAATAAAGCTGACAGTAACAGGAGGTGCTAGGATTTCCATGACAGAATGTTTTCTGCTGTAATTTACATTCCAGACATGCTTCGTCACCTTGCAATGTCCCTTTTTTGGATCTGATTGAGTCCACTGGTTACAAAGTAAACCATTAGCTAAAGAGGTATGCTTGACGTAGCTTTGCTTTGGATACGGACAGAAAAATCATATGGTTCTAAATTAAATCCTCATTTGTTGCGGAACGTGTCATTACTTGGAAGCTTATCTAATATTTCATAACTCGACCTTGGTTTGCTTTTTTTTGTTGTTTTTTTGGGCTGCGCTTGGAAATGAGTGGAAGAACACACACCACGCAGAGGCACATTTAGTCTTGCACGCCAGCTTCGCAATGCTCTTCATCAGGAGACGTGGGCGATGATGTGGGAGATGGATGTTCTTGCGGACCACATGGGGCACAAGCAGTACTTGCAGATTCTGTGCAACGGTGAGGATGGAATTATTAATAGAATTTGGCTGCACCGTCTCCTGCATGGAGTTTCACGGTGTGATTTCACATCACAGTCAAATAATTCTTGTCTTCGAGCAAGAATAATCTTAACACCCTGATAGTAACAACTTCTCTTTGCGTCCGGTCGCAACGCATTGTAAGTCACTGATCATCACCTACGTGGTAGCAAATAAACTACACTTCTTACAAAAGTGTCACGAAGGGAGGACGAACGGTGGTTAGGCGAAGACTAATTGCTACGCTATCGTTACATGCAGTCGCAAAACATTGGAAGTAAGTGATTTGGTGAAACAATACACTTGTCACATGGGTCTGGCTTGAACCGTGTTTTCATGGAGAGTAACCAATTTTGAACAACAACAAAACAGGGCAAATAATACATGTTTAGAGGTATAGATAATATAAAATAATACATGTCCACACAGGACGCCCTGTGGAAGGTGCGCAGGTTAAAAGTATATTATTATTATTATTATTATTTATAAATATTTGCAATATAAGATAAGATAACCTTTATTAGTCCCACCATGGGGAAATTGCATTGTTTATAGGAAATATAAATATGGAATATAAATAGCATGCAAGAGAAGAAAAAAAAATACATGCACTAAATAGAAACCAAAAACAAACGATCCAATTCAATATATCAGCAATGTGATTTGTGTGTTTGCAAAATAGAATGCTGAGTTTTCATTTTGACGTTAGAAGTCTGATTAATCTGATTGAATCGACTTTAATGGACTTTTTTGTTCTTGTTACCAGGGTTGAAAACTGAATTGGCAAAGGCGAATTAATCCATAGACACAGATATTCTTGATGATGGCACGTCGAAATCTCATACACAAGTATTTTGATTCAGTTTGCAATTGCATACGCCATTACAAGGATGATGTAATAAAAACATTAAAATGACAACTATTGAAGCCATGATTTATTAAAATGTTGAAAATATGTCAATTCAGACAAATCTGGACAAATTGTTTTGGAAGTGAATTTTTATAGATTGGCAGCTTTGAAAATATGTTCCACACAAACATCCCAGTGGTGTACACAGCAAGTAGACAACCTTACTTCTTTGATTTGCATCTCAAGGAAAACGGACAGCGTTTTGTTGACGAATGCTTTGAGAGAGGAGGTAATATACTGCTTTATCGCTGTCTCTTTCAGAGATCAGCAGTCGTTGGCTGGTATCTGTGGTTGTTGTGTCCTCCAGATTAGGTGGAGCTCAAACAAACGGCTGTGCCAGCACAGCCGTCGCTTGTCCTGAGTTTTCATCCACATTTCAGCTGGCTGCCCACAGCACCACAGCAGCAGCAGCAGCATATGCTGTTGATCTCCAGGGGTCAAACTGAGAGGTGTGAGGCACACAGCAATGACAGATGGTTCATATGGGTCAAACTGCCACTTTGACTGGAGGAGAGAGAGAGAGAGAGAGAGAGAGAGAGAGAGGGCAGAGGGGCTAAAAGGGAGGATGTAGGATTGGAGCAAACAACATTCATCCACCTTTTTTTTCAATTCACATCACTACCAGCGGCTCCATTAGATAAATGTTGGACACTTACTGTATATAGGATTATGAAATGAAACGGTGGCCGCAAGTTGGAGTTGAGGTTAGCACGTCTGCCGCGCTTCTGAGGTACTCGGGCTTCCCCCTACCTTCCAAAAACATGCATGTCAGGTTCATTGCAGACTCTAAATTGTCCATTGGTATGAATGTGAGTGTGAATGCTTGTTGTGCCCTGCAATTGATTGGCGGCCAGTCCAGGGTGCACCCTGCCTCAGTCAGTAATTAGCCACAATTAAACAAAATAATAAATACATGGGCAGGCAATCAGCGAAGGCAACAGTATCAAAAACGTGAGGCAAACGGCAAGGTCCGTGATTGAGACGTGGAATACAAAGGAACGAGACGACGACGTACAACGAGGTTATGTGCATAGGGGTAATTAGGGTAAAAGAGGCGCAGGTGGGGAAGATGCACTGATGCTGACAACCACAACACACACAAACATCACATATACTTTACATATGAGGGGTGAGTAATAAATGTAAATTTTCATTTATCCCCACTGCAATTAAAATGCTTAATTTGCACTAGGATTTTATTGGTAATGAGACAAATATCTCCACGCACTGTTTGAAAAAAAAGTACTAATTCTAGCTTACCTGTTTTATTGATGGTTACTATTGATGTGTTTTTAATTATTGTATTTGTTGGCATGATTGTTATTGCTGTCACACTACACGGCAAAGCAAATTTCCCCACTGAGGGACAGTAAAAATGACCCGTGACTTGACCTTACATGTATCAAACACGTTGGTAATGATGACGATCATGAAGACCGCAGGCAATCGTGGTGCTCAACCCAGATACTAGTGTGAATCATGGCTGCTGTGGTATTTTTTTGCCCCAAGCACCTTGTCATACCTGCTGCTGTGTTGATAGATGCCTGGAAAGAGAGCCCGCACCCCCTGACTCTAGCTCAAACACTCAGAGGAACAGTCTTCTTCATCAAGCTGTCCCTCCCACTTGGCCCCATGTGGGACACAATAGATGACATTTGAGAGTGCAGGGTTTGAGGGTTTCTTAATATTCACAGACATGTGAAGTGCGAGATTGCTTTTTAGGCTGAGAGCGAGAAGCGGAAGTGGTGAAAACCTATTTATCAAGGACAGCTTGTCTGCCGCTACACACACGGAGCCCGATCCATCTTCATTTGCGGTGTCCGTGGCCCATTTTTCCGGCGAAGACCAGTCCTTTGTGTCCCCGCTGCCATGTTACTCCTCAGTGGAAGATGCAAGATCTGATAACACGATAAAGCTGTAGCCTAAAAGATGACAGGAAATAATTTAATTCCTGTCCAGCAATTAAAAGACTTACATTGACCCAACCACAACATTGGGTACAAATGTTTTGATTGATGATTTGCTACAAATAATGTCTCTTTTTTTATCCATCTATGTCAGTGATGTATAGAGACAGGCAGAACAAGTAAATGCTTTTCAACTAGATCGAGGGTGTCAAACTCATTGTAGTTCAGGGGCCACATAAAGCCTAATTTGATGTCCGAGGGCGCAGTACCCGATATAATAATAAATAACAATTGCTCGCTATCCACCTGACTGCTGCTTGTTGTGAAGTACAGTAAATGGACTTCACTTATATCCGCAACTCACAAGTCAAAGCAAAAACTCGGACGAACAAACTACTTGTATCTCGAAAAACTAATTAGCCGGGGCTGACTCGTATCTCAAGACACCATTTTGTGTTGATTAGTGTGGTTGTAATTCATTGCACTACATCGCACAAAGTGGGTCTAATGTTTTGGCGTGTGAGTCTAAACCTAGGTGTGTTAACCATTTTTTGGTCCACAATTAGAGCAATAATCCATATATTAACTGTACTTTGCAGCTGCATGAATAAATAATTAAGTGTTGGCCATGCAAAAAACTGTTGCCTCGCGGTGATGAATCACTTTGTGGGGAAAATCTAATTGTGTGCGCCGCAGTGTGCCGCGCGCTTTTGCTGACCTATGTGGCTCTGATGTAAATGCGCAATCAAGACATTAATCAAGAGTTCCGATCGATCATTTAGAGGCCTGCCAGACCTGCGCAACTTGCACGGAGTCGTGATTATTTTTTTTTTTTAAGGCCTCTCTTTGAAGGGGAGTTTTATGTGCGTGTGTAAAAATCAATACCTTCAGTCAGTTGATAGAGTGGTCCACGCTTATTACCTCTTAATGAAACACACAGCAAGCCTACTTTCATTTAATTTAATTTAGCACATGCGTCCCTCCGTGAATCAAAGATGACACGATGTGAGTGAAAGTTGCGGCTGTGGCTCTATCCCATCACTCTGCCTTGATGTCTTTCTTCCATCTGGAGATTCTCCCGCAGCCGGCGTCGTGTACGGCGCGCCATCACGTACATCTCAGGCCGCTATTGATCGCCCTCATGATCTAATCCCCTCGCTTTGCCCTCCCGTCAGCTCACCTTCCATCTCTCTCCTCCCCCTGCCTGTTGATGTCTTCATGAAGCAGCGCACAGCAGCAAAATCTCCCTAAATCCATCGGGCAACCTCCGTGTGTGTCTCTGTGAGATGCACACACGCACGTCCCCTCGCATGAGCCCATTTGATCCGAACCTGCCATGACCCTGAAAGCGACTCAAGTGGTTTCCTTACTTTGACCACTGAAGCGGCCTCACTTACTCGTAAATGCTTCAGCTCCTCAGCTTCGAGAAGTGATTTCCCTAAAATTAAGTTTGAGAGCTGGAAGTGATTTGTCAGTGCCATGTTCCCTGCTTTCAGACAGAGGGGTTCTTTACAGCTTTATTAAATTAATACTTTTGCTGCCTGGCCTGAGTGAGGACGTCTGAATGAATTATTATTCTGTCCCAGAGAGTGCGAGTTACGTGACACGCTATTTCGTTCTGCTGCTTCCGTCACTTCACTAATGCTCCACAAATGTCTCATGGAGATGTAAATGTTTCTTTTCCCGTGCTCCTCCGTAGCACACCAAAATTGTATATTGATCCTTGGCAACTTGCTGGACTGGAATATTGTTGCCAACACTCCACTACTTCTGTCTTTATACCCAAAGCAAGATGTTGGGCTGCTTCTTTTTTAGCTTTTGTTCTACATTTCCCTTGTTAGATTTCTTTTTTTTTTTTTAATCATGTTTTTCTTCTTCTGGATGTGAATCCACGGGAAAAATGTCTCATGTTTTCATTGAGTTCACCAATTGTGTGCACGATATAATTGTATTTGTAAGTTATTTTGCAATCCACTTATATTTGCATTAATTTTATTGGGGAGGCTGCAAAGATTGCTTTATTTATTTATTTATTTATTTTATTTTTTTTAACTATAATGATTCTGTAGGCTCAGTCAATCCCAGACACAATGGGGAACACTCACTGGGGACTGGAGAGTATGTCACTATATGATTATTCTGACTATTATGTAATAATAACACTTAGCAGAGATGTCTAATGTCTCCAAGACCAAATGTTATTAAGCTTTAACAAATGTGATATAGAAAACATCTATTAAATCAACTATTAATTCCTTTCTAAATGTTGTAGTAGGCTGTACCTAGGCCAAGTGGTTAGCACATTTGCCTCACAGTTCTGAGGTGCAGTGTTTGAATCTCAGCTCCAACATTCCTGTGTTGAGATTGCATGTTCTCCCCGTGTTGGTGCCTTTTCTGCAGGTATTTTTTTCACTTCCTACAACATTCTAAAACCATCTGTTAGATTACAACCCCAATTCCAATGAAGTTGGGACGTTGTGTTAAAGATAAATAAAAACAGAATACAATGATTTGCGAATCATGTTCAACCTATATTTAATTGAATACACTACAAAGACAAGATATTTAATGTTCAAACTGATAAACTTGATTGTTTTTAGCAAATAATCATTAACTTGGAATTTTATGGCTGCAACACGTTCCAAAAAAGCTGGGACAGGTGGCAAAAAAGACTGAGAAAGTTGAGGAATGCTCATCAAACACCTGTTTGGAACATCCCACAGGTGAACAGGCTAATTGGGAACAGGTGGGTGCCACGATTGGGTATAAAAGGAGCTTCCCTGAATTGCTCAGTCATTCACAAGCAAAGATGGGGCGAGGTTCACCTCTTTGTGACCAAGTGCGTGAGAAAATAGTCCAACAGTTTAAGGACAATGTTCCTCAACGTACAATTGCAAGGAATTTAGGGATTTCATCATCTACGGTCCATAATATCATGAAAAGGTTCAGAGAATCTGGAGAAATCACTGCATGTAAGCAGCAAGGTCGAAAACCAACATTGAATGCCCATGACCTTCGATCCCTCAGGCGGCACTACATCAAAAACCGAGATTAATGTGTAACGGATATCACCACGTGGGCTCAGGAACACTTCAGAAAACCAAAATCTGTAAATACAGTTCGGCGCTACATCCGTAAGTGCAACTTGAAACTATACTATGCAAAGCAAAAGCCATTTATCAACAACACCCAGAAACACCACCGGCTTCTCTGGGCCCGAGCTCATCTAAGATGGACTGACGCAAAGTGGAAAAGTATTCTGTGGTCTGACGAGTCCACATTTCAAATTGTTTTTGGAAATTGTGGACGTCGTGTCCTCCGGGCCAGAGGAAAAGAACCATCTGGACTATTATGGACGCAAAGTTCAAAAGCCAGCATCTGTGATGGTATGGGGCTGTGTTAGTGCCAATGGAATGGCGATCTTACACATCTGTGAAGGCACCATTAATGCTGAAAGGTACATACAGGTTTTGGAGAAACATACGCTGCCATCCAAGCAACGTCTTTTTCATGGACGCCCCTCCTTATTTCAGCAAGACAATGCCAAACCACATTCTGCACGTGTTACAACAGCGTGGCTTCGTAGTAAAAGAGTGCAGGTACTCGACTGGCCTGCGTGCAGTCCAGACCTCTCTCCCATAGAAAATGTGTGGCGTATTATGAAGCATAAAATACGACAACGGAGACCCCGGACTGTTGAACAGCTGAAGCTGTACATCAAGCAAGAATGGGAAAGAATTCCACCAACAAAACAATTAGTGTCCTCAGTTCCCAAACGTTTATTGAATGTTATTAAAAGAAAAGGTGATGTAACACAGTGGTAAACATGACCCTGTCCCAGCTTTTTTGGAACGTGTTGCAGCCATAAAATTCGAAGTTAATGATTATTTGCTAAAAACAATCAGGTTTATCAGTTTGAACATTAACATCTTGTCTTTGTAGTGTATTCAATTAAATATAGGTCAAACATGATTAGCAAATCATTGTATTCTGTTTTTATTTATGTTTAACACAACATCCCAACTTCACTGGAATTGGGGTTGTAATTTAAGACTCTAAATTTGCTTTTGGTCTATTTCTCCCTCATTCTTAATGGAATGTTACCGTAAAACAAAATGTTATTGGTTTTAGTAAACTGTTAAGCCCTGTGTGGATGTTGTAGTATTTTTTTTACAATGCAATAGTGCTGTCTGGATGTGTTTTGTGGCGATTTGCAAAAAAAAAAAAAGCATAAAAGCAAACAACTGGCTGTAATCTCAGACTTAATTTAAAACCAAAAGAGAGCTCTTAAGTGGAATGAAGCAAGTTTGCCTCCAGGCTAGAATGAATGAGAATGACTTGAGATGAGAGGGCCAAATTGTGCAACACATTTGTGTCAACATAATTAATTGTGTTAAGTGTGTCATTTTAACATTGGCTGATAAAAAAAACTGAAGTCACGAACGCTGAATGATTTGTGCGTGTTGACCTTTCTTGTGTTTTATTGACGTGACCTTTCCTGTCAGAAAATACCATGACGCCCATCACTTGTCTTTCCCCTTCTTGCCCCCTCCCCCATCATCTCTTTCAGGTCCAACTGGCTGAAGCCGTGCTGCGGGGGCCGGGCGGCATTGTGGCAAGTGTGCCTCGCGTCAGCCGGCTTCAACTGTGTCCTGGTGGCCTGCGTGGTGCTGGTGGTTCTGCTGCTGACTCTGGAGCTGCTCGTCGACACCAAGCTGCTGCAGTGTGAGTAAACAGCTGCGGATTTAGGAGTCCAGCTGTTCCTTTTAACTGTCGACCGTCAGCGCTTGTCTGCACCTGGAAACGTGCGCATGTCGCACGGCTGTTGTGAATGTGCAATGAACAAGCTGCTAACTTTTTGCCAAGTCATCATTATAATGATTAAAGTCAGTAATTACTTCGTTTGTCATTCGGAGTCACCACTGAACTACAACCGTTGCACTAAAACATACAAGATGACTTTGTTTGCTACACACTGATTCCCTGAGAGGTTTAATTGAATTGAATGAATGGAAATGCCATTAATCTGCCCCCCCCCCCAAAAAAAACATTTATGTTTTTTTTCATAAGGACAACAGCAATCTATAATATTGTACTTTATAAACGATAGCAATAAAATCATTAAAAAGAATCTAAAGAATTAAACAGTTTGTGCAGCATGATGAATTAATTGCCACTCCTTCTGCTGTGCGCATCTTGGCCACCCGGGGGCACTATCATACACTCATGAGGACAAACGGAATACACAATAAGTGTGCACTGTAAGTGACTCAATAAACTGCTGTAATATTAGTCTTTTTTTCACAGAGGATAAAGAATATATGCCTATGAGTATTGTTCTTGTTTATCTGCGTGTTGATGCATCATTTCTGTTCAAATGTGCATTGCTTAAAGGGTTAAAACATTGCAACTATCAGGGCTATTCGTTAGACCCGTTTACGGTGTTTTACAATGTGTTTTACCATTCAGATAGCGGAAGGCAAAGCTGTGCAGTTGTTTTCAATAGACATTGTGTAATTATCTTTGTTTTATGTTTAGTTGAGAGTAAACGTCAATCTGAAGTGTCATTAAACAGATTAAAGCCTCTCGGATTTTTGCTTGCAATTCGAAGCAAAAAAAGTTGCCCGAATCACAGCTCGTTTGTCGAAAAACCCGTAAGTCGGATCACTCGCCCCGAGCCAAACAATCTTTTTTACTACAGCACTAAATATTACATTGTCAAACATACGCAACTCATTTTTGCCTCTCATTTTGCTCAATGAAAATTATTTATTACTGAAAAAAAGAGTGCCTCCAATATTAGTGAAGAGTGAAACAAAATCCAAGGAGTTGTTTTAAAATATAATAAATAAATATCCACCCATCCGTTTTATATACTGCTTGTCCTCATTAGGGTCACGGGTGAGCTGGAGCTGAAGCCTACCCCAGCTGAGTTTTTGGGCGAGCATGCGCGTGAAGAGTGAGCACCTGGAGAAAATCCACGCAAGCACTGAGAGAGCACGCAAACTCCATACAGGAAGGCCGGAGCTGAGATTCGAACCTCATAACTGTGTTGCAGACTTAAAATCCACTAGTTCGCCGTGCTGCATTCACAAAAAAATAACCTTCCAATTTTAACATTGGTTTAAAATCACCTCACTGTGCATTTGTCTTCATATAAAATAATGCTAAATTCTCGTAAGGACAGTGTGAGTATCTATTGGTCCTACACTAGTTTATCTTCTCCACCCTCTGACCTTAGGCAACTGATCAATCATGGTCGTGGCAAGCGAACTGTCCCATAAGTATTCCACTGTTGGTACACCTTGCCAAGTGGCGTGACCCGCGACAAGCCAATGTCACCTTCATCCGCATCATCTGTCCTGGCGGAAACACGCTCGTCCATCATGAGCGCAAGGTCACAGCGCGTGTGACCAATGTGAATGTGTTTAATGCCATCTGGTATACGTTTTATTAGCACAATAAATACACAGGCGCCAGCAGCGTCCGTCCGTTGTCACGTGAGCGAGCCGACCGACCAATCGTGTTTCCTCTCACCTGCAGTTAACAACGCATCCCAGTTTGCCTGCGTCATCCACTGGATCAGCCTGGCTATCCTGTCTGTGTTCTTCACCGAGGTGAGTCCCCCGCAGAGCTACGGCCAGCTGCTCCACAGCAAAAGTGCTCGCCTTGCAGTTGATGCAGGACTTCCCTCGATTAATGCTTTTGTGCAGATTCTCATTGGAATGCTCCCAACAATGACAAAGGAGCTAGCATTAAATGAGCTCGTGTTTAGCGTAAAGGTATCTATAATAATAACAATATTGATGTATAACATCAACAACAACAAAAAAAGTTTACAGTTTTCCTAATTAAAACCGACATTTGAATTAAAATAATACCCATAATTAATCTCATGAGGATGTATGGGACCCACACTGGAAAGAAAATGTAAATTATGACAGTAGTCTTAATCTTACAAAAATAATGACATCATTTACCTGAATGAAATGAACATGATCACAAAGATTTTTAAAAATGACAAGATTCAAGTCATATGACATACTGTGTATCTGTCAAGATTATGACTTTTTCTTGAATTTTTTTTTTTTCTGATTATAACCTTACATCTTTATTCTTGCACAGTCCTCCTTTGTATAATCTAATAATATTAGGGAAAAAATGTAATCTGATCATTTGAGTTGTTAGATGTTTAAAACTGGGCCTATTACTTTGGAGCCTGTCCCATCTGATTTAAGGCGAAAGGTGGCATACGCCATGGGCTGGTCGCCAGCCAATCGCAAGGTGCATACAGTATCGACAAATAACCATTTGCGCTCACATTTATGGACACATGGAGAACCCACAGAAAACCCGCGCAAGTATGACGAGAACAAACTCCACACGGGAAGGCTGGAGCCGAGGCACAGACCCTCTCGACTGTGAGGCAGACGTGCTAACCACTTTTTACACTGTGCTGCACATTAATCAAATTCCACACCCAACAAAACCTTACTTTAAACTACACTTCTTTACACTTGCAAATATTACTTTAATACTCTTGAGGCAGACATGCTAACCACCACCGTGCTGCCCAATGCCAGCATATTTGATACAAACATTGATATTGACCTGGAGTGTATCGATTTTGTCCCACACGTACCGCACAATCTTTTTCGAGCGCAGCTGTTGTTCTTGTGCCTCCAAATAAGCGCAGGTGTTCAAGTATTGATTACTGTTTCCTCTACAGCCTGAGACGTTTGTCTTCCTCAGACTTGACGGGCCCGCTGCTAACATTTGAATTCATTAGTAGGTTGGCTGCAAGGGATGAAACCACGTGCACAACAGCAGTAAATGCCACCACCTTGGTCTTTTATTGGGAGTTACGACCCAGGATGCACTGCTTCCAATACCCGGTGTCACGCAATGGTTTAGTTCGGCTCTCCTTGTTTTTCTCACATCTCACGACAGTGTCACCTTCTCTCTGTCTCTGTCCTCTGTCCCCCCTCAGACTGTTTTCAGGATCGTGGTCCTGGGGATATGGGATTACATCGAGAATAAAGTGGAGGTAAGCTCCCGTGGGTGCTATTAGTCCCGCGTCAGGGGCTCCCTTCTCTGCAGTGTCATTGCCTCAAAGTCACCGCTCAAAATGGCCAACATGCAAGAGTTTTTTTTTTTTGTTCCCTCAGGTGTTCGATGGAGCCGTCATCGTCCTCTCACTGGCCCCCATGGTGGCCTCCACGGTGGCCAACGGCCCCAGCAGCCCCTGGGACGCCATTGGCCTCATCATCACGCTGCGCATCTGGAGGGTCAAAAGGGTCATTGACGGTAATGCGGACTCTGTGTGCACGAGTGTGGGGAATGCAGTGGCGGTTTCCGGCATGTGCATGATGCGTGGCCGCACATGTTGGCGTTGATGAGGGGGTGGCAACACATCCCTAATTTTAATCAAATGCAACATAAAATGGTTTTCAATTGAGTGCCATTTATATGGGGAATTTGCAGGCATTTGTGGAGTCGCCCTCTGTAGACGAGACACGGGGTGGGGGGCCAAAAAAGATTAATGTAATAGAGTCAGCAAATATCATACAAGGACATCATAGATGATTTTGCACCAAGGAATGTCAGAAGGCAACACTTATGAAATAATTTTATAGTCTAATCCTTACCATAAAAGGAAGAAAGCACACTGGGAAACAAAGCTGAAATATTTGCAATAAGGTTGTTTTTTTTGTCTGTTTGTTTCCTTGATTCAAGTTGTTCTGTGCTGTTGCTTTATTCTTATTCATTTATTATTCAATATATTTTGATGAAAACATAAGGTCGACTCGAGTGTGTGTGTGCGCGTGTATGTTGTTGTTTTTTTAGCGTTGTAGGCAGTGGTCTTGCACAGGGTGCCATTCAAGCAAGGACCACCACAGAGTGTGTGTTAGTGTGATCGTGTGTGTCCCCTTTCGAGCTTGTTGCCTCAATTGTCTCTTTCCTCGTTATTTTATTGATTTAACATGACTTATGGTATTATGCTGTCCTAATTAATGTGTTTTTGTTCCGCTGAGGCAGTCGCTGAGGGCAAACTGTTAAACCAATTATGGAGAGCAGAACACACTATTTGTTGGGAGTCATTGTTGATTTTAACAGCCTTGCTCCCCCTTGTGGTTTTCCAATTAGCTGCACAATGTGCGTAGTGGAGATGGCAGGGTGAGCGCCAGTCAGCCCATCTTACATTCATTGAGAACAGGGGTGGGCAGACCTTAGTGCTGAATGGCCACGTTTGATTTTTATATCGGTTGGATGGGCTAGGTCATTATATACCTCAATTTAATTGAGGTAAAATAAATAAATAAAAAGTTACGGTGTTAAGGAATGTATAAAATAATTGATTCTCATCTTTTATTTCATTAGTCATAATTAATTTAATTATATTGTTTATAACTTCCATCCGCCCATCCATTTTCTGAGCCGCTTCTCCTCACTAGGGTAGCAGGCTTGTTTATAACTAATTCGCCAATTTTTTACTAAAATAAATACAAAATGTCAAATATACATGTGCAATTGTTTATTTTACCGATTTTCAACATTTTTATATTCACAATAAATCAATCATATAATGAGATTAAAACATATATATGTGAATATCAATCCAGCCATCACATCCATTTTTCTGTAACTGTGTTATATGGGCTGGTCGCCACTCAGTCGTAGAAACATAAGATTGTTCTACGGACAATTTAGAGTCCTGAATCAAGCTCTGAAACCTTTTTTTTTTTTGAGTACCCACAGAAAACCCACACAAACACGGGAAGAACATGCAAACTCGGACATGTGCACATATAGCCACCAAGTGGTGCTCAAGCACCTGCCTTTTTACCCTGAACCAAAAAAGTGCACTTTTTGCTGTAGCCCATTTTTTTGTGTCCTTTAGAGAATTGTACATGTGCTCCCGCCTTGCCCCCATGCCCCCTCCTTCTCCATCCAAAAACCTGTCATTTGAACAGGTGTGTGTTGACTTTTATGTTCAATATAGCCTCCTTTCACCTCCTTTATTAATCGTTGCATTATTGATTATATTAACAGAAATACACAAATTAAATTAAAAAAAATTCTTAATTGCATGAATAATTTTGATGCCCTATTTTGGGCTACTCACTAAAATGTCAAAAACTATATACCTTAATAAACAATTAACCAATATTATTGTGGGGGGGGGGGGGGGGCTAAATTAATCCAACAAACATAACAGGCCTCTTGAAAATTTAAATGCTCAGTAGACCGGATTGTAGAAGGGAGCAGACCAAACTTGGCCAACCCCTGATTTAAAATCATTCAATCTTGTTTAAACATGAACATGAACCCATTAACATTATAGAAGCTTGAACAAGCTTCTGTCCATCATCATCATCATCATCATCATCCACAGCATCCACTGCACGTCACCATCTCCAGGCAGACGAGCAGCTTCGGTGGCAGGCTGCTTTTAATTCCACCTCTGGAGGGAATTGCTAATATTCCCTCAACTCTGTACTGTCAACATTTTTCAACCCACTGAGGTTATGCTTAATAAAGAGTTAACTTCCTTGTCTTTGTGTTAATTGGGGACAAACACACACAACAACTCGGAGAGGGGTGCTGACATTTAAAACGACTTCGCCGCGGTGGAACGAGCTGTTTAGCTGCTTAGCTACCTAGCTTGTTAGCTTGCGGGCTAGCGAACATAGTAAACAGTTAACTTTCCCGTGTGTTAATTGCGGACTGACACACAAAACAAGTCAGAGCGAAGTGCTGACGTTTTAAACATCACTTCGGTGGAGCAAGCTGTTTAGCTCATTAACTCGCTAGCTTATTATCTCGCAGGCTAGCGAACACAATAAACAGTTAACTTTTTTTTAGGATTTGTGTAGATGTCATGTCTAACAATAGTAATGATTACTACTAATAATTATATTTATATACTTTAGGTCACGACCGTAAGGAATGGTACTCTGCCATAAGCCACCACAGTACAGGGTTGGTGTTGTTTGGAAGTACAAAAAAAAACGGAATTAGAGTAATATAAAAAAAATATTTCTCTTGTCGCAGCCTACGTGGTGCAAGTGAAGGTGGAGATGGAGCTGGATATCCAGCAGTATGAGAAGACCAAGGCGGTGAGAGAGGAACAGCTCGACCGCCTCACTCAGATCTGCCAGGAGCAGGCGGTAGGTGCAATTTGCGTCAATTGCAGCTCAACTAGTCATTACAGTTTGTTACCTGGAGAGAGCAATAAAGCACAATGAGACAAAAACAAAAAATTGCTGGAGTCTATCCCAGCTGACTATTGGCGAGAGGCAGGGTACACCCTCGACTGATTGCCAGCCAATCGCAGTGTTTTTAAATTCTATCTTTTAATTTATTAATGGACTAGCATTCAAACATGGTTAAAACATCTGGCTCACAGTTCTGAGGTTCTGGGTTCCAATTTCGGCTCTGGCCTTCCTGTATGGAGTTGAAATGTTTTACCAGTGGATTTTCTCTGGGTACTACATCGTCCAAAAATACTGTATGCATTTTAAGTTCATTGAAGATTCTAAATTGTCCCCACCTCTCACTCAAAGTCGGCTGGGATAGGTTGATAAATCCTAATGACAACAAAAATAAAAAAAAATATATATATATATGGATAATTTGTTTATTAATTTTTTTTTAAATATTTTATAATATATTTTGTAATTGACAAAGCACTCTCTGTGAGCTTTGGTGTAGGCTTCAAGGCATGTCATTGAGTTGTCATGCTATACCATTTCGATTTGTGCCTTGTACAGTGCAGACTGTCCAATTCTTTCATCCTGAAAAGAGTGAAGAAATGAAGTCAACAGCCCTTTTCTCTCCCTCGCTCCCTTCAGTTTGAGATCCGGCAGCTGAGGGCCCACCTGGCCCAACAGGACCTGGATCTGGTGGCGGAGCGGGAGGCAGCCATGCAGATCCACCATTTGTGGGGTAAACCGGGCAGCAGTTTCCATGAGGTGGACGGACTGGCCCCTGGGGTCTCCGAACATCACAGGCCGGCCAAAGTTAGAGAGCCCGGCGGGCCCTCAGGTAACCGTATGGAGAAGGCGGCTCCTTTGTATCAGTAGGGTATCAGATAGCTTTAATGGACAAGGCAACGTTCACTTGCTGTTTTCTGTGCTAAATTGTGGCCTCGGTGCCTTGAGGTCTGCCGGACAAATGATTGTTGATGCACAGACAAGTCGAAAGTTGTTCATGTGGAACTGGCAGCCATGAAAAAGCCTTCACGCTGACACGCTGATTTGATAAGAAACAGAGTAGAACCTTTAAGGTCAGGAACAATCTGTTCCAGGATCCTGGTTGACCCCCAACTTTTTGGGATTTCAACACTATTTTACCATAAGAAATTATTTAAAGTGAATTATGGAGTGTTTCCCCCCGTGCCTGCGTGGGTTTTCCCCGGGCACTCCGGTTTCCTTCCACATCCCAAAAACATGTACGGTAGGTTAATTGAAGACTCTAAATTGCCCGTCGGTGTGAATGTGAGTGCGAATGATTGTTTGTTTGTATGTGCCCTGCGATTGGCTGGCAACCAGTTCAGGGTGTACCCCGCCTCCTGCCCGATGATAGCTGTGATAGGCTCCAGTGCTCCCGCGACCCTTGTGAGGATAAGCGGCTCAGAAAATGGATGGATGGATATGTATTATCATAACGACGTTACTGTACTGGTAATATTTTAGATAACATTTCAACATTCTTAACTGTCATATACTGTAAGAGCCTCGCAACTCTTTGTTTTTTTAAATTCGATAATGACATACAAGTGTAATAAGAAGTTAACCTCTCTTAAAACAAACTCAATAGGAGCACACTTAGAATATCTTTAGACTACAATACAGATTTTTTTCTATTTATTTCCGCTCTCAAATGGCACAATTGGGATATGCGTCATGGCAACATAAATAGGAAAAAAGGCATGGAATCGGACCGCTTCAGTTCAGAATGTACATAAATATCCGATGCGTACTGATATGCGCCAATGTTATTGCAGTGTAAACCCACAGATCGGATGGATATCCCCTGTCATTGCCAGCTTGACGTCATCAAAATACACCGATTGGGGATGTATAAATACCTGCTCCTGCACAAACAACAAAAATAAACACATTCAAAAAACACCCTCTGTAAATGTAAACTATAGTGAAAGCATATGCTATCTAAATACGCTACATTAGAGGTGTGGCCATCATTAAATATGTAAAATAATTGCTCACGGTAGCAAATGGAGTATGTAATGTGGACGTTACCTTTGTTTAAATCAATGGGGAGAAGAATCAGTCCAAGCCAAGAAAATACTAAACAAACTGTAACATCTAACATTTGTACTTTTGATACGCAGTGGTGCCTTGGGATATGAGTGACCCGACTTAAGACTTTTTCGACATATGCGCCGTCGTTCAGCCGATTTGTTTTGCTTTGACTTGCGAGCGAAAATGTAAGATACAAGTGCTATATGAAGATTTAAGATACCAGTGCTATATAGCAGCAGTTTGGCAAATAGTGAACAATTCTTCAAAAAATAGCTTGCAAGCCGTTTATTCCTAGTCCCAGTTGGAGTATACTATCAAACTAAACATTAAGCAAAGACCATTACACATTGGGTATTTAAAATCACAACATAATTTGGTGTTTAATTCGACTAGCTTAATGCTAAAGCAAAAAGGGAAACACCATAGACGGGCTAACAAATAGCGTCTATGTGGCGGTGTTATAATGCTTTAGGACTTTGAGAACCTTAATGGTTACTAAAAGCCTAGCAAATACTAGCAGTAAGCAGCAAAACACATTAATAGGCACTTCTAATTTGGACCTTTTATGACGGGTTGACATCACACACAGACACACATTGTTGCTTTCCTCTAACACATCTGAAGTGCACATCAAAATTCTAGTGGCACAACAAGACAGCAGTGACAGGTCATAACTTAGGACAACTTAAGGCAACACAGTGCTGTGGATGCAGCTCATGTCGGGGCTTTATCAAAGCTATAAATCATAGCAATACATCTGTGATATATGCTTCTGCTCTACTACGCCTGCTCCTTCTGCACTCGTGTGTGATTGATCATATGGACATGACCCCTGTCACGTATGACATGATACACTTAAGACAATTTAGCGTTATGAGAAGCTCCTCAAGACATTCATGCAAAATATGCTTGCAAAATATGAGACAAACATCGAAGCACATAGTTTATTTTTATTCATAATTTGTATTATTATATGGCGGCGGTACGGCGATCTACTGGTTAGCACATCTGCCTCACAGTTCTAAGGACCGGGGTTCAAATCCCAGCCCCGCCTGTATGGAGTTTGCATGTTCTCCCCGTGCCTGTGTGGGTTTGCTCTGGGGACTCTGGTTTCCTCCCACATCCCAAAAACATGGATGGTAGGTTAATCGAAGACTCTAAATTGCCCGTAGGTGTGAATGTGAGTGCAAATGTTTGTTTGTTTCTATGTGCCCTGCGATTGGCTGGCGACCAGTTTAGGGTGTACCCCGCCTCTTGGCCAGATTCAGCTGGGATAGGCTCCAGTGCTCCCGCGACCCTTGTGAGGATAAGCGGCTCAGAAAATGGATGGATGGATATGTATTATCATAACGACGTTACTGTACTGGTAATATTTTAGATAACATTTCAACATTCTTAACTGTCATATATATACTGTAAGAGCCTCGCACGCCCGTGACCATAGTGAGGATAAGTGACATGGGAAAAAAAAAAATGTAGAAAGTGGTGTACCACTTGAGTACATTCTAAATGTCTAATGTGCGTATTTTATGTCATTTACCAATTTTAACCAGTTTCTTATCGCTCTCAACAATGTTATAAATCAATCATTTGTGATTTATCATATATTTCATCTTGTCTATCTGACAACAGCAAAGTAGATCAATGGTATTCTCCAATCCTTTTTCCCAATCACATTTGTGTGGTCACTTGTTGCTAGGCAGAGCTCACATGGCTGAATCATATCTGCCCCATCCGCCAATAAAAAATGGCTACATGCTAATCACACCTACAAGACCTACAAAAGGAAAGATTCTAAAACAACACTAGAAGGATTATTAAAAAGATTTACATTAATTAATGCTCTGTATTAACTATAACAAGATTTTTTTTTAAATAGTTTTATCGTCTCATTTTATCTACAACCATTGTGAATTAATTCCAAATTGACCAAAAGTTGTGATGTTACTGTATCTTCCTCTGTCTTCAGATCACCACGGCCAGGACGACATGAACAACTACATCAGTCAGTACTACAGCGAGCCAAGCAGCGGTGAGCATCAACGACATCCCTTTCACTCCACCATCCCGGTATCTGTATCAGTCCGTGTGCCGTCTCTTGTAGACATGGGCATCCCGGACCCCGCCGCGCGCGTCATCACCACGGCGGCCATCGACGTCCACCTGCCCGACAACCCCAGCCAGCTCCCCCCGTCTCTGGTGAGCGCGGACGGCGTGTCTGGCCTGCAGCGCGCCAACAGCTCGGCCAGCGAAGCCTCGGCCACGACGGCGTCACGCATCAGCAGCCGCACGCTGGGGTCGGCCGCCGACTACAGCTCCACCGTGCGCGAGGCGTCTACGTCCACGGACTACAGCGACCAACACTGCTACCCGCCGCCCTACAGCAGCCCCCTGGCCCTGGGGACTCAGCCCAGGGGGAGTCCCAGCGCCGTGGTGCAGGAGCTGCTCTCCTCTTTGTCCGAGGACTCCTGTCTCACCCAGAAGGGCCTGGATCCCGTCAACCTCAAACCGCCCAGCCCGACCGGTTCCACTAAAAACAGCTCCGAGCTGGAAAACAGGATGAACATCTACAACAAGAGGAACCAGGAGACCCGGCTCAGGTCGCACAGCAAACCCCTCATCCAACTGCAGGGCACTGAAGCTTTCCTGGAGGAGAAGTACCGGATGATGGAGCCGGTCGACGCTCCGATCCATCATCTGTCTGGGACATAAGGCTGTGGCGGAGTGCAGGAACAGGAACCTCCCTTGATGCGCCAAACCACCATCTGTCAGAGACATAAGATAGTGGACAAAAAAAGGAACCTTGATAGATTCTCAAATCCATCATCAGTCTGAGATAATAAGGTGAAAAAATTTAGCAGGAACAGGAATCTTCATAGATGCTCCAGCCAATCACCCACCTGGGACATAACATGGTGGAACAGAGCCGGAACAGGAACCTCACTTGATGCTCCAAACCACCCTCTGTCTGAGACATAAAATGGTGGACGAGAATAGAAACAGGAACCTCAAAAGATATTTGAATCAATCATCTGTATGACACATAAAGCAGTGAAAGAGACCAGGAACAGGAACCTCCAGAGATGCTCTAGTTAATTATGTGTGTGGGAATTAAAATGGTGGATGAAAGCAGGAAGAGGAACCTCAATAGATGCTTTCTCAGACATAAGGTGGTGGTAGAGAGCAGAAATAGGAACTTCAATAGCTGCTCCAATTCAGCGCCTGTCTTGGACATTACATGGTGGAGGGGAGCAGAAACAAACCTCCATTGATGCACCAGTTTATCATCTGTCTGGGACTCAACATGGTGGATGAGAGCAGGAACCTAAATAGGTGCTCCTGTCCATCATGTGTCATGGACACAACATGGTGGAGAGGTGGCGGTGAAGAACAGGAGCAAGCACGTCAACGGGCTTCATTTGTACACTTGTGTGCCCATGGACCTGGAAGAGGACCACCTATCAGGAAATGACTCTCACTAAGACACTTTGATAATTTGACAAAACTTGACCAGCAACAGGAAGCATTCCTAATGCTGCATGAACTTAGAACCTCTGCAAGCACATCTGCCCTTTTAATAAAACATCGTAAAAGCAGTTTGATGGAATAACTGCAGGGTACAGCGGAATCAGTGTTTGTCATTTTTAATCTTTGTCTTTCTATTTTAGCTATGTTTGTAATCTAAATTCTATGAATGGAGTTTTAAAAAAAAAAAAGACTTTTTCAATCTAATCAAGTTCAGCTTCGTCAGTACTGAAATTTACATCAAGGTGTACATTATTGTATTATTGACTTTTAAAGGTTGTTAATCTGTGTAAATATTTGTAAACAAGAATGTGCGTCTACTACCAATTGATTATAGCATGAAGCTTCTAAAATATTGCACACCAACTTTATAGTACTGGCAACAGACGTTTTCTATCTCGGTCATTATGGAGGGCTGACACTACAGAGAGCGACCAATAAAGAGAAAAAGAATACACAAGTGAGTCATCAGTTGTCACTTTTAATGCATTGAATCTCAAAATTACAACTGTTACAGCTTAGCAGGAAGAGTTCCCAGACACCACCAGTTAAGTGGAATTGCAGCTAGTCAATACTAGAAGCACAAAATATGTTCAATCAAACTTGTGCTTCAATTGTTGACATTTAAAACGTGTATATATAAAACATGTTATTGTTCTAATGACATTCACAGCAGGTCTGTTGCATCCTGTACTCGTTCTTGGTGAAGGCTGCAGCTGGTACATGAAAGCTTTGACGCTCGCTTTCGCCTCACTTGCTCAGGGCTTCAGTCATCTCAGGAACAGCCTGGGGGACAGCAACAGGTCAGATTTGACTTTTTAAATTCAATATTATATTTTGTAATCATTTTGTGGTTTATTACACTAATGACATTTTTATTAGACCACCCTTCTTCAGTCTATTATTCATTCCAATGCCCTGGTACAACTGAAGCTACAATTGTTTGAACAAATATAACAATGACAACAAAAATATCGGTCAAAAGAGTTTAGTTTAAGAGCTGACATCTTCATGCCTGCCATTTTCTATGGTTTTCTTGATTGTAACCAAAATCACTCGGAATACGATTAAGATGAAGCTTGTCAAATAGGACAAAGTATTATGGAATCAGTTACATTTTGTCATGTTCATTATATTATTCATATTTGTAGAAATTGAAGGAACAAGGGTTGTCTAATCTGATATTTACCATTTTTTATTACATAGTTTTAAATATTTCAAATTATGAACCGCTATAATTTCAAATGCATTTAGTGTATAAAGTTTTCCACAGAGCCAACATTAAATGATTAAATGCATGAGTGCATTACAGAACAAAACTGAACTAATTTCTGAAATAAGATATTTTCTATTTTATTTATATTTTTCTTTTCCCTGAATCCAGTTTCTTCATCTTGCCAACCTTGTGGGAAGAGGCTAGTGAATGCAAACATTCTTCCACACCAAACTCTTCCAACAATGTGTGGATGAATGGACTAAAATGCCCACGGATGCACTTTCAAATCTTGTAGAAAGTCTTCCCAACAACATTGGTTCTATCTGCAACTGTATATGTAATGGCCAGACAATGTGTCCCAACATTTGGCTGTGTATGTCCAAGTTTTCCAACTAAATTGGGCAGAATTTTCCACAAAGATTAAGAGCTCAGCAGCATTTGTCACAGTGAAGAAGCATACCCAAGAAACACACAGTGATAACAGGCTACCTTAAACAAGACAGGCCTTGTTAGCACTCAAACTGTTCCTCAGCGACTTCAGGACACGACAGAGTTCATCACGAGTATCAATTGTCATTTTGGGGGGGAAACGAGCAGAGGGGCCATCCATTTTAATCAGCTATCTGATCACCGGTAAGCTGATCTCACGCCGGAGGTCACAAGTCCACTGCCACTCACAATTATTACTAATCATGTCCACCGGGAGTTTGTCAAGACACCGGCACACTTCACGTGCACCGTCCCATGAGAGCTAAGACAACAAGAGCTGTGGAACACTTTTACACTGAACAAATGTGGTTGTAATTTGGATTGGAAAACAAATGTCACACAAAACTAACCATTATCATTTTTGTAAAGGTGCAGTTTTCGATACAGGACCTTAATTTATTCATGGTTTTGTCAGAATTGTTCATAGCTTATTTCGTGTTGCTTTTTTAGTTCCTGTACACAGGATTGCAACTATTTCATATACTGAAGACAGAACAGCTCACCTTAAAGAGATCAGCAACCAAGCCGTAGTCTGACACCTGGAAAATGGGAGCCTCTGGGTCCTTGTTGATGGCCACAATAGTCTAAAAGCATTCAAACACAATGAAGCCTCTCTAGTCTTTAAGGAGTACATCAATAATTTCACTTAACAGTTGGTTTATGAGATTTACCTTGCTATCTTTCATTCCAGCCAAGTGTTGAATAGCTCCAGAGATGCCCACAGCGATGTACAGCTCCTGTGGACATGAACAGGAACATGCTCGTAAAAAGGAAGTGTGGCACGTCAGAAGCGGCGTATGACAGAGGCTCGCCTGTCAACACATCAGCTCGGGCTAAGGCCCATGCTTGGAGGACCTCTATGTTAAAGTGTACAAGAATGTATTTTATTAAATTGTTTTATCACACTAAGTTTAATTTAAATCAGCTAGTTTTTACAGTTGAAAAAGCTAATTAGGTCAGTCTGGTCTAAGAACTGGACCAGACATCACTATTCTAAACGGTAATGGATGAACTGACCCCTTAAGAACACTTAACTGTGCCATTAGCTGCACTTAATGTGTGAATAATCATCACCAGAGAACCTGACTGAACTGTCTAATAGATAATTAACCTTTAAAGAAAGGACAGGGACGATGATAACGACTTGGAAGTACAGTGGAAGCTCCAAGGTTGAAGATGAACAGAATTTCCGACCGGTTATCTTAAAGTATCTCCACACAGGGCCTACTCTACCTAATGTATACGCCAGGCTGGTAAAGTGGTATCAGTGTCGTAGTATTGGAGCATTTATTCAAGCCCGAGTACAGATGTACAGTATCAGCACTGATGAAAAAAGACACACACACACAAAAAAAAAAGCAATACACAAAGAGTTAATCCTTTGATTGTTGCTAAACTGAGCTCTTATAAGATATATTTCAATCTCGGAGGTTTTGTGCAATTTTAAAGGCATATTTGTTCACTGTACAACCTCATGGCTATTTAATTCAGAAGCTCCACTGTAATGTGTAAAGGTAATTTAATATCTGCTCATATCTATGTCGGAGGAACTTACCGGTGCTACAATCTTGCCCGTTTGTCCGACTTGCATATCATTAGGAACATACCCAGCATCCACTGCAGCTCTAGAAGCGCCAACTAAAATAACATTGTACGTATGTTTAACCGTTTTAGAAATAACGACATTGAATTATGTTTCTGTTTGAACAACGTCTGACCTGCTGCGTTCATTTTGTCTGCAAGATCATAGAGTAATTTAAAGTTTTCTCCACTCTTCAAGCCTCTTCCTGGAAACACACATGAAAATGAATCAGTGAATCAGATTAAATCAACTTAATGAAAGATGGAAATAAATGAGTTTTTATCTACATTTAAAATTACAGTGACAATACAGCATCTTGAAACTCCTGTCACAAAAACCTTGTCCCACCTCCTGACACGACAATCTTTGCACTGGTTAACTCTGGACGGTCACTCTTGGTCAGATTCTGTTCCAGCCACTCAGAAACTCCCACGGCCGAATCAGCAGCCACTGCAGGTCATATGGAAACCACACAAACAATAAACGATATACAGTGCAACACATGGCCACAACATAGGCACACTAGTGAAATCCAATACAAGAGCTGTATGCAAAGATAAAAATGTTGTGCTTTTACTACCATTGTCAGGTGTTATTTACCCGTTTCTGTTGCAGCATTTCCTCCCTCTGTGGGAACCGCCTCAAAGGACGTCCCTCTTACGGTCAACACCTTCACAGGCTCATTACACTTGACTGTGCTAAGTGCATTGCCTAAGTACATTTTACACACACACACACACCCTTTGTCAGTAATAGTAATACAAGTCAAAACTACATTTTGAATTGTGGCGTTAGGTTTTTGTCAAAATATGAATGACTTACCGGCGTAGATGGCTCTGACAAACGTATCTGGAGACTTGATCTCAATAATATCCGAGATTGGAGCCACATCCAACTTGGCAGCCACTCTTGGCAGCAAGTTCTGCACAACAAAAAGATTTAAGGAAAATGTGCACAGCTCACAAAGGTTCAGATTTGCTGATTCAAAAGGAGAGAAAAGATACGTACAACCTCTAAACCAATCCAACTTTATTTGTAAATGCTTTTCGGACAAAGAAGAAAGCAACTCAAAGCGCTTAAAGTCGTACACTTCTGACAGCTGGAAATTAAACCAACATTTTCAAGAAAAATAGTCCTTTTAAAAGGGATATATTATGGAAAGGTGACTTCTGAATTGCTGGTGCACTTGTATTCTGGTCTCTGGAATGCCAACCCACCCATCATGTGTGAAATCAAACAACCAAATAAATGTTTTATTATCTGGACATTTCTAAAAATGTGTCTGTAAGCATGCTAATTTCCATATTAACCACCCCTCAAACAGAGTTTCTTTGTTCATGACTTGGCAACAAAGGTGGGCGAAGGTCCGGAGATGCTATCATAACACAGTCAAATAGTAAGCAGAGCTGCATTGAATTTTGCTGGATGCAGATTAGAGTTAGCCAACAGTCTCAGCTTCTGATACAGTGAATATAAAAATTCTGCACACCCTTCTGACCATGGAACAATGACATACCTCTGTTGCTGAGGAAGCTCTCTGCGAACTATGGCCAATCTTGTACGATGTGACTAAAAAAATGTCAGCAAAAGTCTACTACAAGAGTTGAACTTTTGGGGGGCTTAATCAGAGCCACTTTAAAGGGTGGCAGGTCTGTGCTAACTCCCATTTTCACAGGAGTTTGAATTCTGAGCCACATCCCCAGTTACAAGAGGCTGTGCGCACTTGTGCAACCACATTATCCTAGTTGTTTGGTTTTACTTCCCCCTCTCAAAAACAATTAGTAAAAAGGTCAATTCTTGCTCTCATTTTTTATATCACAAAAACCGTGTGAAGACTTAGTAGGACTCGCCCTTGGCCCATCAGTACAGGGGGCGGGCTATACAGTTGCTCACTTGCATTAGACAGGGGCGACTCTCTCAAATGGGCTAGTTTCAACAAGACAAGAAATAGATTGTGTGCATTGTACTATCATTCTAGATCGTTGGGGTATTTTGATAAAAGCATGTCACAAACATGTCATTAAGACACCTGGAAACTGTTCTAAATTGTGAAAAAAATTAATAGTATTTCTCCTTCAAGTTCAGACAGTTTTCTTGTGTGTCATCTGCATTTATTGGATGGCAAAATGGAAAACTCGTATATATCCTATTCTATTTTTGTGTGTGTCATCTGTATTAATTTTGTCATCTGTTCACAATCCAGTACCGGTTCTGTTCCTGTCTCAGTGTTACCTTTCCAAAAGCAGACGCGCCGGCACAGATGTGGGTGAAGTTGAACTGTTTTTGTGTGGCCAAGATGAGCGGCGTCAGCTCCTCTAGAGAACAAGAACATGCCTGAGTAAATGTCAGAAGACTGACATCGCTAGCAGACAACTGTCGACATGTTTGTCTCTGTACCTGGGAGAGCTCCTTTGTAAGAGTCGCTCTGAGCCACCAAAACTTTCTTCACACCTTGTACTTTACTGATTTCTTCCACAACCTGGAAAAACAGCATAGTGTTGAGACAAACATTTCAGAAGTCTATCATCAGTGTATTATGGCGTTCTTGTGTTTTAAACATGTTAAAGCCAGTGTATGAGTCCGATGTTTTTCACACCTTTGTGCAGTTTGTTCCTGCAACAAGACATGAAACTTCTCCGCCAAGTTTACTAGCAGCACTGATGGCATTCAATGTAATTGGCGTCAGCTTGTCATTGTTGTGTTCTGCAACCACCAAAGTGCTCTGAAACCTTTGGAGGACACCAGCCTGTCGGACATGACAAAATGTCAATACAACGACCACCCTGAAGTTATATTAAAACTGAACATTATTCTTATTTTTGTAAAGGCAGAAAGTTTGACACAGCTCTTGTATTGTGCGGGTGTACCTAATATTGTGACCTGCCTTGTTGAGCCATACGTAATCAAACGTAGCAAACGTAATGTACATTTTCAGGAAAAACTAAACATACAATTGAATATAGTGTCGCGTATGAATCATCAATCCAGTGGTGTGTGTGAGACTGTGAAACAGCACAATGTTCTTCAGTAACCTTCAAGATAACGCCAGCCAGCTTTCATTTGGACACAGCTAGACATTACTAGTCGAGAACAGAGCGTCCACTCACATGTTTACACAATAGTGACATTAAAAGCACCTGTATCCTATACGTGACCTTTACAAATATGTAATTTTGCGACGTATTCCAGAATACATGTTCAAAATATCCATGTTGACAAGATAATTGAGAAATGATTTTGACTCGGCTGTTCACAAAGTTTCATAACCACTGCGCTAGCTATGGTAACCCAGTTTAGCATTGTCCAAGACCGCCCTGTCGAGTCATAAGTCAAACATTAGAAGGTTATGTCACACTTTAGTCTATTAAGCATCTATTAAACGCATTTAGGACGACGAATTTTTACTTAGAAATTCTCCTGTCTGACTGACAGCTGCTGCAAGAAAACAGGCGACATAGCTCCCGTTTCGGGTGTATCTCAAATAAAACCACAACGGTTCGATAATATGGTATCCGGTTCATTAGATGATAGGCGTCGAGCTCTTACCAAGCGTGTCACACTCGTTTTGGTAAAAACTCTGTTCATGGTGGACTCTGGTCTGGATGCTCCTCCGCACACTGCTGCACACACACTGAAGAGAAGGCTGTGGGTCCAAGGTCGGGTGACGTAATCGGTGTACTTCTCGCGGGATTGAACGAGCGACGCCACAGACGTGCCTATAAAGTAGCCATTTAGGTAGGGGCGACGTTCCCATCAAATGTAATGCAAGGACATTGAAATTAACTGGCTCATTTCTCAAACGATTTTCATGATGTTGACGTTTTTGTCAATATCAAAGCGTGTGCTTTCAATGCAGAACATATATATATATATATACAGAGATGAGAGAGAGAGCGAGAGAGAGAGACAGAGAGAAAAGATTGATTGATTGAAATTTCTGACAGAAAATTTTTTTACGTATATAGACTCATTAATAATACAGTTACTAATACACTATATGTAGAACGAAGAATGTACAAAGAAAAAATAATGAGCAGCATTGAGGAGAGATTAAAAGAAATTAAAATCTTATCTAAACAAGCAAAAAAACAAGATGTCGCATGTTGGTTAATGGTAAATCATAAATATAGTCTAATTATGCTACTGTAATAGATAATATAATGTTGTACAATGAGTGCAAAATGTGAATATATGTTCTGTATGTAATTAAATGATAATACTACTGCACTGTTTCTGTTTAAAATCTAACTTTTTATTATATAGAAATTAAACGGCCTGTTTTTTTAACTACCAAAATGTTTTGTTTTGTTTTTGTTTATTTATTTAAACTAATTTCGGTATGATTTCCATACATTAAAATGAAAAATATATATATTATTAATCTTATTATCCACTTACCTGCCACAACATTGGGAACACCTGCAGAACACTAGAGTCCTTCTTTAAAATCTTATACCTTTAGAATACATGATACACAGCACATTTTCAGTTGAAACCTAATGTTTATATACATTATATGAAAAGATACATTCGCTTTTCTCTCACTGTCTGACATGAAATCATCCTATTTTGGGTCAATTAAGATTACCAAAATTATTTCTATTTGCTACATGCCAGAATAATGACAGAATGATTTTATTAGCCAATTTTTCTTCAAAGTAAGAAGTTTACACACAGTATTTGGTGCCGTTAAATGTGTCAGACAGTGAGAAAAAAACAGCTTATGTGTCTTTTTATACAAACACCTGGTTTCAACTGTATTTTTTTTAATGCAAGTTTTAAAATAATTAGTAACACACAAAAAAAAATCTGCTCTTTTTTAATGTTTTACAGAAATAAATTGTTATATTTTCCATCCAGTAGAGGGCTCTATAGAGTGAGAGTAAAACGCACTAAGAAACAAAATACAACACAGGTTGTTGTTGTTATTTTTTTTTAATTGAATGATTATATACATCTATAATACAATTCTACAAAATATATATAATTACAATAGTGTGAGTCCTAAACACTAAAACGTCTACGTTCTATTGTTTTTTTTTTTTACTTCTTTAGAATGATAAAAGGTCATACAAAAATAAAATCTGAATCTGAAAATATATCTGATCGAAATAAAGCTAATAGAATGAATACCGGGAACGGTCGTTTTAAGACAAATTGAAACATCCAAAATAAAAAGAACATATATGTACATGCTGGCAGCTCTTGAATCAGAGTAAAAAAAAAAAAAAAAAAAAACGAGTTACCCAAACATGTCAGACAAGGTTTAAAAAAAAAAAAAAAAAACAGGGTCTTTGCATGGTGGCACCCTCTCTCTGTGTGGACGCGCAGAGGTCCAAGGTCTGCAGACGTCACAGGTTGGGGGAGCTTTGTTTTGTGCGCTCCTCTCGGTGCAGCCAACACAAGTTGAAGGATCCATCCAGGGGACGGGACGCTCTCCTAGCTCCCTCTCGTTCTCCCGCATGGTGGATATCCTGCTCACTGCCTCTTTCTTGGATGATATGGGGGATCATTCCAAAAGTAAGACCTTCACTTTTTATTTTTGTGACATACATGTAACGCTGACTGATTTTATTGTTCTTGTTCTTATAGCAAAATCGCCTGAAAAGCTGCATCTCTAATTAAGAATCTCTAGATAAATGTCACAATTTATGTGTTCTGGCTAAAGTGAGTAATGCAGCACTTGGAGCTATTTTTTTTTTCTTTTATACATGAATCAATGAAATAATTTGGTTGACTTCTGTATAAGTCTGTGTGGATTGAGAAAAACAAAACAAAAAACAACAAAACAAAAAAAAAACTCCTTCACGGTGCATGTTTTGCATTAATGTATTCACATCTGTGCAGAGAAACCAGGAATTGCAATGTGCGTGGGCTGCGGGAGTCAGATACACGACCAGTACATCATGAGGGTGTCCCCGGACCTGGAGTGGCACGCAGCCTGCCTCAAGTGTGCAGAGTGCAGCCAGTATTTGGACGAGAGCTGCACTTGCTTTGTCCGGGACGGAAAGACTTATTGTAAAAGAGATTATGTAAGGTAGGAATAATGTCAAATGATATTTCCTCCTCCTCTTCCTCACCTCACCCCCCCCCCCCCCCCCTCTCTCTCTTATATATGGAGCCCCGTTTTACACATCTAAAAACCTGGCAAACGCACGAATGAAAATGTGCGTAAATTGCGCACCTGCAAACTTAATGCATTTTTGGGCTACTTTCAACATACATCCAAACTTTTTTAACAGGTGACTGACTTTTGTTTTTAGGTTATTTGGCATAAAATGTGCTAAATGTAACACGGGCTTCTGCAGCAGCGACCTGGTGATGAGAGCTCGAGAAAGTGTGTATCACATGGAGTGCTTCCGATGCTCGGTGTGCAGTCGACACCTCCTGCCCGGGGACGAGTTCTCGGTGCGGGACGACGAGCTGCTGTGTCGGGCCGACCATGCCCTGCTGCTGGATAGGACCGCCGCCGATAGCCCGCTAAGCCCCGGGAACATTCACACCAGACCCCTGCACATCACCGGTATTATTATTATTATTATTATTATTATTATTAGTAGTAGTAGTAGTAGTAGTAGTATTCGTTTACATTTTTTCTGTATTTTATCGTTATTAGATATCATTATAGTATTTATTTTCATTTTCAATGCCAAATGGCATCTTTAAAGGTGCAACAGCATCTGCACATACACATACAGCGGTTGTAAAATTATCATACCGAATTTGATAGAAAAAAAAGTATAAATTGAATGTTGATAGCTTCATATAATATCGTTCCCGTAGCTTTAGAGCTTATTTTGTAATTTGTCATTTTTCGTTCGTTCAGACCCAGTCTCCGTTCGGCACCCACCACATCACCGGAACCACATCCACAAGCAGTCCGAGAAGACCACCCGGATCCGGACGGTGCTGAACGAGAAGCAGCTCCACACGTTGCGGACGTGCTACAACGCCAACCCGAGGCCCGACGCCCTGATGAAGGAGCAGCTGGTGGAGATGACCGGCCTGAGCCCCAGGGTGATCCGGGTCTGGTTCCAGAACAAACGCTGCAAAGACAAGAAGAGGTCCATTCTGATGAAGCAGCTGCAGCAGCAGCAGCAACACTGCGACAAAACGGTGAGCTTCCGCACGTTCATTCAAAATATATATAATATTCAATACGTTCTATTACTGCACATTGCCATTTAATTCATTATTCCTACCGTCTTGAAACAACAGTTATCACATAAAACAAGGCATAGACGATTAAAATGATTCCAATATTTAAAGTTCATTTAAAGACCACAACCAGAAGAAAAATATTTAAAATTGAAGAAATTAATTACAAAATAGCCTTACAGGCATTATTTTTTAAACATCTGCTGCTATAAAAATCACGTCAATTTATAGTCGTTTTATATAATTCTATTATTGAATATTTAGTTTTGTTCTTTTTAGCAATCTACTGTGAGCGTGTTGCTTTAACCTGTACTGCTGTAACACTTGCACGTTCCCTCTGCGCTGCGGTATCGATAAAGGATTTTCTTACATGCTTCTTATTTTATTTATGGAATATACACCTCATTGGAATGCCTCATGGGCACATAAGAGCATTTCATTCAAATATGTTTTAAGTGCACAGACATCCTCAGAAAAGTTCCCCCCAAAAAATGCACGATGGTACTTGAACTAAATAGGCCTTGAATTTGACATAGGAGTTATTTGTTCACTTATTCGAGAGTCAACAAAATACAGTTTATGACATTGTTATAATATTAGGCGTATATTTGTGGCTTTTTTCATCAATGTCTGTGAATCTGTGTTGCGTGCAGAACCTGCAGGGCCTCACAGGAACGCCCCTGGTGGCGGGCAGTCCCATCCGCCACGACAGCACCGTGCAGGGGAACTCCGTGGAGGTGCAAACCTACCAGCCACCGTGGAAGAGCCTCAGTGGAAGTGACCTGGACCAGCCCGCATTCCAACAACTGGTAAGAAACAACCGACGTGAAGGCGCACGCGAGGGACACTTTATTAGGCACACTTTCACAATACAATATGCAGGACACAGCGGTTTGTTTGACATGGTTCACAGAGTTAATAATTAACCAGTTTTTTCTTATTTGCTTTAGTTTACATTAACTGCACTTCATCATGCCGAGAGCAGTTTCTAATATTTTGACCAATGCCCGTGACCTAAAGATTAGAAACCCGTACAGCGCTGCAAACTACAACCAAAATAATAAAGCATTGTCAAATGAACAGTGTAATAACATACTAAGCATTATGAGTTTGTAATATTTTGTCACACACATGAAGCCAATTAGAAACAGCGCAGTGCAATTGTACATCAATGCAAAGTCCAACCACAACAACAAAGATATTGTTACATTAATCTATTTCTGACAGCTTTAATTAAAACTGAGCATGTTTCTATAATATTGTGTCACTCCTGCATTTGGCAATAACAAAAATATTATCAAACAGGTCTCAGTATGATGCTGCAAAGTTACTTCAAATAGACGTTTTGTCACTCACCACAACGTTATATTAGATGATATTAAAAGGTGCAGGCTATTGTGATAATCATATAATTAAAAACACTAGGAGGGCTGGAGATGCAGATACAATTACTCATTATGCAAATTTGTTGTAAATATTCTAAACTCTCTATATGTATATTATATATACTAAATGCTGATGTGGTTATGCATACATGATAATTCTGTCTACAACTGGTGTAAAATCGAAATAAAATACATATTTATTCGAATGTTTTTTCACACATATGACAAGTTATATCAGATTTGTTACCATTAGTCAATAGATCAACTTAAATGATTTTCTGCATTAAATACACACACACACACACGCACATATATATAAATATATATATACTTTTTATAATATATAATTGTCCTCTTTTGTGTGTCCTTCAGATGTCATTTTCCGAGTCGGGCTCGTTGGGGAACTCTTCGGCCAGTGACGTCACCTCGCTGTCGTCTCAGCTTCCGGACACGCCGAACAGCATGGTACCGAGTCCGGTGGACACGTGAGCAGCAGCTCGGTCACGGGACGCAGAGTCCTTCCTCCAGAACTGAACAACCACAGGATGGATGCTAGTGCTGCTGCTGATGGATTTACTCGAGTGGATACTCAAAAGCTCGTTTTTTTTGGGGGGGGGGGGCTCAAGGGCACTACAGGAGCGGACACGCCTTGTGGGATTTGAACCATAGTGTCTCTGTGGAAGCCAGAATACATGTGTGGATGTGCATGGCATCGCTTTATAATTTGCGCAGAAAAATAAGTTATTATTATTTATTATTCCAAAATAGCCAACCTTACCAATAAAACAATGGTTCTAATTCATTTATTTGCATGCAAATTTGTCTATTCCGCTCACATATTTAAAACATGTTTAAACAACCTTCCTCCCACAGACGACTCATGCTTCACGTGTGTAAAATGCAGTCGCAAACATTTTACAGTCAATACAAGAAAAAAAAATAAAAACAAGTCCAATGAAAAGAAACATGAAATCATAATAATAGTGATAATGGGGGAAAGGAACCAGTAAACAAATCTGTTGGTTAAAAACGTTAAAAAATGTTTTTGAGCGTCGGTTGGGTAACAAAAATAAAAAGAATTGTTATCCCAAAATAAATGTTATCCTTTAATTGCGTGATTATATCCATATATATTTGTAAATTCGCGCGTGTAGTTTATTTCTGCATTGTTATTTAACGTTTTTGTTGCCTTGAAGTTTTTTTTTTTCCCCCCCTCCCTTTCCCCTCCCTTTTTTTTAATGGCTACAGTCCAGACAGACGACAGTCTTATCTGCACATGGCATCACCTGCCAAGGGCCCACTGACAGGGCCCACAACACAACGCAACGCAACACAACACAACGCAACGCAACACACAGGGACGGGTGTGGGTGGAGAAGGTGGGGGGGGAAATCCGCATCGTTTATTTTCCTTCCAGTAGGAATGCTGCACGGCAAATAGCCGCCGGACAAGAGGGAGCACCCGGGTCAAGCAGGCCCTGACACACGACACCTTCACAATTTGTTTGGGACGATTTAAAAAAAAATATATATATTTTTTTTTTATCAGTGCCAGGAAACCGAGCCTCAGAGAAGGCCCCACCCGTATTCAGATCAACTCAATGTGAACAACGCTGCAACACATTTGCTAATTTAAGGACAGGGTTAAAGTGCATGACATTATGGGCATCAAATGGTGGAAAGCCAATGTAAATGTGCAATTTCGATTGGAATTCAGATTTTGTCTGAACTAACAAAAGTGCAGAAATGAAGAGGCAAGGGAATACATGTTATGGATTGAATTTAAATATTTTCTTTTTAATTCTGAATAAAAGGTATCATCTGCCACTGTAATTAAACGTAAATGATTTACAGTAATGTAAATTAAACTACAAGCTATTGACAAGACTTACCACTATTTGATATTAATGGTGATTGAAACAAACAAAACAGAAAATTCAAGCAAAAAAACCCAACAACTTTTATTATGTACATTTGTACAAATTATCATCATATATTAACAAATATTTATTCGGTACGTTAACAGTAAACTGATTAGTGTTTTGTCTTCTTGGTAAACAAACTGAAAAGATGCCAGCTAGAAAAACATTCTGAACACAATTGCAAATTAGTGGATGTCATAACTGGCGTAAAATGAGTACAAAATAGGAAACGTAATAAATTAAACTGCAATATACAAACAAGATGTTGGTTCAAATTCTTCATTGTCATCAGTCTGCTTTCCCAGCAGGTGCATCAACGTTGAATAAAGCTTCCACAATTTTTTTTTTTTTTTTAAACATCTGAACGGATTCAGTCAACTCAGCCTCAGGTCAGGAGAGTAGACACTGTTTTTTATTTTAAATTTTTTTAAAGGTGTCTATCGGTCACTCATCCTGCTTTTTGAGGAAAAACTGCAGCGCAGAATCCCACTGATCTCGAGGGAAGCGGTTGGGCAACTCGTAGTAATCCAGCTGCTGGAGCGCTGCATGTGGGAGATGGAAGAGACACACATACCGGACTGTGTGAGTGTTCACAAGATAAAACCTGAGTGGGTGAAAGACCTTGTTCACTATAGAACACTCCCGGGGGTCCTCGATTTACGATGGTACCGACTATCGTTTTTCACTTAATTGTTTTATATGTATGCCCTTGAAGTGTTTTTCATACAGATATTAACTGTAATTATGACTGGAACACTGGGTTAGCATTCCGTAGGAAAGGAACTCCATCGTAAACCGTGGACCGCCGTGTATTGAGGAACATGAAGTCGAAAGTGTTGCGTGTGAGAGACTTACCACTTTGCTTTGTTTTGCTTTCACGTTTCTCACTCGTAGCACAATCCTAGGGATTTATGGAAAATTCAAGTTAACATTATCATTATCTTAAAATTACAACAATCTAATTTATTCAGTGGCATTATGTTACGTCAAGCTAATATGGACGAATATCACGCAAGACTTTTTCATCATTTAATTAACCAGTCATCAGTGGCATGCAAGGAAGGTGGTGGGGGAAATCAAACTCAGCCAAACTGGTTTGGGTTGGCATTAAAAGCATCAACTTCTTCCTTGACAACCGCACCATGTTTTTGTGGTTCAATAAAAAAGAACACAGTGTATGTGTGTTGTATGCGGAGCCCCAAAACCCAACAAGGTCGCAGTTTTTCCTTTGCAGCGCGTCGGTAGATGTGCGGCACTCAATCGCCTGGTGTGCGGTTGGGAGTGTGTAAGTCAGCAAGGTAATTTTTTCACAATGGTCCACTTCAGTTGCATTCGGCCGCGTCACTCTGTGTGAGGCAGGCCTTTATAGCTGCAAAGAGGTATTTTAGTTCGTGCACTTGCCAGGTGTCCCATGATTTTGCTCGCATAATGAGTAGCCGTATTCCATCGTAGATTCCCTCTGAGGAATGCTGCCGGGGGCCGGACGCAACAATAAGACGCCGTGCATTGTGACTTCGTTTGAAAGCAATGACAATAGCTCGCTTCCTTGTGAATGGCGGGCTAATCGGTGTGCAAACACTGGTGCTTGGCCGAGTGTTGTCAGAGGAAGATAAAGAAGACAAGGTGTTTACTGGGAGTTGAGGCAGTGGCAGCCTAAATCCACTGGCCGAGGAAGCCATTCGTCTTTATGAAGAGCACGGCTGTTTCACATTGACCAGAACTCATGTGAAGCGGCTGTTAATCAGCGGTGGCGTAGAGCCTCTCCTTACAATTGTTTATGGATGTTTTACTTGACGACGCTCGAGGTTACTTGCAACGAGTTTTCTGCCTTGGCGTGCGAGCGAGCGAGTGGGACGCAGTTGTACCTGAATGAATGTGGCGAGCAGCACGCAGCTCATCTCCTGCTGCAGGATGACCTTGTTGGGGCCGTTGTTGTAGCAGGCGCAGATGAGCGAGGGGAAGAGCACGCGGATGAGGTGCGGGTGGCTGAAATACTGGAAGGGCAGCTGACACAGTTTCTGCAGCACGCTGGGCTGGCGGCCAGACTGCACGATCACCTGGAACACACGGGCAGGGGTAGGAAGTAACCAAATATAAATGCTTTTTAACTGTACTTAAGTAGATTTTTCAGGTATCTGTACTTTACTTGAATATTTCGTTGTCTGTCTTAAAAAAAACCTACAAAACCTTTAGTCCCTATATTTGAAAACCAAAAACTGTATTTTAAACGCCTTACTTTTTAAAATAGACATGCTTGTTTTTTCAACCTCCGCAGATGACCATGCATCGTAAAAAAGACAAAAATAGAAAGCGGTAAAGTCAACTGCGGTTAAGATCTTGATTGACTTATTGAGATCTTTACATAACCTGTCAGAATTTTTGAGATGTGTATCATTTATCAAACACTTATTTGATTTTCAACTCACTCACTGGCAGCCGTCTTCAAAGCAGACTTCCACATACTGCCAGCTGTTTTCAAGCATTTTGATTGCTCTTTCAAGACCCACCGAATATTGTATTGTGCGACATTAACACCAAACCTACCAAAAGAAAGAGTCGACTTCTTTCACCAGAAAAAAATGGTTCCTAGCTTTTTCCTTTCTTTAATAATCAGCAGTAGAAAATGGGCTGGTTTCACTCAACACACCTGACCAAAAAGCATAGAAAACAAGCCGTTTGTCAAAAGAAATATGTCAAGCAGTACTGTGACTTTGTTTTGTAACAACAAAAACAAGACTGAGAAAGGGCTTTTGATGTCAAAATAATTTATTTACAGATCTAAGAAAACTATGAAATGTGTCATGAGCGACACTGACTCACCGCGGAGCTTGAGTGTGACTTTTTTTTCTTCCAACATAGCGTTCGTCATTCACTCCATGAACTACGTCAATTGTTCTCATGATCGTGACTTTCTACAAAATATCACGACACGTACTCTGTTTTTACCATACATATACATAATCTGTTCAAGTGCCATCTATCCATCACCTTATTTAAGAGAATTGTTATTTGTCGGTTCTGATAATAATTTGTGGCGAAAAACAAGCTTTTGGCATTCATGACATGGTTTGTTCTTTCAGTTGATATCATTCACTATATAGCATTTTCTGCTAGTCTGTTCACAATGTTGGCAAAGCATTTTAATTAAAAGGAATAGGCTTTTTGTCATTGTGCCAAGCTTTCAAAAAATGGATATTGTATATAATAGATAGTAACAAATATATATATATTTTTTGTACTTGAGTAAAAGTAGGAAACTGAAATGTATTTAAGAAGTCGAATCAATATTTCAACTAAGTGTCTGTACTTCAGTAGTGTGAGTACTTGAGCCCCCTCTGCACACAGGGCAGGGCGGCCAGGTCGGCGTTACTGTCGCTAGTAAATCACAATGTAAATCTGCCAGTAAAACAAAACGCAAACACGCATTGGCAAGACATGTACACGTGCAGTTATAAAATAAAGATGGGAAGTTTGGCACTTCCTTTGTGGCGGCTGTAATGAGAGTGTGCCGAAAGGGGAAACGTGACATCACCGGACTTCACCTTTTGGCAAGTGCCCGTCACAGCCTTGGTAGAATCCGCAGAGCAACGGGAGTACTGAGGCTTGGTGAAGAGCACAGGAGGTAAAACCAACAGTGTGGGAACCTCATGAAGAAGTGGGAAGTACAATTGATCTGTAGACCTCCTTTTCGTCACACCCGTCAATCATTTCAACCAGGCCAGTGCTACAAAAGCCAAATTGCTTTTCTTTCCAAAAAATTGAAAACAATTGTAAAAGGATCAAAACACACTATAGTACTCACAAAAATGTTGGGCTATTCAGCTTTCGGCTGAAACTTTAGGATGAACCTAAAACACCCTTACAGGTGAACTTAATTTGACCTTTTTCTATAATTTGGAAAGGACATGTCCAACTGTTCAATGTTTCAGTACTTTTCGTATAAGTGGCTGTTCTCTTAACAAGGAGCTGAATTGCAAAATTCAGAACCGGTGGTTGATGCATGAATGCACCAATTATCTTCCAAAGACGTTCAGTTCTATGCTTTTCAGTGACTCTTCGTCTTTCTGCATCTTTGTTGCAACCTGCTGATGACACTGAGACCACTTAAGCTCAGTGGCCACTTCCCTCTGAGAACATCCTGTTTCAAGCCTCACAATAGCGAGGTACTTTTGCTCAATCTAAGTGGCTTATTGGTCTCATCATGATGACATTACAATGTGAACAGCTTGAAGAAGATAGATTTACAAACTATAAAAAATATATTTTCCAGAATGTGTTCCCCTTAAGAAAGACACGCCGGCGCCGTTTGTATGAGACAATCTGAAAACAGACTACAGATTCTGTTTTCCGAGCCACAAAACCCCAAGATATCAAAATGTAAATACTAAAAACGATTAAAAATGGTTGTATTTAGACCCCCAAAATACATATCAGGTGAAGATTCTGTAATTTGGCACTCAAACATGCAAACTGAAAAAGAAACTGAGTCGAGAATGAACAAACACTCCATAAGTTGAAATACACAGGCAGGAATAAATATAGCTCAGTTTAGAGGCATCTGTGGTTGCTAAAATTCATGAAATTACTGTTTTGAGCGACACAAAATATAAGCCACCATGGCGGGTCAGAGTAACAGCACAAGGTGCGTCCCAAAAATGTGTCGGCGATTCGACCAATTTATATCACATTTGGAAAAAGCATTGAACAATGTAAAATACAGATCATCATATGGGTTTGAATAATCACCGTACTGACCTTGAAGTTTTTGAGGAGCGTTGTCACCTATGAATTCAGGAAATGTTTTTTTGGGCGAATTTTAACGTGTACTTGCTCTACAGAGAAATTTCTAAGTATTGGTGTATAGTGCTAAGGTGAATAACGTGTTTTAGCATGTTTAACATATTAATGTTGAAGAATTTGAAAGTGGCCTTTGTATTCTTCGATTTTTCTTTATGTGGCCATCGGACAAAAACGTATGGACACCCCTGACATAAACTAAGGTTGGGCAATGTATAGCTACTGTACATGCAGCCATGTTTATTCTTAAATACAGCCCATTGAGCATTTAAATTATTAGTAGTCCTGTGGTATTTGTTGCAGTAATTTAGCAAATTGTTTTCTTTATAAAATGTTTACGTTCAAATTCATTTTTATTTATTGTATTAAATAATTGTTCAAATTATGATTGTAAAATAAAAAATATTACTAAAAGAAATATTTTTACCTATTTGATTAAATAATGGGTTTATTAATTATAAATAGTTTGTAAATAACTATTAAAACATGAGAATTAATTATTTTAATCTGTCCTTTTCAAAAATCAAATGTGGCCCTTGGGCACAAAAGTTTGCCCACACCTGATATAAACGATATTATTGTCAGTTTTAAAAAGAATGTTCCCGTTTAGTTTTTGTTTTGTGTGTGTCAAAGAAACCCCCCCAGAGAGCTAAGGGGTGGTTGGGTAGTGGTTGATGGTGGAGGTCAGCAGGGTAAATCCAGACTGGAGGAACAAAATGCAGTGGCATTTTCAATGAAAGGAGCAACCTGGGGTCACAGTGTCATAAATTCACTCAGACTAAGAATACGCGCAAATACACTTCTCCTTTGATAGTGTGCTGCCAGTTTGAGCAGAAGCATAAACAAAGTGATAATTCATCACTTTTATCAGCTCAAGGTGAAGCGTTTCAGGGCCTGCCCTCTGCGGACACATTCAAAGAGACACAGAACAGCCTTTTTCTTATCGCCGCTTGTTTACAGAAGCCCTGCAGTACGCGTCAAACTCAGAAGGTGTAATAACAAGTGTTCCGTCCGATGTGAGGAGCACATCACGGCAGACCGTGCCAGTTGTAAACTTGAGGGAAGTCTTGTTTATGTCAAAAGGTATGTTTACATCCAGAACAATTTGGATGGTGACAGTGTTTTTAGGAATTTTCTGTGATCCACCAGTACAATGGATCTGATGTAAACAGTGTAGAATTTCAGTTTAAAAAAAACAACAACACTTTATTAAGCAGTTTAGTTATTTCAATACCCTTCACGGTTTTTGCAAAAGGAAACACAGAAACGTATATAGTATCATACTGAATCAAAGTTTACCTGGGCTGAGGAAAGTGCATCAGGAGTGCAGGGAACTATAAAAAGGTTCAATCCCAACAAGTTCTCTAATTCAATAAGAGGTTTTCGCCCAGGAATGTGCGACTCACTGGTCAAATTCATCCACTAATGGGAAAAAAGCTTTAAGGTGTTTTCAGAAGCAGTTCTGCTTATTTTCAGTATGTGTAATTTTGGTGTATTTGTGATACTTTTCACTCAATCCTAAATTGCAAGCTGGAACGCCGCCCAAAGACAAACTGGCAACAACATTAGCGGTAGTTCAGCTCCACAGTCAAGCGTGAGGCTCATACTCAAAGCAGTGAAGTGAACGGGACCCTCGAAAGGCGAATGCCCCTGAAGTCATACACTTTAGAATTGGGCTAAAAATGCATTTACAGTGGCACAAAACTTTGGAGTTCAAACCATCATCCTACATAGCGGCTTGGCTTGGGTACCATAGTGGTCTTCTCCAAACATCAAGGTTGTGGGTTCAACCCTGAGCCCCTCCTGAGACCATGCTGAAGTGCACTTGAGAACAACATTGAACACTCTTTATGCTGCGTCATAGGTAAGTAAATGTGGTGACAGTGGTCAGAGCCACAGCACTTCAGTACACTGAAGGTAGAAAAGTCTTATAAAAGTCCGTGTTGCACACATGCCCTCAACACATTTCAATTCAGTGAAAAATTAAGGATTAATTTTCAATTAAAGTGAAGCTTTAAAAAAAAAAAAAAAAAAAAAAACCAAAAAAACAATGTGCTTGCTAAAAAAGTGTTTTCTTTAAGTCTGTGTTCATTCTTAGTCATGGTATTATTCCGCAAAGGTTGAATCAAGGCAACTGGCCTTTGTTTAATTAAATTTTAAAAAAATGTTCAAAAATGACTGACAATTATGCTACTGGGCTAACGGTATACACCAGAAGTTAGATGAAGTACAGCTCGACAGACACTTTATTCATCCTGTGAAAGAAATTGTATCATAATTAAGCAGACACAATCAGACTCAAGCATCACTATTCACTTCACCCTTAAAGTACACAGATATTTTCTTTTTATATTTTAGGGTTGTTAATATATATTGACACTTGTGTGACAAGAATGTGAAAAAGGAAAATGCGTGAGAGGCATCCGTCTTGGGAAACTGACCACTAAGCGTGTCTTTGTGATTTGTTATTGTTAAGACTGAATGTTTTGTTTTCACAACTTAACCGCGCTTAACTAATTTTTACACTTGAATAACAGTTGCGAGAGTATAAGGTTATGATGGTGACAGTTTTACACAGTATTACATCCTATGGGAGCCCGCTCTCAATGGGAGACTAGACGTTCCTTTTTACAATTACGTCCGAGTATCTGCAGAGTGAAGCCTGACTTCATAAAAATCCATCAAGGCATCTGGCCAGCGTGAAAACCCCAACCCTGGAAAAAACCTAATAGTCTTCGCTACTGTGTTCTTTCTTAAGGTCAGAGACCTGTCGTTTTTAAACAGTGTTGCTTTTTATGACGCTTCCATGACATAACTTCCTCACTGTCTACAATGACAACAAAGAGTGCGGTAAAGTTAATGTTCTGGAACGCAAACACACTTCTGGTTTAAAACAACAACAACTAACAAACAAAAAAAAGCAGTGTGGAAGTGAAAATTGGGTTAAACACTTACAC